>NW_020450760.1:2253169-2655778 GCF_003343035.1 Apteryx rowi | reverse complement strand
GGGCACCTCTCCTGTTCTCCATGACCTTTCAAAGATGATGGAGAGTGGCTTAGCAATAATGTCCGCCAGCTCCCTCAGCACTCGTGGGTGCATCCCATCAGGGCCCATGGATTTGTGCGTGTCAAGTTTGCTTAAATGATCTCTAACCCACTCCTCCTCCACCAAGGGAAAGTCTTCCTTCCTCCAGACTTTCTCTCTTGCCTCCAGGATCTGGGGTTCCTGAGGGCTGGCCTGATATATCAGGCTGGCCTGATATAGTGCATAATGGGGTGCTTTGACTAGTAATAGGGGTAAACAAACAAGTAGAGAGGAGTTAGGTATGTACTGTGCTTCCATCTAGCAGTAAGAGAGGTAAGGCCTGCATAAAAGAGGATTCGTTGGGCATAAATATTTCTGTAACAAAAGCATCAGTTCATATAATAGCACTGATATTTTGTACTGACGTCGCAATGTCAAAATAGTTGTGCATAACTGAATTCAAGCTCAAGTATAGGAATCAAAGAAATTATTAGATCTTATCACCTGATTTCCCTTGTAACACAAGCAAATACCTTCCACTCAGTTATCCCTGTACTCAGCACAATAGCTTGTTTGACTGAAAAAACAAAAAAGACAAATTTGATCATCTTTCCCTTCCCCCTCCCTGCCTCTTTTTTGGCAGGGAGGAGGACTGATATAGCCTTTTAATACCTGACCTTTTCTCCTTGTGGAAGAACTTCATACCCTGTAATCAAGTTATCTTTCTGTCATCTTTTATTAAGTCTAAGTAGCTCAGGCTTTTTAAACCATTCATGATACAGCCTTCTTCTATTGTTAAGTCCTTTCTTGGAGGGTCTCTTCTTGTCAGTTTTTCATTGCCTCTTAAATAAGAATGAATACCATAACAGGACTAAGCATTAGTCTTGCCAGTTCTGTGTGGAGGGAGAAACCACATCCATTTCCCTGATACTCAATTAAAACATCTTAAAAACCCCAGTACTTTTTATCCCAGGGTGGCTTGGGAGTTATGTGGTCACTGTGACCTCTGGTATTGGGGAAGCAGAAGAACTTTTGCTGCCCTCCCATGAGAGACTGGCCGTGAAAATACTGAGGCAGTTGCATTTCTCCACTTCTGCAAGTTCAAATGGGAAGCAACTTTTTTGATAAATTATATGTTTTGTGCTTGCAAAACTGATTATTTTTGGTGTTTCCAGCTGGATCATTTGGCCACCTCATTCACCTGTTATGTAGCCTGTTACTTGTTTCAGCCACAGCTTTCAGCGGTGGGTCCCCCTTCTGTAATCAGAGCCTCTGTTTCTCTTCTTTGGCATAGAACTTTTCATTTGATGGAAACATTTTTCTTTTGAATTGGTAGAGCTTAAATGCAGTTAAGGTCACCCTACTTGCCATTATTTATGTTTTGCAAATATTTCTGTTAGGTAGGTTTGCTAAGCAGAGATTCTAGATCATAGCTAGGTAACCAATGGGAAACCTGCTGTTTCCCAAGTATGGATTAGAAATATTTTTAAACAGTGTTGCCTTTTAGGCATCACTGAACATTTTACCATCTTTGTCAAATAATGGGTGTATTCTGTTGCTAGGAAGTCATGTGTCTTATGCATGTATATAGAAGTTTGGAAGATATATTTCCATATATACTCTTAACATCATTTGTCTTGCCAGCTGTGTATTTTTCCCTCATATCCTTAGAATTTTAATAATTTTTCCATATTTTATAAATTCTAATTTACACTCATATCTGTTTCTCCTTTTTCAATTTCTATCATTTTTCATCACTGGTAATTGCTGCCTTTATTCATCCACTGAATTGTAGCTTCTTAACAGTCTCTAATAAAATTTGTACATTAAGAACTCCCAATTTCTTTTCACATTCCTCCCACTAATTTTTATTAATGTTCTTGAGCTTTGGCAAAATTAACCTTCCTGATGAACTGTGCTTGTGTATGTGTGACAAACTGTTTTGAGATTATCCTACTTACCACAATCAACACCAGCCAGTTATTACCATTGCCTCCAGTGCATCTTTTGGCATCAGTCCAGTGATTAATTCATCAGGAGTTGTCCTGTAAAGTGAAATCCCTTTTGAGTTTGAAAATGATAGACTACCATAAGGATTTGAATGATATTTTATTATTTGGTGGCATGGGACCTCCTGTGTCTGCTTCTGCAGTCAAAGTCTTTGTTAATACAATTTTATTTCTTTTCACATGTATAGACATGTGCCTAAGGACTAAATTACCCTGCTATCAGATCTGATTCAATAGTGATTTATGTACACTCAAGATTCTATGTATTGGGGTTATCAGTAACTCAAAATAAAACAATTCATGGGATTTTTAATATAGAATGCAGCTCTCATCCCTTCCTTTTCCTCCCACCCCACCTTTATTTTATACTTGTTCTGTCCTTCATGTCTTAAATGTAAATACACAGGATCGAACAGATAAGCATTTAGATATTTATGCCTGTTTCCTGCTGCTCTTGTAAGCTCATACTGAGATTTTATTCCTGGTAAGCTGGCACTATACACAGTCACACTCTAGTTCTCAAGAAGCTATTGACAAAACTAGAAACAGGAGGTTTACTTCACCCACACGTTGTTCAAGGGGATGAACTTGAAATTTAAATTTTGGCACTTCCTCTTGAAAACTGAACAGCCACAGATTCATCTGTTGTAACAGAGTTAAAGAGGAAGCAATGCAAATCAAAGTTTGTTTTCTGAAAATAAACATTTGATTGGATATGGCTTATAGTGTTGAAGAAGAAAGCATAATAAATTTTCCAGGTCTGTGAGACCTCCTCCTTACTTGCATTCCCTTTCTAGTTTCTTTGCATTGCTTTACTGACACTGAAAATGCTGATGAGGGAAGGTTATCAATGTCTTTGGGCAACTTAAGCTCTGTCATACACTGATCAGGCTGAGGACACAAATTATAGGTAATACACCATAATACACCTAGGTTTGTGGAGAAAAACAGAGATATTTTTGCATCATTTTCACATTTTTAGCAAGCACTTTCCCATATCTATTGACCTATTTCTACATATTTTAATTACATGAAACCAATAGGGCTCTATAAAATTAATATTTGGAAAGATTAATAAACAAACTTGTTTTGAGTCTGATACCTTTCTCTATCTCCGGAGGATATGAATTCTTTCCACCTAATTTCAGTAGTGTCAGTAAAGTTCTGAGCAGCCTTTTTACCTGGGGTCTCTGACTCTTTTCTTGCATTTGAATAAAATGGGGACTTTTAAAATTTATTTGGAACTTGTTCTGTTTTTTGCCTTTGGTTGATATTTGTGTAGAATGTCATATATCATTGGTTGGATAAATTAAAGTGGCTTGGCTGTGAGTTTCATTTTAGTGGTATTGGAAGCTTTTATGACAAAAACAGGTTTCACAGTATCTCTTTAAAATGATGAAGGCTATATTTCTGCCAATACTCACTTAAAATTGAATTTTCATTTGGCAGCTTTCATGACACTTTATGTATTTATTTTTCTATCACAGTTTGAGCCCCTGGGTTTGACTGTTGGTGATCCACACAAAAATCTGAGCAAGTGTTCATTGGAAATGAATTTTGGAATTACAAACCTGCTAGTAATATTCAATGTCTGAACAGACTGAGTTCAGATACTGATGTTGAGGACTGAAAGAAGCATCTAGCAGATTGGGCGAACTGGTGATAGACTCAGAGAATAGTTGATTCTGCAAATATTTTAAAGACAACTAAGTAACATTGCAAATCTTTTTAAGGCAACTAACTTTGGGGGCTTGATCAGAATAGTGAGAAGTCTGTGCTGGAACTGTAATACATATGTGCGTACAAAGAGGGTGTTGCTAACTTTGATCTTCTTACTCCAGCACTACCAGTCCAACACATTTCACCTTAGTTCAATTACAGTGAGAATTTGAGTTAGGCATAACTTGACTAGAACCAGTCTGTTTGTAGTTACCTGTACAAACTCATACGGAGATTGAGTGCATAAATACTCTAGTCATGATCTAAAACCTTCAGCTGAATTATATGAAAGAATTCTATGTCCTATATTTTCTCTTGGCTACTGTACCTCCTTTCAGTTATAAGTAGAAAGAACTAAATAAATTGTCATTGTTCCAAAGCAACAACTTCCATTTAATTAAGTAGGTTTCCTCTGCAAGCTTTCCTGTCAGACCACAGCCTTCAGAACCAGGAGAGGAGGAAAACAGATCAGTAACAGAGTTCACATGCTGCAGCATCTACCAACTCCGCGGTGACTATTGTAATGACTGTGTGTTGTCCTGGATACCACCAGAGGAAAGACAAGATAGCAGGGAAGTGATTTAATTAGATCGCAGCCTTGTTTAGTAGGACATCTAGGGACTATCTGATGTATAACTCATCCAGTACAGGTCAATCTGCCTAATGTAACCGCTTCCATTTGGAGAGTTATGGCTACCATCTTCATGCCTCATGAAAATGCCTGTAGCAGAGACATCACTTCTCTGGTTTCAGGGAGTGAAGAGAGTCATGCCTTTTCAAGAAGAGATCCAATCCTATTTTTCACCATCTTTACTGGGGACCACAACCCCTTATTGCTCATTTGCTTTGACAAACACTTACTGATTTCTACCCAAAATGTAACCTACCCATGAGATTTTCAAGCTGTTGAGGGGATGGTGAAGACTACTGTCGATGACAGTCTGGCTGTGATGGCTGGCTGGTCTTCCTAGCCTTGAAGTTAGCTCAGTTCTCATTTAGAGGTCTGAAAGCTTACTCCTTTCTTGAAAAGCCCCTGGGGTTGAGGAAAAGGCTGATAATTTTCCCATTATCTGAGGGACTTTACCAACCTCTTTATGCCAATCTTCTTGGTGTTCTCCTTCTCAAGGGGGCAGTACTCAATGAATGGACTCTCCTTAACAGAGACCTGTGTGTTTTCTCTCCTTTCAAACCCAGACCACATTATTTCTGAGACAGCAAAAGGAGAGTGGAGGCAGAAAAGTGGTATCTGTGGGCCCATACAAGCTAGCTTCCCTGTATATGAAAATCAGTACTACTGTCAAAGAGTGACATTGAGATCTGAGCTGGTTTGAATGAGCTTTTGAACACTGGGTGAGGCTCAGAACAAGGAAGTAGTGTAAAAACAGAACAAGGCTGTTATTTCTTCTTACCGTAAAGGGAAGCCATAAGCCAGAAGGCAGGATCATGACACTTGATTTTGTGTAAAGTGATACATATCAAGGACATCGTAAAAGCCAATAGTTATATTAAATTAAAACCTATAGCTACAGAGATAATAGATTTTTAAGAAGCTGTCTTCTTTTATGTGTGAATTTAGACAGGTAAGTAGAGGAAATGGAAGCAGCCACATGATCTTAACTGTGTATATGATATTCAAATAATTTTTGCAAAATGCCATCCAGTGTGTCACAGTTAATAACTTGTCTCTGCCTCTCTTGAGAGTCCTGCATCTGGTATTCCTGAGAAGTGACAATGCAGCAGATCATACGTAAAGCAGCACATTCTTTTGTATTCAAATCTGGTCTGTAGGTGTTGTGAGGGGACCCGCTGCCTTGTCCGTTGTGTGCTGAGCCACTCGGAGCACATGCAATGAGGGTAATTGATTGACGCTGACATTATGGCTTTTCTCAACCCTTGTTCAGATGCCCATCTGCAGTGAGGAAGTGTGTAGATCTGCTTTACAGAGCAGGCACTCAGCAATAATCTCTCCAAATACCTCCTACCAGGTAATTATTTCTCTTAGTCTGATTCTAATGTGAAGAGTACAGTTACAGGTCTGGTCTTGGATACAGCAGAGGCAGTTCCTCGTACCGTCTTTCAGGATTGTAATTTACTCCTTTGGGGGTCTTTTATGCCTGTTCACAGGTTCAGCTAGAACATTGTCCTCCAAATTGAAAGTACGACATTTTATTGTTTCTCAAAGCCTGACTAATGGTTTTGTTTGAATAAAGGAGGAGAGAGAGGGGAAGAGCAATTACGATGAGGAAAAGCATCTGATAGTGGTGAGAAATACATATATAAAAGTTGCCACCACTTAGCCAATAGTCCTGGAAAGCCATCTAAGGAGTAGTCCAAGGGCCAAGAAATTTGGAGAAGCTGGAGCAAGCAGAGAAAAAATTGACGTCTTCTATGCCTTCTGAATATTGTCTCTTGACCTGAGATTGCAAAGCTGTAATTATACTGACCTTTTCATTTAACAATTAAATCAAAGATCCTAATGCCTTGTTGTGGGTGTAACATAAAAAAAAAATAGATAAAAGCTCTCTTGAGAAAGTATCAGCAGTGATCTTTAAGCAAGGAAAAACCTGAATTTCTGATATTTTGTCAATTTTTTTCAGAAAGTGAAAAGCTGTGGCTCTCCAGAGCTGGCGAGTGTTTTACTCCTTTCATCTGTCAATTGCAAAGAGATATGAAACATTTATTTTCTCAGTCTTCTCGGAATTGGTAATAAATTGTCAGAGGCAGCCATTCATATCTGGTGGCTTTTTAAATAAAGGATTAGCCCTTCAATATTTCATTTTTCTCCAGCATTGTTCTGTAAGCTTGACTAGGAGGAGGTAATATGTAAAAGGCTGTGTGTAAAAGGGCTATTTGTCCAGTTGCAAAGAGTGGTGGACAAGCGATTCTTGGAGATATTTTATTTTTCTCTCTCTTCTGCTCTGTGTATACAGCTGTGTGGGAGAACTGAGGGAGACACACTGGCTGTCAGGACCTGATGGCTTTTGTCAAAGGTGTTATTGAGGACTTTTGCACGCCTGCAGATTTTTGACAGAATCAAACTGTTAATGGGAGACTATAAAGAGGCTTATATCTTGCTGCTGCCAGCATGGGTGTGTTCTGAGGAAAAAACAAGGGCTCAGTAATGCACATGGGCCTGCCTTGCAGGCTAGTATGGAGACAGACAACATAGCCCTGTGGGGATTTAAAAGATAAATCTCTATTCTTCTGCAGCTTCTTGCCCACTAGTATGTTGAGTTCAGTGTGGAAGTACTGAAGTGAACAAAATGCATATATAAAAATAGATTTCTGGAAAGTAGCATGTTGCTTTTGAAAGGTCACTGGAAAGTTCTTCTTTCGGGAGGATTCCCAGGCTCCACTCTCTAGCAGTTGCCTGGGGTCTGTCCCCAAGTGTGAACATGGAAGTGCACGTCACTTCTCTCCATGGCTTTCTGTTTCTTCTGCGCTCAGCTGAATTTCAACCTTTTCTTTCAAAAGAGAAAGGAAGGAAGTTCTACCTGTGTATTATGAACTCCATTCTCCCACATTGCTCTCTGGTGACGTGTGAAATGCCGTCAGTATATTACACGTGGCAGAAGAAATCTGAACTGATTGAAAAACATATATATCCCTGCTAAAGTGCATATCCTGGTTCTTTGGTTTTGGATGAATGACAAAGCTCTCAAGTTAAGGAAAATTTAGAAAGCCCCTGCTGTATTTGCTGATGTGGTCAATGAGAGTTACTGATATTTTAGCTGTAATTCCCAGTCTGGAATTCCTTGTTTTTTGTTCTCTGTCATGGTCAAATGCATTACTTCACCTGAAGCGATCCTTTGGAGGTATAGTTGCTAAGTTTAAGGGTGAAGTTAGAAAGAGCAGGGATTACAGTAAATATGTGGTGTAGGAGTTTCTCAGATCTTACACAAAAAATACTGGATAACACTTTCTGCTTCCAGATGCTGAATTGGACTCCTTTAACTGACTAACCCCATAGTAACAAGCACAGCCCCTGTGTGTATTCAGCAACTAGTCTGCTGAGGGATTTAATGACTTTTTGTGACTTAAATATAGAGGAAACTGAAGCATGAAGTTGCAGTAAAAATGGTACACAGCTATATTGTTATAGATTGCCAAAAGACTTCCAGTCTTGCTTGGAAACCAGAGCTCCCACCCCTCTTCACCAAGTCTTTGCATTTCCCTGGCCATTTAATTGAATTTTAGATACCTGAAAACATCTGAAGAAAATCCAGACAGAGGGGGAGAGATAAGGTTAACACTGCAGGAGCTGACAGAAGGCAGGGCTCTAATTTGCTTTTCCATTAGGCTATGTCAGGCAAAAAAAGATGCATTTTATTATAACCCGGATGCATTTTATTATAACCCGTGTGGCACTGCGGTCATATTTCAGCTGGCACTGCAAAAACTAGTACCTTGCACTGGCCAGATGAGGCCTGAGGGTTATCAGGCAGAAGGGGAAAAGAAAAGCAGTAGTGAAATATTTACTGTGACATGATGAAACCATCAGCAAATCCAGCCTGCTTCTCATAGTAACAAGGTGCTGAAAGCTTCTCGATTGAGCAGTCGGACTTTGGCTCCAGGCTGTGAAATTGCAGAATCACCCTGAAGTGCAGAGTAAGAATGTGGAAAACAGTTTTCTCAACCTGAGGAAAGGGGATTGTGTTGTCTGGAGTTATTGATGGTTCTATTCACATCTGCTACTCAGATGACATGATCATGACTAAAGGGCTTGGTCATATCATGAAGTGTGTACTAATGCAAGGGACAAATAGCAAAGAAGTCTTCTCCTTGAATCTTCTCACTCCACGCTTGTGTCTGCAGCAGTATCTGGACATATCCTTTTCCTTCCTGGAAAAGCAAAGCAGGGTATCAATGGATTTCAGACCTCTGATAGCTGCAAGTTAACTCTTGCATCCAGTCCCCTTTCTTCCTGCCAAGTCAGTACAGTGAAGCTAGCACCCAAACTATCCTGACTTACTGCTAAGACAGATCATCATCTCTTGAGGTACAAGAAAGTAAAGTAGGAATTGGACAGTAAGAAATGCCTCTGAGTCACGATACCTCCTGATGTGCTGTAGTTGAGGAACCTACAACAGTTGAGCCCAAAATAATTCAGTATTGAAACTGTAATTGAAACTGTAGCAGTTGAGACAGCCTCCACAGGAGAAGATGAGTTTACTTGTACCCTCCACACTACTACTGATATGCACTAATGTACACTAATGTGTACAAATTATGTCAGAAAGATGTTCAAATCTTTACACAGGAGAACAGTGCATATTAGAGACCTTCCAACGTATTATGGAAAAGTCTATAATGCCCTTTATAATTAAAAACTACAGTTTAAGAAGCATGTTTCCCTGAAGTTGCTTCTTTGTTCTTTATCACTAGGAACGCTTGCAAGGTACTAGGAGTTCTACTGCTCAGATAGGATTTGCTCTCATTGCTTATTCCTCACCTGAAGTGAGTTTTTTTCTTGTAGCATTTAGTTTCTGTAAAGGTGATTATAAGGCTGCAGACAGTGTGTTATGTCTCCAACAGAAGTAGCAATAACAGGTCAAATCTCCATCAAACTCCTCCCTGAGATGTAGCATTTCTGGTAGCTGGAGCTCAGGCTCTGATAGCCAGAAAAAAGTCTTGTCTATTACTATAAACACATCAACTTATTACAACACAAATTTATATGGTATTGTCTCATATGGAAGGAGAAAATGGGTATTTCAGACAAAGACATTTTACTTCTAGATCAGCAAGATAAAAGAAGGAGTCTTTGTGCAAGATTACAAGGGATTTGTGTCTGTCTTTTTGCTTCTCTGATCTGCTTTGAAATGAACACAAAAGGTCAGGTTCCCTCTGCACCCTAAGAGATGTGGTAAACATATTAAAAGCTAAAAAACAAATTTATAACAGTTTCCATAAAAATTTAGAGCCTGTGGAAATGGTAATACAATAGTTAACTATGTGAATCTAATTTTTTAAAGCTCAAATGTAGCAAAAGATTTACCAGAATTACCCTTTTCAGTAATAAAATCAAGCAAGACAGAATGCATTGTTTATAAGAAGAACTGTCTCTTAAACATAAGTATTTTTAGATGCTACCGCTCAACAAGATATGTAATGTGGAGCTGCCATGCAATGCTGTACTTTGAAAATCAAATAGGAAGTCTGTTATGTGTTTCCTGTCAAATAACAGAGAAGTTTAAAAAAAGTATCTGATTTATCTGAACAGTTAAAATGTCATCATGCAATCATATTTAACTTTGGAAATGAAATATATTGAGGCTAATGTTTGCTTACTCTTGATATTGGTACATAGTGCCTCTGGCTGATAGATGTCTTTATGGATACAATGTCTTAGGGAAAAGCTATTTCACAGAAAACTGGTTACTGTGAGACTTAAAAAAAAAAAACAAAAAAACCCCAAGAAACCCATATGGGTACACGGTGAAATATCCTGAGGAATACAGACATGTACACAGGAAAAAAGAAGAGATGCCTGTTCAGTTATCCCACTGAGAAACAAGTTGTGCAAGTAAACTGACACAAAACAATATTTCTTAACTTTTTTTTTTTTGCATCAAGGTACCAGCTTGCCCATTTACAAGCAACTCTTATGCCATTCAGGTTTTGGTTCAGGTTTTGAAAGGAATTTAGGTAGAATTTCTTTAAATTGGACTGAAATGTAAAAATGCGAAAGAATCATATTGTTGACTCTGCTGTGAACTCTCTTTTTCAACTGTTTTGTTTTGTGATTTTATTAACATGAATAATCATTATTCTGTGAAAGGTGTATTGATGCCTTTTAAAACCTACTCTATTAGATGAAACACAGTTACCTGTGACTAAATAGTGAATAAATAGTTATTATTCCCATTATAAATTGCAGTAACCCCTCTGATTTGCAGGATGAATTTCTCTCATTCTCATACATACATTGGGCTTGCATCAGATATTTTCCTGAAATCTGGGAGACTGAAGGAAATTAATAAGACTTAGGGGGAAAAATCCTTTGAACATCTGAATGACTAAATGGGCCTGATATTTTTGTAAAAGCTTAATTTTTGGCCTGGTAAACTTTTAAAACTATTCCTACCAGTGAAGAGTAAGATTGATGACAAAAATTGTCAGTTCTATTGAGCTGTCTATTTACTACCACATAAAAATATTTCTAATGCTCTGAGCATTGTAGTACCTATAGTACCTGTTTTCTTTTCTGTGTACTCATAGTAGTTATTTTACTAGCAGCCATGGAAGAAAGTGTTTTACTGTATTATGCAAACCCATAGTACCTTAATCAGCCTGATATCAGTTTCCTGGTGTACATTTTTCTCTTGCAGTTTGGCTGAAGGAACCTGAAGGAAGAAAGAACTACCATGAGCTGTCCAGCCCTTGTTGTCTCTGATAGTAACCAAGACCTGATGTTTGGAAAAGTGCAGGATGTATAACTCTTGAATACTGGGTTTCTTTTGATAATAATGCCAAATTCGTTGAGATGAAGGTGAGGGCAAGGGTAGTCATTAGTGGTGCATTTTCTTCAGGAGTGACAAGCTCAAGCAATTGCAGAGGTCACAGAGCTGGATGAGATCTCACGGGTCATCACATCCAGTTTGCAGTAAGCAGCTAACTCACATGCTCTCCTTCCTCCCATCCCACAGGGATCCTTGTTGCTGTCTCCAGAGAGGCTATCACAGCCATCAGACTGCAGCAGCTGCCTAATTCCCATGGATCTACCATGAGTAATAAAGTAGCGGCCTTCTCCATTGGAGGCAAAGGTGAGTTTCTCCTCCCTCATTCAGAGCGCAGGGAGGCTTTCTGTCCCAGGTGAGTACGCTCTGCACCATCCTTATCTGCTCTGCTGTATTTGGCCCCTGGATTGCAAATAGGAAGAAAGCAAGCCAGTGCCACAGGAAAGAGAGTTGCAAGCTCCCCTCCTTGAGTTTCTCCGAAATAACACTACTGAGAACTGCATCAAATTTGTGTCTATTGATATGCAGATGTTACAGTCTTTCACTGCATCAGGACAAAGATGACTGTATTTCCATGTCTGTTTTTCACATAAATATGTATATTATCCCAGTGCACCCGCTTCCTCCAAAATGATAGCAATTGATGTTCAAATAGGAAAGGCTATGCGAGACAAAAACCACAAATAAATTATGCTCATGAAATATTCTCTTCCCTTTCCTTGTTTCTGATTTTTCTTTTTCTCCACTACACACAAAGCTCAGGCCAAGCAGGATACCTCTGGCTATGTGTGTGGGCAGCCAATCTGGTTTTCTCCCAAGGTGACAGCTGCTTGCTTTTCATTAAGGAATATGACTGCCCTCAACTGGTGAGAAAATGCTTGGAAATTTGCCATTCCAGTGATCTTACTGCATGAGAGTGTCTCTGTCAAATATGACAGCTGAGCAATGCCTACAAAACAAAGGTTCACCCACTACCTTGGAGCGCAGTTGCTAAATGAAGTTCTTTAAAATATCTCCTGCTGTCTGACTTAAGACAAATGTGGTAGATTTGATATTATTAGATTAAATGAAAGGTTGTTCTGGCATTTATTTTATTGTTACCAATTCAAAGGCATTTAATATGCTTACTTTTAATCCTGTCATAAGTTTGTGTGATTATTCACAGAAATAGAGCTGGCCAATAATTGTTTCTATCAAAATCTGCTTAGTCTATCATACTTAATAGAATATTATTTTGAAAAAAAAATCTCAGGGCATAATTTGGATAAGTCAAAAAAGGGTATTTGGACAGTTTAGAAAAAACTTATAAAATTTTTTATTTTCCTTGATGTTGTTATGTAAGATGCGATTTTATATTTTTTTAAAAGTAAAATAAAAAAAAACCCAACTTCATCAAAACGTTTCTGGTCATCTGAATACAGAGGATATTCAGACATATCTTTTGGGAGAATTTCAGAATGGTGGACTTTCATTTCTGTCTCAGAACATTTTAGAAATCTCCACACCGTCCTTGAAACAAGACTTCTGCTCTCTGCACAGAGCTAAGTCATGAATGTAGAATAGGATCAGACATGTGAAAAGTTTGAGTGACTGTTTAATTTTTCACGTTCAGTAAATTCCTTCTACCACAGTAGAAAACTGAATAAGTATCATAGTGCAAGATCCAATTTTTAATCACTTTCCCGGAAATGGTTAGAGAAGAGGAGTCCTCTCCTTCTTTGTATTCAGAAAAAGCTGAAACACACAGTGGTTCTGGGATCAAAGTGACTTATAGATACAAAAGAACAGTCAGCCATCCTAGCTTGATCCACAAAAATACCTAGCACCATGTTAGGTCTATCCTCAACTAGTGAAGTGCTTAAGGAACATGCTTAAAATTGATCATGGGCTTAAATATTTCATTAAGTTGAGACCATTTGTTGAGTCTGAGTCTTTTGTGGGAAACACTCCGGATACTGGGTGGCAATGCACATCACTGCAGGACACACACTGCTGTGAGCAGTGAGGATGTGAAACCAAGTTTGAGCGGACACTTTTCTCTCCCCATATTTGTTCCTTGAGACCTCATTCATTAATGGGTAAAGTGGACAAGTCCACATTACAGTTTTGATGGATTTGGTTATTTATACATAGGGACTGTGTAGAGCAACTCAGTATCACATGAGAGTGTGTCTCAGGCCATTAGCAACCGAGATTATTTATCCATCAAAGAGAAATGATCTTGTTTGTGGTTACAGTGAACTAATATGTGGTTTCCCAGAGTTCTTCTTTTCAGTCACGTTTATATATGGATGCCCTTTTTTTCCCAAACGGAGAAGGATTCAAATAGGAATATGTCTCTTTGCTAGCTTTCCATAGTCTGCCCCACCTTGCTCACTAAACTTTTCTAAGGACCATGTTCCTTGATATTCTCTTGGCTGTTTGCTTTTGTCTCTCTTCTGGTGTTTTTACTTCATTTCTTGCACGCACCCCATTGGTAAAACAGAAACCAGTGTAGGCTTTCATCCTGCTTCTGAATGTATTTTTCTGAGGTAATGATAATAGCTTGTGTTGTGAGTGTTCAACACAAGACCATTATTATATCAGCATTCTGACTGTATAGATGAAGGTTAATTGTTAAGCTTTACCAAACTTGGAAGTAGTTGTACCAATCCACAAATTTCAACAAGATATTAATCAGCTCACTATACCACTGTACTGCTCAATATCCTGATAGAGATTAAAATAATGACTTTCTGAACAACATATCCCAAATAAAATAGTGTAAGTACAGATGGTAAAGTTCAACTAAACACATATATACATAGCATCTGCGTCAGAGGATTTACACATTATCACCCCAAAACAGCTTGGGTCTCATTCAAATAGCAACAAACAAGTTTCCGAGGTTTAGTCACTGCCCATTTGAAAAGTACAACAATGTATCAAATCCTTTTGGGTAGAGAAATACTTATTTTCTGAAGAAATGAAGCTGTTGCTTTCACAAGCTATCACCACCTTCAGTATAAGGTCGACGTAGTTGTAACTATAGCTAATTTTCCATAGGGGATCTCAAAGGGAACATTGTTGGAAGAAAGTGGAGCCCAAGAGTACAGAAAAAAACTTTTGTCTTGGTTAGAACCAATCTTGCAGCAATTTAAAGTGACGGATTTCAATTTGCACAATGTTACTGTCACATTTAAAAGGTTAGTGGAAAGGGTACTTTCTGCAAGTCTCTGCTGGCATGTTGATTATACCTAGGTGATACACCGGTGCACGTGAAAGCCTTTGAACAAGAACAGATACCTTCACAAATGCTCTGTGATAGCTTTAATGCTGCTGCAGGGGGTGGTGGAAATAAGCTTTGTTTCAGAAGAAGAGTGATTTTATCTAACACATTTAATTTGTCAGTGAGAGAAAGTACTTCCACATACCAAAAAATACAGAAGACTGAGACTCTGCAGAGGATGTTAACTTTGCAGATATAAAAAACGTCAGAGATCTCCACAATTGCGGAAGTCTTAGCGGTTTTTTCTTATATTGCTGCATGGGGCTGGGGTCAGTGGGGAGAGTACCAGCTCCCTCATGCATTTTGGTAACAAGATGGCTGAGAGAAGCCATTGCCCAAAACACGGGTTTGTGTAAGATCAGGCAGCAGCTGCGCTGTGTGGTGAAAGGGGTTTTGCGAGTACTCTATGATAGTGAGGAACTTTTATCGTGCTCCAGAGGAAAAAAAAATTGTTTTCTGGGTCATGTGCATGTGAAATTTCATGCAAGAGAAACTACTGCTTCCTGGATTTGTTCAAAAACCAGTTTCACTAATATTCTTCTTAAATGGATGCTACTGGTTTAAAAAAATATACACCCTCACTTTCTCCTCTTGGGAGCCCTCCAGGGCTCTGCCTCACTATTCTGACACAGCTAGCCAAGACAGAATTGTTTCACTTTAGTCAAAGTGTAATAGATCGTGCTGTCTATTCGGGGAGGATAAACACTTCCCATTTTATCGTGGCCTTCCCTCCAGGTCCGGCATGCTGCAGAAAGGTAATAGTAGCTCTGCCAGACCACTTTGAGATGTCTGACATGCAATTGCTTTAGTATTTCTTCTGCTTGAGGAAAGAGCATTTTCAGCCTTCACTAAAGGAGAGCTCTTTACGTTCCCAGAGGACTCAAAAGAGAGAGAAAGACTCAATCCATTTCAACACAGAAGGCAAAGGAAATACTCCCCTTGGCTTCAATGAGGGTTGGGTCTAAGCCCAAACAAGGGCTGATGAATGAGTTGAATCAGCTGCAAGTGTTGTCTGCTGATGTGATTGCCACCTTTTATGTAGAGCTCAAAAGGACTCCTTTCACTACCTTCTGTATGCCTGCTTGAGAAAGCTCAAGAACAGGACATGTTTCACACAAAATCTTAGCTCTTTGTTTCTTTCCAATCACTGCAACAGAGCACTGCTAGCTGCTGTCTCCTTTTTTTCTGCACTGCAGGCCTCTGTGCTGCAGATCATTAGTTACCTGTTCTTAGTGTTCTTGCTGTGCATGGGCAATGTAGCCTGCATGCATGTGTTCTGGCTGATGAAGAGTACTAAACAGATTTCAAGACACATAACCCATTCCTGTTTTTCAGTGAATCCAACTAAATTGTTCATTAACCCCCTTTTTTTATATTAACTAATAGAACTTACTATATTACTGTTTTAGGGGTAAAGGGGCCTACTGTGTAGTCACTACTCATTCTCATATCTCTGATACAAAAAAAAATAAATAAAGGGCAGATCAGGGTATTTAAAATAAAACAAAAAATTCCTGATATACATTCACCTAAACATAACAAAAAAAGAGTTTAATAATGTATATGCTCTACAAAGTGTATTAGCTTAACTATATATGTTCTAGCTAAATATATCGCTGGCCACAGGGATATATTTATATACTACTGAAATTAAGCTTTAGAAATCAGTAACTACTGGGAATTAAACTTTAGAGATCAGCAAGGCATATCTTAACCATACAAAACTGGCACTGCTGAGCACAGCACACCAGCATTGTGTTCAGTGGTAAGAGTTGCACTGCTAGCCATGCATAACAAGAAAATACTAGACCACTTCCATAGGCATGTCACATTTGGTCTTGTCCCCATCCTTGGGAACATAAGGGCTTTCTCTTTTTAGGAAACAGCTTCCTCCAAAAACTTGCAAAAAGAAATTGCATGGCCAGAAAGCCAGGAGGAAGCTATCCACTGATGCTCTGCTTTTCTTCTGTTACTGAAAATGAAATTAGTGTTTATGAATGTCACATTTTACAACACTGGAAATTGGTGGCACAGATGTGTGTAAAGCAAGGCCGATAAAGTTTCCCTACTCTACAGTAGTGGTGTGCCTCTAGGTTGTTTTGGAAGGACAGTCCTCTACAGTGAAGAATAGGCTGTTGGACATGAATCATTCTGTCCAAGATATCCAACCAGGACCTTATAGATTTCTTGCAATCACAGCTCATTGTAAATTACATTGATTTTCAAATAAGCCACCAAGCGCAGGCCAATGTTGAATACATTTGGCCACTCTTAGAACTTATTTGTCAAAAGGTTTTTGAATTAAAATTCTCAGTGTTCCCAGAGATGGATTTTTTTCTGGTTTTAAATAAATCAGTATGTTTTTTGTCTTTTGTTAACAGATATTGGTAAGGACCAGAGTTTTTTATTAAACAAAATAAAATTGTAGGTGACTTTAAAAAAAGAGGAGTAAAGAAACTGGCATTTCTTCCACACAGTTCTAAGTCCCCATGTACACTGGGTGCTTTCCAGTCTGGTCTCTGATGGGAAATGGTTCTATCTCCGTACGTTCCACCTCCAGAGCATAATCTGATTTTGCTTCCTAAACAGCATATTGTGCCAACATCTGAGCAGCGACAGAGATTATGGATTAGACTCTATCTCTGTTCCATGGCTGTAAATCCTGATCAAGGTCCTGTTGCAACTCAGGTGCTCATTTGGACTATGCCCTCAATACAATGTGTTTCTCAGAAATAATTCTGCTTTTGAAAAGTGGCTTGAGAGACCAAGTTTGTCTTTAACTGGAAGACAACCAGTGTGAGTGCAAAACTTGTCACCAGTCCAAAACAGGCCATCTTGGGCTCATCAGTTCATTTACGTGGGCCTTGCTGCATTTAGAGGACTGTAACTTTTGACGATTGGGATAGCAGTTCTGTAAATTTGTTTCTATTGGGAAATGAAACGGGACAACAGAAGTTCATTTAACAAATTCTGGGTTGTCTAACAACCAGCAAAGGGTGAGATTTCTAGGTCATCACCAGTCTGAGTTGGGGTGTGTGTGTTCAGATATTTGATGGCCTTCTGGCAATCTGCTGAGTTGCGTTTGTTCACCTTCCAGGGCACCTACTTTTTAGATTACTGGAAATGTAACTTTTGAAAAATATAATAAGTGTTGCCTTACATTTCATTTTCTTGTATGAGATAATTATCTTCTGTTCTTTTTTCTAGACTTGTTCCCAGATACTTGCCCATCTTCTGAGCTTCTAAATTTGACTGTCTCATTCCCTGTTGTCCTGCTTATTCATTGGGAATCAATGGAGTCTTTTCCCTGATTTTCAGTTGCATTAGGTAAGGACCCATTTAGAGTGCAATTTTATTCTCTGTATCACTAACACTTTACCTGTTTTCCAAATGTCACCAGAAGTTTCACGACTGTCTTAAACGAGTGTAACTGCAAACTGCCATAGTGACGTGGTTTTCAGTTGGATATGCAGTGATCAGACTTCTCTCCTAGCTGCCAGACGACTCCAAGGCCAACGCAAGGCAAGCAGTAAGAATAATAGGTACTGCCCTTTTCGGTGTCAGCCCACTGTTAAATCAGTGTAAACTGACTGTAAAATCAGTTTAATTAACTGTGAGATATATTCAAAAAGGGCTCATCTGAAAAAGAATTTCCAGTAGTTTGAAGTTTTCTCCTAGGGTGTTTGTGGTTTTTTTAGGGGAAGACATTTCTTACTGTTTTCTTTTCATGCTGGTCAGATTTGGAACATGTTGTGAGGTTTCGCATGTGTAGCTGACCAGGCCCACGTGATTTTCAGCCCATTGTGGTGGTGTTTGAGATTCCTGGAAGACAGAGCCAGAAGCAAGTTCTCTGAGCAGGAATCAAGTTGTTCAAGATCTTTTTCAATATTTTTTCTTTTGGAAATCCTAAATCCTGAAATTTGCCGGCTGATGAATTTTCAGCTATGGGGTGTTTTTCCTTCCCTTTTTTTAATTTTTCTTTTGCTCCTGAATTTGGTTGACCATGTGATATCAAGAGCTGGGGCTGAGGGAAGTGTCCTGGTTTATTCCCTAGTGTCACTTTTCAAATCTTCAGCAAAACTTGAAACACTTATTGGATTAAGGGATATCTTGAAGTTATTTGGTTCTGTACCAAGGACATTTCAAAATGTTGATTTTGGATAGAGTTCAAAGCTAGCAAAATGGAAGCTAGAAAAAAGAGAACGTTTTAGAGAAAATATCTTGGAACTAATGAGAGCTGCTTGCACTCATTAGTATAAGTGAAAAAGAAAGGGGAAGACAAAAAAATCCAAAAAACCCAATCAAAAATTTTTCCATTACAGTGACTACTATCAGGAAAGAATAAATAAATTCAGTACCCAAAAATGAAAAGAAAATTCACCATTTTCACATTGTTCTCTCCTCCCCAGCCATTTTTCACTATTTCTAGATCCAGACACACATGGGCATTTACACTGTATTGATATTACAAGTGTGTAATTTCTGTGAGGATGAAGGAGATTTTCAGAATTATAAGAAAGTGTAAAGCAGATTCAGATGCCTGTTAGCTGTAGTAGAAATTGAAAGTCCAAAGTGATGAGTTGCTCTTGTTCTGCACTGTGTGGGCAAGGATGAATCATGGCCCAAAAAGACATCCAGCAGATTAAGCTCCTCTTGAAAAATCCCTCCATGCTCTGACTCACTGCTTCTTTCCAAAAAGACTGTGATAGACAAAACATTTATTTTCAGGCAAACAATTATGAAAAATAAAATAAAATGACTGATGATCAGTTTCTAACATGAGCAGCATCTTTTTTTAATGCCGATTGATTCATTCATCCTTTTGAATTAATTAGCTCTGCTATTTTCTGTTTGAAAATAAACTGCTTTTTAAATACATTCCTGCCCTTTTCAAACTCTTAAAAATATTGATCCATCAGCAACATTTGAGTAAGAGTATTTATGACCAGGTAAAATCCCAGCAAAGGATGTAAGGATGATGGCCAAGAGGGACAACAGAAGACATAGCTGGCAGCCTGGCCATACATCTCTTGGAACAAGACAGGAAGGGCTATCACTGTGGACTTAAAAGTATCAGGGTCAGCAGAGGCTCAGACAGGATAGGAGGAAGAGTGTATTTGCATTAGGCTGCCTGGGTAAGTGGCAATACTTGTACATGTATTCTAAGGTACTGTAGCTCAGTTTGTAGCCTAAATGAACCTGCATGATGTTTCTACCTGGTGTGCCAACTTTTCTTAGGAAAGTGGGAACAGCTCCGTCAGCAGCATACACTTTCTGAGCTCCACGTGACTCCCTCTCTGGCCGTGACGGACCGCACAGTGGTCCAGGCTCCTGCTGCAGCAGTGGACATCGGCTCACCCAGCGTGATGGCTGCCTTCCCAGCAGTGGCGTAGCAGAGGCCACAGAAGTCGCACTGAAGTAGGCAAGTCGGCACAAGGAGTTTTTAAATGGGAGCTGAAGTAGAGAGACTGTGGTGATGACACTAATCAGGTGTTCAGAAAACAGCTATGTGAGGTGCACAGGTAAGATAATGGGGATGAGATTAACACTACTTTTTTGAAATTAGAAGGAAATTTTGGAAATAAGAACTGCAAAAAATATCAAAGATTTAACTAGAAAGGGAGCTGGAGAGGAGGACTAAGGGGGAGAAAAGATTTCTTCATCCAGAAAGAGACTGTCCATATCAGTGAGATTCAAATGAAGACAAGTGGATGGGTATCAATTCATCTGAGAATGGAAAAGTAGAACTCAAAGGAAGAGTCATATTAACAGGAGTTGTAAAGGTAAATGAGTGCTATACAGATAGATGTGGATGAGGCTCTGTGGGTTGAGAAATGAGAGTTTGGGAAGAGAAATAATCACACCAGCATAGAAGCAAATGACTACCTATTCTCAAGTCTTACTCAGAGCTGTGGTAAAATAAAAATTATTTTAAAATATCGTAAAGCTGAAGCCAGAAATGCTAATGCATGGACCTCAGGTGTGCCAAGTCCAGGTCCATGCCTATTTCCATGTAAGACTGGCAATTTGCTCATTTCTTCTTTATCTAGGCATCCACCATGTATTTCCCTTGCACTGGAATGGGTCCATTGGATGGGAATCTGTTTCCTTGGGCTACCTGCCATATAGGACCAAGGAAGCAGCGTATAGTTTCATGTTGGTCAAAGGACACAGCTAATGCCCAAAGCTCAGAAATAGAGTTTGATGGGCAATCCTCCAGTTTTAGGAGAATGGCTTGGAGAAGGGTGTCAGTACCACTTAATGGAGAGGACATGTGTAACTTGGAAGGACTAAACCACATTACTATTTGGCACGTATTTGCAGATCCCTTGGGAATGCTGAAATTTACACTCAAATATTTGGATGTTCATGACCTAGATGATTAAACTTTAGAAAAACATTAGAATTAATTAGTTACTGTATACTTCCCCTCACACAAGCTGTTGCACTGTCTCCTGCTGATGTGCTCCTGTTAGGAAGTGAATCTATTACTGCAGCAGAGTCTATACAAAGAAACATTTGCACTGAAAAGGCCTCTGAATTAGAACAATTTACACAAATGCACAGCATTGCATAGTGATGATGAACAAGCCTGGAGTCCTAACCGCTCAGTTTTCCATACGAGTCATCCAGTTGGTGACTGATTTTTGTAACAGCTCACATGAGCAACAGCTCAACACTATGAGTAAGGGATCTGCAATCTGTCTTCCTATTATTATTTCTCTAATTATAACCTTTCGTACTGAAGTAAGTGTGGATTTGCAGTAGAACATGAACACATTCACCTACAAGTTGCGTAGGTATTGTTCAAAACAGTAAGATATGGTTTCTGTCCAGGAATATTTACAACCCAGAACGTAGTTGCAAAATAACAAAAGAAGATAAAAAGAAACAGAAGAGAAATGAGGTAGGTTTAGACAAAATCAAACAGTCATATAGGTAGGGTTAGATAGAAGTCATGGAGAACATATTATCTTATAATTACTATGTATTTCTTATCTTATAATTGATATTTATCTTATTATTTATCTATTATTATTATTTATCTATATAATTTATCTATTATCTTGTAATTGATATTTATATAACTTATGAATAACTTAGAATACACTTAAATAAATTACTGGGTGTTTCTTATCCTATAGTATAGTATAGTGTAATAATTACTGGCCTTTGATTAAAATGGCACAAGTACCATTGGTCTGATCAACATCATCTTTTTTTTCTGTGAATTATCCAAAATAAAGCTTGAAAGTTATAGGACTTGGCTCTTCATGGATGAAACCAGAGTTTTGCCATTTGATTGAATGGAAATAAATTTGGTCCAATCTAATTTTAAAAAATTTCTGTATTAGTACAGCTCCAGAACTTTTTACTTAGGTAAATTCATTCACATATTTATTTATTTTTGTCTTTTTACATTTTCTGTCAGCAAGGAAATGACTGACAACTAATGCTAATTATTCTCTACAGTAAGACCAATTTTTTACTTGTCTCAGGCTTTGCTGATATTCAACCATTTGGACTGATAATTCTATACCAAGTTTAAATTGCTGTGGACAGCTTAGCTTGTTCTGGACACATGGATAGCCTGGCGGAGGAGCTGCGCTTGCCCCAGTTCAGTGAGTAGCTTGCAGTCACGTACTGCATGGGGCTCAAACTGCTCAGAAGCACAATTGCTTCCTTGTGGCCTTTGCTTTTTTCTTTTTTTTTAAATCATGACTACCATTGTAGTTTCTCAGCACTTCACAAGTTTTAATTATTTATTTTTCACTGACTGTGAGGTCAAAAGTTGCCGTTTATTTGTGAATGACCACAGCCTGGTTTTTCATACAATGAAGCACCTTATATGCTGAAAGCACATTCCCTGCTGATTTCAGAAGCAGCGAGGAGTAGTAAGCCTTTCTGTAAATCCAGCCCCAAGGTACAATTTTAAACACCTGTAAATGGAGACACAAAGCTACTGTCCACCTTCGAAACATTCAGTGTAAATGACATCTCTTCCAGCACATACTGTGGCAGAGGAAGATGCTTCTCCAAGGCAGTATTCAACTGCCTTAATCTGAATATTATCCTTACTCAGGCTGGAATCCCCTGTCTCATTCATCACATATGTTCACAGAATCACAGAATCACAGAATGGTTGAGGTTGGAAGCGACCTCTGGAGATCATCTAGTCCCACCGCCCTGCTCAAGCAGGGTCACCTAGAGCACATTGTACAGGATCACATCCAGGCGTGTTTTGAATATCTCCAGAGAAGGAGACTCCACCACCTCTCTGGGCAACCTGTGCCAGTGCTCTGTCACTCTCACAGTGAAAAAGTTTTTCCTCATCTTCAGATGGAAGTGTCTGTGTTTCAGTTTGTGCCCGTTGCCTCGCATCCTGTCGCTGGGCACCACTGAAAAGAGTCTGGCTCCATCCTCTCGACACCCTCCCTTCAGATACTTGTACATGTTGATAAGATCTCCTCTCAGCCTTCTCTTCTCCAAGCTAAACAGGCCCAGCTCTCTCAGCCTTTCCTCATAAGAGMGATGCTCCAGTCCCYTMATCATCTTTGTAGCCCTTCGCTGGACTYGCTCCAGTAGTGCCACATCCCTCTTGTACTGGGGAGCCCAGAACTGGAYGCAGTACTCCAGATGTGGCCTCACCAGGGCTGAGTAGAGGGGGAGRATCACCTCCCTCSACCTGCTGGCAACACTCTTCCTGATGCACCCCACGATACCATTGGCCTTCTTGGCCACAAGGGCACATTGCTGCCTCATGCTTAACTTGGTGTCCACCAGCACTCCCAGGTCCTTCTCGGCAGAGCTGCTTTCCAGCAGGTCAACCCCCAACCTGTACTGGTGCATGGGGTTATTCCTCCCCAGGTGCAGGACCCTGCACTTCCCTTTGTTGAACTTCATGAGGTTCCTCTCCGCCCACCTCTCCAGCCTGTCCAAGTCTCTCTGAATGGCAGCACAGCCCTCTGGTGTACCAGCCACTCCTCCCAGTTTTGTATCATCAGCAGATTTGCTGAGGGTGCACTCTGTGCCTTCATCCAGGTCATTCTCACGTCTTCCTCATGTGAGGGAGGGTCCTACAACTAGGATTTTTTCACTTTATATTTAATTGGTACAAGTACATTGTAGTCATATTCTTATAAGGCATTGGTCTGGAAAAAAAAAAGCGTAAGCAAGAAATTTAAGAATGCGTCATCATGCCTCAGGTTGCATAGGTGTTCTTAAGTTTTTGTTTGACACTGCAATGACAGTAGCATTACTTTACTTGATATCATACATAAAGAGAGATTCTACCAACACCTGTGCAGCATTGGTGAAATCTTGACAGTTGGAGTCAAAAAAAAATGTCCTATTTAATTTAAGGAGGCCAGGACATCTTTCTTCATATTCTGTCAGTTATCTCTTTTTTTTTCCCCCAGAAAAGTTGTAAATTAGTATCTTTTAGATATTGTCCTTTTTAATGTTTCCAGAACTTGCAGTACCTCCCATTCACTCAAATACTTGTCTAAACAAGGGTAAAACATAGTCCAGGACATACTATTAAAGTTCTGGACCTGGAAAGATTTAATCATGTATTTAACTGAGTAGTTCTGTGGATGTAAATACAGAACATGGGATTAATCAGGTGCATACATGCTTGCAAGATCTAATTGAAATATTGTTAAAATAGCAAATCATAAGTTTTGAATATTTTTTGAATGTGATGATAAAATCTGACATTTCTTTTCTTAGTGAGATGATGGAAGTGGGTTATACCAGCCTTTACCACATAATTAATATCCTTTTGAATATGTCAAAACCAAAAACAAAGAAACTCCTCACTGAAAGAGGAAATCCCAGTGTCAAATATAAGTTCTGACAATTTTAGACTAATATTCTGTAATATACATAATAAATAAGATGATTTTAGGGATTACCTTGAGTAAGCATATTATTATGCTTTAACACTAATTACAAGTACTGTCATTGTTTCTGGTTCAAATATTGAAGCATTTTAATTGCTTCTAAGTTTAGTGCTATTTTTTTGGCAATGGCTGAATTTGATTCTCTGAAGAAGGAAACTAATGGAAAGATGCTTGAAAACACGTCATAAATTAAAATTGCAAAATGCTAGAGTTTATTTAATCTTTAGTGATGACAGGTAGACTAAGTATCTAAATAGCCACACTGAAGCTGTAAGTATTTGTTTAGAGAAAATCTTTAACCTTGATTGAAGAATTTCCATTAACCCTTTGACATGAATGGGCCAATTCTCATGCTTCAAATTATTCTGGAAAGACTCACAGAACAGGGTAGTATTTTTAAATACTTTCTGCAAGTTATAGTTAAATAGGCTTGTCTATATTTAAGGAAAATCTAGATTTCTTTGACACGCTGCCCCACAACTGTGAAAGATTTGCTGCCCAGAATGGTTCACTGGGCATGGTTATCTTCATTCACTGTTTTGTACAGGCATTTTAGAGAATGCCAGAGTTGGAGTGTAGATATTCAAACAGCTGAAACAATGGTTTCTGATTACGGTACATGTATTTTCATATTTAAATAGATTAGCAGTATGTTTTGAATAATTTATCAGAAGAAAGATTTTCTCTGCACAAATAAGGTGTTGGGAAAACACATATCACTGCTTCGCTATTCACCCACTTATTCATTTCTCCGAAAGAGTTTAAAAAATTGTTCCTGTACATAGGAACTGTTCCTGTACAGCTGTACTATACAGCTATTGCTGTTCTTACCTACTTTTGCAGTCAGACAGCCCAAATATTGGTATGCAAAGTCAATTACTTTGAAATCTCATGTTGGACTTTTTAGTACCACACACTTTGGGCAGAAGTTGGTTAATTTTTGTGTCTAGACTCCTGTCTTTCATTGAGTCCTCCACTAAACCATCTACATTTTGATGTTTTTTCCAGATGAAAGATTGTATCTAAACTATTTGTGAAACTTATTGACTTCATATCAAAATATGATTGCATTTGTTCTCTCACCCAGAAAAATAAATTATAGAACTGATGTTCCAGGAAGTCTACTTTTTGTGAGTAAAAGCTCCAGTCCTAAAGTCTTAGTATCTCACTGAAATTCAGAGCTGGATATTCATCTGGGGTAAAAGCTGCACTACATTCATTTTCAGTACATGGACATCTGGTATGCAGGTTATTTTAGACTTAATTAATCATCCAACTGCAGAATTTTAATCTATATTTCAAGATGATACAAACCAAAAAGGGCTCATGGTAAAAATGTAAATGTAGCAGCAGACCCTTAAGCACTGCATAATCATGTATCAGGCTAACTTGCACAGAATCTATAATTCATGTTGTAGGTGATCATCATTCATTATGTATTTTCATTTTTAAAAAGCCTTACTGTATACTTCAAGGTTTGTCAGCACTTACATATTTTAAACAACATTTATGAGGGCTTGCTAATTATTTCCAGAGGCATCAGACCAAAACCAATGGTAACAGATCTTCTTAAAGAGAACTAAAGTGGTTGTTGTTTACCCACTTCCCAAGTGATAGTGGAGCCATCACACATTTAAAGTTGAGATGCTTCTATCTATGCATCCTTTGTGTGCAATTTTCACAGCTGATAAAATCACCTTCTCATTTACAATTGTGTAAGCTGAGAGTAATTTCAGTCAGAGCCTTGTAATGGCACTTTTGTGAAATTATTCTGTGTACAGTCAAGCAAATTGCTCTTACTTTATATATCTTTCCTATTAAATGCAAAATCTTGTTTGGTTTGTACCAAAACCTCTTGCACAAACCTTATGGTAGACAAGAAGAGTCAGCTAGAGGAGCAACGTTTGGGGTAAAGTCTGTAACGACTTCCATTTTAATAGAAAGCCAAACAGAAGAGCAAAGTCTGAATTCTCCATCAGTTTTGGAAGATATTCCAAATCTAGACTGAAGCTGTCCATCTTTAGCCTGATTCAGCTGATTTCAGCAGCATCATTTTGTACTAAAGCTAACATCAGTCATCTTTATCACAACTCTATACTTTACATTGCTTTGTGGGTATCTGCAGCACAAGGTGGTGAACCCTTTACGGCATAGCGGTAATCCTTCAGAGGCAACTGCAGATTTTCACCGCTGCGAGCACCTACAACAGCCCCACTGAAACAATTTATAAGAAAAGAATTTGCAGTTTGGCCCATTCTGTTTAAATAACCTACATTGGTATAAGATCTGTGATTGACTTAAGCTTGAATGTGGGTGAAGAAATACCCTTAAAAAGGGTTCCCCTAAAGCCCTTACTGGGAAAAGTTCTCAGGGTGAAGAAAATATATTGCTAATAGACCTAACTGGAACAAAGGATATTAGCTCAAGAGCAATTTGGAGATAGATGTTCTGCTTGGCCATGATAATTAAGGTAATAATGGCACATCTGTTCAAAATAACTTTGAAATGTTTTACCCCCACCAGGAGGAACTGATCACTGTTGGATTTCACAGATGTGCAAAGTCAAAAACAGTTATATGGGCTGGATCCAAAACTCATAATTTTTATGGATCAGGCCTATAATTGTTTTCTGTATTTTTGTTTCTCCCCCTATTTCTTACCCGAACACAGTGGCAATTTATGTGTAGCTAGACACTGGGGAATAATGACAGCTGATGGTCTTGAAACTGACAGGGGGTCTCTATGCAAGGGAGGAGAGGAAAAGAAATGGGGTGTCAGGATCCTCTGTGAGCAGGCAGTGCTGGGGGAACAGGACTGCTGGGACATGTGATAGAGGACAGAAAGGGTCAGCTTAAGCCCAGTCCTTTGAAAAGAGAGCCCTGGACACCAAAAGGTCCAAAGCAGAGAGTTTGATAGATAACAGATAGGTGCAGGGTGGCTTCATTCCATCTGCTATCAGCATTTGTGTATGGTTCTCCTTGTAAGGAAAACATCCAAATCTATTGCACAAATATTATGCATATCTTTCTGTGCACTTTCTATTATGGTAAAATCTCTGGGGCAATCCAGTGTCCTAGCTTCTATCCAAGAATAATTTCAGCCAAATTTTAGCACTGCCTCAAAAGAGTGTGAACTTTATGTAAACCCTGACTTCTTTCTTGTTCTAGACTTCTCAGAAGAAGAAGGTAATTTAAGGCTTATTTGATATATATGCATGTATGTACATATATATTTAAAATAGCAAATATTAAATTCCATTTAAGCTGACACAAAAGCTAAGGACACTGATTAATGACTGGAGAATCATAATGAAAAAAATGTAGTTGGCAACTTGAAAGAGAAGCATTTTCCTACAGAATATTTCTATCACAGCAAAATCCACTTTCTGACAGAAATTTCTTTTGTACAAAAAAAAATTGTCAATGAGCCCCAGGTGTCAGGATTCAGTCATCAGCTGTAATGGTGTCCTAGTAACTCACCTTGCAAAAGTTATCTTAAGCAGTCTCTCAGAAACCCTCTCCTCTTCCTGATGTGCTTGCTTGCTCCCAGCAAGAGGAATAGCTACATGCAGAGCCTCTCATAATTACCAGCCTCTTGTAATGGTAAGATACAATTTTCAGTTCCTTATAACTTTGTTAGGTGTTACTCTTTTGGACTGAACTTTTACATGCAGGAGGAATCCATTGAGAAGTGGAGACTGGAGCTAATGGCAGGGGAAGAGAGCTTGGCGTGGTAGAGGAACATAGCTGTCTCCTAAGGAACCCCAGGACTTGAGGCAGAACAAGCAAAATGAAATTATATCAGCTTAGAGGGCAATGCTGGAGCTGGTGAGGCAGAAAGGAGAGCCTGAGAGTGGAGGCTGGGGAAGGAGATCCCGAATGGGATTGGGTTGTCAGCTGCAAAGCAGATGAGGCCCCACCTTGGAGACCTGGAGCTTGCTGCTTATGGCTGGGTACAAAAAGTATCATTGCTATTCAGCCTTATTCAGACTGGTTGTCACTCATAGAAAAGTGTCCAGCTATGAGATGAAGGTATTCTGAGTCCCAAAGAAGTGGTGGCCAAAAGCTTGCAAATGTTGCTCTGTGAGCCAGGAGCCTGGTGAAGCGCTAGCTGGAGTCAGAGCAGTAGCATAGAGTAAGGTCTGCCCTGGCAGGAGGTATCTTCTTGCCACCAGGTAGTGATCCTTGCTGCTGCTGCTGTAGCCCTGGCTAGTTATCAGGCCCTGCCCCAACTGTGTGTGAGTGTGTTGGGCATTCCCTGCCATCATCTCCTGAGACACATTTGTGGAGCTGGAGAAAGAGCTGCCAACTCTTTTCTCTTCCTGGTGTGTTATGAAATCTCTTCCCTCTTCTCCTGTGCTAAGACATGTTATCATGTATGACCACAGGAGTTAATGGGATCCCTTGCTGGGCTGAGGACTTTCTGGAGTGTCAGAAGTGTGTTTTGCTTCAAAGAATTGACTTCCTTGGCCTGGTTGAATACCTCCTTGAGTTTTTATCTGGCATTGGTACAGTTCACCAGTATGAGTATATCCCAGGTGGTCCATTCTGTAAGTGGTGTCCACAGAGAGGTAGCTATCCTGGATGGCCTATCTGAAACTAAGTTCCCTTGTGTAGTCTACCTGTATGGAGAGAAGCAGATAGACTCTCACCCAATTCCAACTTACCTCCAAGCTGTGATCTGCCAGCAGACTTATCTCGATGCTTTGGCTCCATGTTTTAAATGAGGCAGCATGTACCCCTTAGAGAAAGTGCCTAGGATGTGTGGACATGGGCAAGCATGTTGTAAAGATATGTTGCTTTGTAGGAAAAGTATTGGCAAACATGAGGTGTTCCAGATGTGGAGCACCGCAGAGGACAGGTTCCCTAGGCTGGATATAAGGGTTGCTTGCATGGCAAGGGCTCTTGGGGTTTCCCGTGGCATTTGGAGTGCAGCAAACTCACAACTGCCCAAAGGGTGCTTTAAGGGGCACCCACACAACCCACTGTGTGCAGTCCAGGGTGCCAGGAGAGCTGAAGTAATATGACAGTAGAGGTCTTGCTGCAATGGGGGAGTGAGCACTGCTTAAACACCCATGAAGAGGTAAATAATTCTGTCAAGCATAGTTTGAATTGTGTGGCCTTGGGGTTTATTTATGGCATACCTTGTGCAATGATGGGAAGTTCACACTCATTAATTAAATAATGCTCCTCCTATTCGCTGCATGAGACAGGTGATCACAAAGTAGTTCTTCCATAAGACTTCTCAATAAGGCTATATCATAAAACATGTATTTAAGAGGAAAAAAGTGGATTTTCCAGGTGACCTTTAGCAGATCTTAGGCAACTTTTAGGTTTTGAGTGTCTGACTTAAAAAGCTTAATGTTTAAATAGCACTGCTTTTAATGCAATATATTTATATATAGTCTTTCAAACTGAGTGAGCCGAGAATTTGGAGTCCTTGTATTCTTAGTCCCACTATAAGACACAGCTTTCTGAAGAATAATTGTCCAAAATAGCCATTTTCAATAATCAGTTTTAAGGATGCATTAGGAATTGCTTGGTGCCTTGCTGCAGAGTGACTTAGACTCTCAGAATCTGACCAGAATATTAATTTGGTCTTGAATATCAAAGCACAGAAAAGGACAATACATTCAAATTACTCAGTGCTCTTATTTTATTCCCATAGCTGTAGAAATGTTTGGGAGTTTTTTGTGTCAATTATAAGAACAGACTCTTGGCTCCTCCATCTGGTTACTAGCTATACACAGTGAAGTGGTTCACTAAGGGCTGATCACAAAGCAAAACGTACTGATTTTATTTCCCCTCATTGTCTTATACTAGAGACAACGCTGAGGTATTCTAGTACATTTTATACAGCTTTCATAAGAAATATCTTGTGAAACAATATAATTCTATGAATACATATATTCTCTTACCAGTCTTCTCTATCATTCAGGAAATACTCAGGTTTTATTCAAAACAGTGTCAACAGAAGATGCACTAATTTTTGAGGAATTAGTAATGAAAGCAGTGGGAAAAGCTGACACTCTATTATCCTGTGAAGATATTCAAAACCATCTTATATAATCATAAAACAGCCTTCCCATGAGCCCTCTTGAAAGATTAATATGGATGCTATGATGCCTCAGGATAATAATATGCATTTTCAATGGCAGTCTGTGAAAGACTTCTTGTTAACAAGAAACATAAAAATAGTTTTTTACTTCATGTTTAAATAAAATGGAGTTATCAATATAGACTGGAAGAAATAAAGATGCTTGTATTTAGGCCTTTACTATGCAACTGAACGTTCATGTGGTTCTGGACCCCCCCCTTAAGAAGACAAGTCTGTAGTGTCACACCCTTTTTTGCAGGCAGCTGTCCAATACACTGTCTTCCTTTGTCTTTCTGTGTGGATTTTGTGGGTTTATCGAATCTCTTGAGTCTTATTACTCAATATGCAGGTGCAAACATGCAGTAAACATTCCAATTGCACATACTTAATCATAACTTGCTGTGCTAGGCAACTGCTTTGCCAAAAAAAAAAAAAAAAAAAGGCCTTAAAATGTTCCAGAATTTGTGGAAACAATTTAATAAGGCCTCTCAGTATTTCTGTGCTGGTTATCTTAGCCTTTTTATTGCCTGTGAGGTGTTGATTTATTAAGTTTCGATATATAATTAAAACTTGAGCATTCAGAGATGGTGGTAAAATCTGTTGCCTGCAAAAGTCCCATTGCTACTGTAAAAATGATAACTATAGTTCAGTAGGCTGGAATGATACCCTCACTATCCTAGAAATAAAGTAAGTGAAAAATATTTCTATGCCAAAGGTCCTACTATAATGGAATCATAATGGTCTTCCAGTGCTACACAAGTGCAAAAATAGGACACAGTGATCTAGGGTAAATGCTTAATAATAAAGGCATTCTTTTCTGAGATACTACAACAGTTAGCTGACCCCATGGACCTCCAAGTTTGCTGCCACTGTGCGGTAGTCTGCATCCTCTAAGAATTTTAGAATGACAAGAATGAGAGAAATCACTCATCCTGACCCAAATGGAAATGTCCCTGCTACCTCAGTTGAAAAGCTAATGTCAGTTAGCTTTAATCAGAATGAGAGCTTTGACAGCATTGTGCAATGAAAGCCATTTGGTAGGGGGGAATGATACTTATACCCGATGCTAGTGGAGAACTTGTTTCCTTTTAATGGAAACTGGCCTGGGTACTGAACTCATTTCTCACAAAATTGCAGATTAATGTAGCTTTAAACAGGGGCTATGTTAGAAATTGTTGCAGTAGAATGCGTGCTGTAACTTATTGACCTGACCTGTCAGCTCCTGGCTTTAAATATTTCCTGATAAATGCAGTTACTTAGTTTCATCTGTAAGAGTTCAAAGCTTCAGCTTTAAAAAATACTGAACAATTTGATAGATGATACCTCTTATGTTTTAGTATTGCATAATTTACTAACAATTAGTGAACTATTAGCTGCCAGGTTGTTGTTGCAGTTTCATGGAATAAGTCCTAGTGGTTTTAGTTATACTCTTTGGACAGTTTTGTTCTCAAATTTGACTTGCTGGGTGCACAAAGCTTTAAACCAGACAGTCCAGTTTTCACAGTGTTTATTAGGGATGTGGGATGAAGTACAAATCAGACTACTAAACCAAGGAAGTTGATGGTGCTTTTCAGAGTAGGTGATGGGGCAGTCATTTTACATTTTCTTCTTCCTTGGAAACTAGCAGCTGAAGAGGGAAGTTCCTGCTGATTGCCAGCAAAATCATGTCTATATGCTTCAGTGCTAGGGGAACAATCCACACCACGGTCCTGCGTGTGGCAATCCATAAAGAACCTCACCATGGGTCTGGCCTACTCAAGAGAGAATATGCACCCCTGTGTCCATCCTCAATAGACAGGAACATGAGTGCTGATTTCAAAGAAAATTGATATTGTGGTGGTAGGAGTGTACTGGGCTGATGTCTGATGACATTTACTCCAATTGGACAGAGCAGACAAGGCCCTGGCCTTGCTCTGAGGATGGATTTAGTTCATGAAAGAGGCATTGGTCTGGAAATATAGGCTTTTACAATATTTAATAAGGCACTTAAGGTAAGTTACACTTACCTTTGCACTTTACTTCCTAATATTTTCCCATTTTTCTCTTCTGTGATTGAAATGTTAAGCTACCTAGTTTATCTTTATAACCATGTACAGTTACAATTTATAGTTCAAAGGCTTTACATACATTTTCTCTGTAATTTTAGAAAGTGAACTGTGTTTGGAGATTTTTGCATTGTAATCTGAAAATGATTTTTTTTTTTTTTTTAGTTCTCTGTGGAGAAATCATTATTTAGAAATTATATATCTCTGGTGTTTCTATGGAAACATTTTTTTCCCCGTATGCTAATGAAATAAGAATTATGGGGAAAAAAAGTCTTTTAGCACAGAAAGCAGAGTATGAAAAGAATAACTTTTTTGCAGATTGCAAAAAGTTTAGTGCAGATATTTAGTCACCTTCAGTCTCGGTACAGCTTCAGAAATGGGACAGGTATATCTCCTTGAATTCCAGAAGCTAGATGGGTTACCATGAGGATAAAACAAACATAGTGTTTGCTGGCAATGACGTGTCAAATTCTTTTGTTTTAATCTGAGTCTAGGCATCTGGGCTCAGCAAGCTTTCTGTCTATGCATGTTTCCTACTTCAAGTCATGTTTTTTTGTTTTTTGCCCTATCTGACACAACATAGTTAGCATTTACCTACTGTGATAATTCTATTCATCTCAGCACTGGGGAGTAGGAGGTGAAAGCTGGTAGCACTAGTATTATAATTAAAAGATGTTGGGTTTATTCCCGGTTCTACCACAGGGGGAAAGCTCTGATCTGTTTCCTTGAAACTGATGGTGAAACTTCTTTTGATTTCTGTGATGATTGCACCAACTCTCCCAGGATCTCAGGGTCCTCCTTGGGCTTGATGTGCTGCAGGATTGCAGGGTGGCTCTGAAACGGGTGCCTGGCTGGCAGTCGGGTGGAGAGCACAACAATCTATATCCAAATACCTTTTATTCACTGCAGGAGCCCGCGCTCTCTTAGCGCAGGGTGCCCAACCACAGGAAGCCCCAAGAGCATTGGGCTGTTATATAATATTTATATATATCCATAATATTTATATATAATACTTGAAGCCTAGTGGCCCTACAGGTGCAATTCTGTTCTGCCTTAAGCTGGGGGTCTGGCTGAGGGAGGAGATGGAGACAGAGGTGGTGGGCTGGATGGAGACAGCTTCAGAAAACAGGGGATCTGGCTGCTCTGCCAGCTGTGTGTTTTGGGAGACTGATTGGACTTTTTTGGGAATAAGTTTTCAGGGAGGCTAGTTATCTTCAAGACTCCCCATGAAAAACTTCCCTTGTCAAAGTTTCATGCATTTAAAATACTCCAAAATGCTGTCAGTCCTGGAGAGGACTTTTTTGGGGTGGGAGAGAGGATATTCTTCTGTGGGAAGAACAAGAAGAAAGGGAAAGTTCATTTTAAAAGTATTTTTATTTTGGTGAGTTCTTTCTCTTATCAAAACAAGAAAACAAAACTGATCAAAAAGATCAAGCAATGTTATCTTTACTATTTTGATCTATTTTAATAAGGTCTGTTCTTCTCTGAGAGTTTTTTCAGACTTCTTGGTCAGCGGTTTAGCCTGGGTTGCACTATACATAATTTTCTTGTTGTGGAAGTAATTTGTCATGCTTTGGCAACTTAACACATAATTGTGAAGGGCCTTTTCAAATTCCCTTTACTTTACAGGAAATATATATTGCTGGGCACAGGCTGTGCACTCATACTGTAAAAAGCACAGGTAGGATCCTATGTGCTTTTTCAATAATATTTAGGACTAATTGGAATAGAGATTACTTTTTCTATTAGGGACATTACATAAATACACAACTCATTCACACTAAGAACTGGCTGACTCATTAGAGAGTTTGAAGTGTTGATGAGCTGTGGAATATTTAACATATAGAGTAGTGGCTCCCAAAATAGCAACCATGAGATGGTCACATATGAAATTTAAGAATATATTGCTGTCAAATGCCTTCAGAGGTTTTACTGACACCATACAATAACTGTTAATCTAAAAAAACATCAGGCTAGTAGTTGAAAATATCAATCAATAGAAAAAGGTCTAACAGTGAAGTTAGAGCTACTATATAAAGAATTTAATACGCAGGAAATATTGCTTCTTGAGTGGTTGATATTTGGTAACAACTGTTTTTAGGCTAAGAAATTATTCAGATTTTTCTAGTGTAGATATTCATGTGACTGATGTTAACACACTGAAGGCCCTTTGCTGTTGCCTAGGGGAGTGGCAAATACAATCAAGAGGTCACTTAACTATTGCTGAATTACATTGCTCCTTTTGGTTAGAAAATGGGGAAGGAAATTTGCCCTGAAAATGTGAAGCAAATGCCTATCAGGGGTCTCAGACAGTTCTCCTTGCAGATAATTGTATCCAGCCAGAAATTTACTGCCAATTCAGCCTCTTGCTGCCACCCACAGCCGGCTGTGCTTCGGAGTTCTTCAACTGACAATAGCTAGAAAAGAGGTGAAGATTTTTGTGTTAGGAGCACACAGTTTGGGAAGAAATTCAACATGGTAGTGGACTTAGAAGAAAGAAACAAATTTAAACTTAAAAATTGACAAAGCATGGTTTATGGTGTCTGGTTTTTCCAGTTCAGAGCAGCAGCAGCAGCAGCTGTTGTCTTTCTCTTGAACTTCTCTGTCTTTGTACTGTATTTATACAATAGGGTATTTAGGCTGAGAGTTTCAAACCACTGGAAAATAGGGTTCAATGATTGCTTGAGATCTGGGTTAAAGCATTTGTCAAAAGCAAAGCTCCTGGTACTGCATCTTTGAGTTAACCTATCTCCGCAGCCAGCGAGACCCTTCAGTCCCATATCAGCCTGGAAGGGAGCCGCGCTGAACTGCAGCTTATGCAAGGACAGGCTGATGTTCCTGAAGTGTCTTTTGTGAGGATAGGAATATGGCTTTAAATGAAGGGATTAAAAAAAAAAAAATCCAAAACAAAGAAAGAACACCACCCAGTAAGTAGCACAAGGTTGGTGACACTGGGTCCGCTGACAGCCTGGTGGGTCACAGGGTTGAAACTAACTTGTCTGGCAAGTGGGATCTTCCTTTTTCCTTTGTGGGGGTGTGAAAAGGGTTCATATTCACAATTGCAAATATTTTATCTCCCTGTCCTGTAGCATAACACAAAGTGTTTATCTTGAATTTTCTGGAATTAAAAACCCACAGAGGTCCTCATTTTCATCAGTTAAAAACCCTGATCCTGTAGGGAAGGGATGGCAGAGGTCACCAGGGACTGCACCTTGGTCTGTTGATGATCTAATTGTGAAATTCTGTGGGCACTTAACAGGTGTTTCAAGTGCACAAGTGCACAGTAGTCTCTAAATAGCATCACAGTCAGATAATAGTTGTATGTGCACACCCAACCTGCCTCATTCTCCAAACCCATTAGCAGACTAACTCAATATGAGGTACTGTGTGGTTGGGAAATGGTAAAACAAAAATGGAAGGAGAGTGATTCAGCACCTTGCCCAAGACCAGTGATGCTGAAAGGCTTTTTGTGTCAGTACCAGGTTCAGCATCTGCCAGCTTTCAGTCCAGGGCTCTGTCCACAGACTGCCTCCCTGTTACCTGATCACTAAGGTCTGCCTTCCTATTCTTCTCTCATTTCTGCTGCTATAAATACCACCATTCTTGTCTCTACCTGTATGATTGCATCTCTTCAAACAAGACAAGGTCCTGATGGGAATCTGCTCCAAACGCTGGGCCAGATTTGTTCAGATGTCAAGGGGTGGAGGAGTGGGATTGGCAAGGAATACCTTGGCTGGGAGTACCGGTATAAATTTAGCAGAGATGTGTCTCCCTTTAATTTGGATATCTTAAACTACTGTGGTTCACTGAGTATGATATTCTGCTTTGACCTTCGGATTCACCCTTTAGAATTGTTTGGCTGCCTAACCATAGACTTTTCAACCTGTGGCCAAGAGAAGGGACTATAAACTTCCTATCTTAGCCTGAAAAAGGTTAGTATGCTGTGAATCCATGGGTTGTACAATCATCATATGAATGTAGCCATACTACTGTAATTGTACAAAATCTGATGTGGCAAAATCTTTGATGTGGCTATGTGTTTGACATGTAGCTTCATGCAAAGGCAGTGTGACACCATCCACACCAGAAGTTTTACACCAAGCACCTAACTTGGTCTTTCTTCAGAGGGGGGGAAAAAAAAAAAGGAAAAAGAAAAACCAAAAAACTTCAGGTTCAGAAGATCTGCAATTCAAAATTCTTTATGGAATAAGTTCCCATTTTGAGATCTTTATTCATAAGTTGGTGATTTCAGAGAAGGGATAAAAGCTAAAAGGGAAAACTTTCCATTAATCAGATATAGATTACCTGGCAGCTCTACTTAATCATTCAGTTAAAATACTCCAAGTAGAGGTGTAGCAAGGCTACACCTTTTGATGAAAACTGTTTCAACTCCTAAGGTTGAAATGAAAATTTCTGGATTAATTTCCCTAGATCCAAACCTTAGGGATATATGTGTATATATAATTCCAGACTGGAACTGAAGCAGGAAGATTCTGTTTTGCTGCTTTACATGAGAGGGAACCAGAATTTCAAAAGCCCATGACAGTAATGTTTTGGCACAAGTAAAGAAAACTTCTTGAAATCATGAAATTGTAGAATAATTTAGGTCAGAAAGGATCTCTAAAGGTTATCTGATCCACCCACCTCCCTCAAATCATGAGACACTGCACACCATATAGGGTCAAGATTGTCTTTTGAAAATGTATGTACTTGGAATACTTGTATCTGACTTGGAGCCTAATCTTGATGTGAGCATCCTTTTTTTGTGTGTGTCTTCTCCCCAGCATGTCTTATACCAGTGTAAGTCGTCTTGTGTAGGGTGTGTACAGATATGTTCTGGCTAGTCAGGCTGGTGTGCCTGAAGAATTTATTGGCTTTAGCTGCTAATAGTGAGCAGTACCTTAGATGGAGGGTAAAGCACCTTCAGCTTAGAGGAGGCGACCAGCCATCCATTTCAGTGTTGTGTCAAATAGGTCTGCTTTCAGAGGTCCAGGATTTTAAGTGAGAATTGTCAAAGGAGCAGTGAGAAAATTCTCTATTAGAGGAAACTTGGAACTGGTGATCTACTGCTCTGGTTTCAGATGATGCGGGAGAATAAACAAAAACTGAGGGGGCAGAGCAATATCTGTGGACTGAACATGTTCAGAGGAGGATGAAAGGGGTATTTGGAAAAGAATGAGGTGGGACAAATCTAAGTGAGAAAGAGAGATAGGTGGACATGGATAGAGAGGGGACACAATTACATACCAAATGACCCAAGGGTTGAGTTAAACAGCTGCATTTCTTGGTTCCTATCTGCATGAATCCCTAATGGTGATGCTTAAGAGGCCTGCATTTCACCTAATTGATCCCTGTGCATAAATGTTATGGGGAAGAATTACCAGTGGTTTGTCACTAGTAGATGTGGCTGGAGGGGAAGATTAGAAGGGTGTGATTAGACACCAGAAGTCAGAGACCCAGACTGGTACGTCAACCCAGCCTCAACATCCTGGAAATAACTGTGCCATAATTTGGTTTCAGGGGATGTCGGAAGTACATAGGCATTCACTTCAGTCTTATCTGTGCATGCCGTAGTATACATGACATTTTGAGTTATACATTTCCCTCTGAGCTCCATCTCCTCACCTGTCCAAATGAAGAATTGATGTGATACAAACACAACAGAGAATTGCATGAAAATAAATTAATGTCCCTAAAGCACTAATTTATTTATTGGTGCTATAGTTTCTAGTCATGTACAGAGCCTAAGCTAATTTATTCTACCTGTTTTTTTAATATCTAACATTTCATGACAAAGACCACACTTTATTGCCAGCATTGTAATACAAGAATTAATAAATATGCAAAGCTATCTGTTATTGCTCATAGTCATGAGGAATGAACATCTTGTATATCACACTGTGGCTGTTCTTGTTCATCCTACTTTGGCTGCTGTACTACTGAGATTATTTTCTGTTATGCTTGCTTTGTATTTTGCTTTGTATTTTATTTTTTTTGTCTTGTCTAGAAGATCTGTCCTGTAACAACTGCTGTGTATGTCTCTTGATCTTAAATACAAGTTATGGTGCATTAAATTGTGCTCATTATTTTAAAATGTTTTGCATAGATGTTTGGTGACAATAATAATAATAAAAAGTGTACCTCATGCATTAGTAGACAGTGCAAATTTTTGTGCATTTGGAAACTGAAGAGTGTGTTCAAAGCTAGGCAAAAAAGCATATACAGAGGTGGCTGGTAATTAATCTGAGAAGCCTTATGACTTACCCAAGACTGTTTTTCTAGCTCATGTCCAGTTTTTGCAATTCAGTGAGAAATGTCTGTCACTTCTTTAAACTGATCTTTCTGAAAACTAGTAAGCACAATGGACACCTGTTCTGACAGAGACTTTGAATGTTTTCCTTGGGACATTTTATAAGCCTAAACATTTTATTTTTATTTTGGGACGTTTTATAAGCCTGATATCCAGAGCTGAAACTCTCTTGACAGTAAAGCTTCTTTCTAAATGGTATAAATTTCTTTTCTCAACATGTTTGGGATCTCTCCTCAGTCCTACTCTAAGAATTTTTCCAAAACACATCAAAGGCTGAATAGTTTTCTCAAATGCTTTACTGGTCTGTTTTTTTTCTCTTATCTTACAAAATAGTTTTTAGAGTGAAGCCTTGACTTCATGCAGTCTGTTCCATCTGTGTAATCTATGTTATACAGGCACTGACTCAAGACAAGAAATTTTTCACATTCAGTTTAATTCTTTTTATACCACCTGCCTTAGATTCCTGGTCCTTTTTATACATTCTTAATCCTTTTCTCTATCACTGTGTAGCTACAAGCAGTGTTTGATGTGATTATTCTTTAAACGCTTAGTCAAAGATGGTAAATCTGTATATAATTTCTTTTTAGCCTGTAAGACACCTAAAGAGATCCCTTCATTTACCACTAAAATCCTGCAGACTGAAAGATGATACCTGCCTAGCAGTAAATTCTGATGCCTGAACAACATGTTAGCTCAGGAAATATGGAATACCTTATTGAATTGGGTCAGCAAAATATCAGCTCTAATTGGATTCTATTATTGCCCCAGCTGCTGGAGCCTTTAGGTACTGTGAAATGAAATGCTGTGGACACATCAGAGTAGTAGTGGAGGTAGGATTTGGGACTGACTGACTGTAAGGTGAGCAAACGATAGAAGCAGGTCGGTCTGCGAAGGCAGCTTGGCCTGGGATTACTGTATTATTTTGGAATTTTTATATTTTAAGCAACAGAATCTGATGTCAGGAAGGTGAATTTTTTGCCTGAAGGTCTTGGCAGGTTCTCTACTAACTGATTGAGGGTCATCCAATTTACGTCTGTTTAGATAACGTACAATGTCATTTTTAATAGTCAGAAAGTTAAGCCAAGCCTCTGGTGGAGGTTTAAGTCCAGTTCCCAGGGGTCGGGGAGGGGAGAAAGGGAGCATGAGGATGTGTAGCAGTGCAGACTAGCCTCAGCAGGAAGACATCCACCTACATCGAACTGTGCCATTAGTGGCACTACTGGGCATGAGGAGGTGCCTCGCTGGGCCAGAGGTGGAGGAATTATGAAGCATATCCGGATGTGGCCCTGAGCAACCAGATATAACCTTGAAGCTGGTCCTGCTTTGAGCAAGGGCTGGATCAGGTGGCTGCCAGAGACACCTTCTAACTGAAACTGTTCTGCGGTTCTGTGACTTCATGATCTCTGGCCCCCAATGCCCTGTCTGTCATTGTTCTCCTGACACGGGCTATCCTTCAGACGAAACATGACTTTTGAATCTGCTCCTGTCAGACGTCAACTCTTCTTTGAAGAATGCCAATGTTTGATCATTCCGCACAGTGCTGCTTTTTCACTGTGGAGAATCTTTAAAATGTTCCCTGGATGTTTTACTTTTTCGTCTTGCATTCCATCCTTGCATCCCGGCAATTTTGTTAGAAATGTCTGATTTCTGTTTTCTGGGTTTGTTCAGTTTGAGTCTACTTTGCTCTGCACTGGCTGATTGTTTTACCAGGCTAATTCCACAATACACCTGGAGGCCTTTCTGGGGGACTAGATCTTTTATAAAGCCTCTCCCATGTGAAGTCAAATATCCCACAAACAGACTGATAACAACTCAGAATGCAAATGTAATATGGATGCTAAAACTCTCAGGCTGTAACATAAGAATCTATTCACTCTTTGAACTGGCTTGGGTTAAAATGTTTATCTATAGTCTTGTTCCACCTAGCAATAAAGTAATCCTCAGAAAGTTTTCTCAGATATCTGAGCATTTTGGGCATTACTTCTGACAATGGCATCTTACTCATTTCTCATCCTTTTTTCCAGAGTGAGCTTTCCTTCATGCTTTTATATTTGTTCCCATGCAGACAGCATTGTTTTTTCCTCATGCCATTTTTTTTTTTAATGAAAATGACCATGGCCATCAAATTTAGTGTTGAACTCAATCCTGGTGGTTATGTTGCATACGCTTTAAACATACGAAAAAGACTGACCATTTCAGGGTATTCAGATGTCTGTTTTCATGCACTAAATGGGCATGGGTCTATATGGAGATGTCATGCCTACTTTCTCAGGTTGGGACAATTCTGAGCACAGAGGGGCAGAACTTCATTAATTCAAAAGAGATGAAGTACTTTAGCTCAGTGGCCACTATGCAAAGTTCTGGGGTTTGACCAGGGATTTCAGGGCTTACTGCTTTTTTTAGGCCCCAAAATCCTTTTTAAAAATTCCAAGTCCCGCTAGCTTACTATAGCACAGCTCTGCTGTAGTACTGGAGTGTAATATTAGAGCAGGAAGGACAAAGGTGTCAGAAAAGGGGTAAGGAAACGTTTATTAAAAAGTTTATAATTAATTTATGAAATAAAACTTGGAGCCAATATTTGAAGGATTACGGAGGCTGCATTTATAATGCTCAGATGCAATACAGATGGAAGTCATTATACATTCCTGATGAGACTGAATGTTAGAAACACATTTATGTGGGGGAATTATATGACAGTGTTAACTAACAGCTGATGTGAACTCTGTTGTTGACTGAATAAGAGCATTTAAATGGGATATCTCAAATATTATTCCACTGAGAAGTGGAGAAAGGAAACATAAACAGGGGATATCAGTGATTGTGGGGCTTTTTTAGGGTCAGTGGGGTTTTTTGTTTGTTCATTTTGTAATATATAGGTGGCAGGTGTGGAGTCTGAATTGCATGAGGAGAGGTAACAGCTATTGTCAGGGTATTTGTGTGTGAGGCAAAGGGAGAAAGGGGAAATTCCCAAATAAGAAAGTGGAGAGGAAGGAGACTTGCTGTGTCAATACTCACTGTTTAGACCAGCCTGAAAACAGCAGAGTGATACTTTGTCCTCTTCTCTCAGTTGGGTTTGGGGGACCTTGCACCGGGGGCATCACCTGCACTTGTAGAGGTGACATGAGTGTCTTCCCCTCCCCTCTGATCCTCAGCTGTGGTGCTGCCAGGGAGAGGGGCCTTGTTGTTATTGTAGGTCCTCCAGCCCCCATGTGATTTTGGGGGGGCAGGGGGGGGGGAAAGCATCCCCCCTGATGCTTGATGGTTTGTGAAGAGGTGCTGCAGGGGGCGAGGGATGTGCCATCCCCTGTGTGCCACCTCCCCAGCAGTATTTTGGCCTTGCAATTACAGTGACTAAAGTTGTTGCTTCTCAGTCAAAAATAAATAAATAAGACAAATAATAGTTTCTGAAAGTGCCTCCTAGAAAGGCACATCTGTCTCTGGACAGATGGGATACGAACAGAGCTTGAGTTCAAGCCGGGTGCAGGCTGCTTGTAAGAGGCAAAGTGAATACCAGGGACCAATCCTGTAGATACCAGTGCTCCTGAGACTGCCCTGCCAGGTGCAGCACGGACACAGTCACAACAATGTGGCACAAAGTCGTGTCCTTAACAAGGAATCTCTTTTTGTTCTTTCTCAGTGTGTCATGGTGCTAATAAAGCCATTCATATAGCAGTGCAATTCCTGATATTTTACCCACATTAATTTTAAAGATTTATTTAAAATGTTCTGATCAGAGATTGAAGGAGGGGTAGCATGGCAGACTCCCACACCTAACATCACCCGCCACAAGGTGAGCGGGCCTGCATGGACCTCCCCTACCTGTGCTGTGGCAGCTCCTTTCTCTGGTTTGAGACCCTTCATAATTAGAAGTTGGTAAAGATCTGTGGAAAAGCAACAAGTTAAGAGATGGTCCCAAGGCTTTCAAATGTTTCTAAATTTGACAATTAAAAATGTCATTCCTTTTATTAAAAAGCAATGTCAGAAACAATGTTAGTGAATCTTCATCAAAAAGAAAGCAATACATAAAACACAGGAACCTTATGGAGGTGTAAATAAAACTGGATTGCCAGGATCATGTGGCATTTGCCATGGAGTACTAGGAAAGTTCAGAGATGAAACTGCTGAACTATTAAGTCTGCTGTGTAACATGGTGCTTTAAACAGTCCCAAATCCAAAGAGTAGTAAGGGATGTAAGCGACATCAGTTTTAAAAAGGAAATCAGATGGAATGTAAGGAACTACACACCAGTAAATCTGACCTGCATATCAGGTAAATTAGTAAAAAAAACAAAAATAAAGGTTAAAACATGTAGATGCATTGTTAGGAGTATAGAGAAGCAGTCGATACAGCGATCAAAAGAAGCCTTGTCCTTGGTAGTAAAATTTCTTCGTTCAATGGAATGAGTATGTAAAAAAGATTCATTTAGTTGATATGTGTGTGTGTGTGTGTGTGTGTGTGTCTGTGTATAGAGACAGCTAGATGAACTTTTATCTATCTATCTACATACAGAGGCCTTCAAAAAGCTTTTGACAACGTTCCTCAGTGAACTCTTTACTAAATTTTATCATGCAATAAAAGAGAAGGTCCTCTCCTAGATAACTGAGTAATGGATAGGAAACAAAGGGTTAGCACAGATTTGCAGTGGAGGGAAGCTATCAGAGGAATCCCACTGGGATCGGTGTGTCGGTCTGTGCTGTGCTGCATGTCTGAGTGTGCTGGAAAAAAGGATGAAAAGCGAGGTGGCAAAACTTGCTGATGAGAGAAAATTATTCAGCATAGTCAAACGAGAATCCAACTGTAAAAGAGGAATCTTACATTTGTATGTGACTGCGTGATAAAATGACAGAGGGAATTCAATGTTGATAAAAGCCAGTAAAGCTTTTGGGAAAAATAACCCTAAATATGCATACGCTCCAGATACCTCTAAATTAGTGCCTATCATTGAAGGAAGAAATCTTGGAGTGATTGCAGCTAGTGCTCTGGAAACATCAGCATAGTGTTCAGTTGTGGTCAAGAAAGCAAATAAGATGATAGGAAGTATTAGGAAAAGAGTAGGAAGCAGGCAGGAAACATGATTTTTCTGTGAAAACACTATTCACATTCACAGTGCACCTGCCTCTTGAACAATACGTGCAACTTTGCTGTTGCTGCCTCTCAGAAAGATTACAGAGGAAACAAGAAAGCAATAGAGGACGACAGCAAGGGTGATAGGAAGCTTCTGTGTAAGGAGAGACTCACTGGATTAGGACTCTTTGCCTGAAAAGAGTTGACCAAGGGAGGATGTTCTAGACATAATATAGTGAGTGTAATCAGGAGATAAATAGGGAATGATTATTCACTCTTTCTCAGAATAGAGTAACAAGGAGATGCTAAACAAAATGCTCAAACATCAGGTTTAAAACCAGGGCAGAAGTACTTTTTTACACAATTCTCACTTCATCACTGTAGGATATTGTGGATGCCAGTGGCTGAGCTGAAAAAGCAATTATACATACTGATGGAAGAAAATACAGCTAGGCTGGCGTAAAGTTGTTAGTTTCCATTTCAGAGGATATGGTAGGGTGTTTCCCTGTATGCTTGCCCTGTCCCATGCCCTTGCCCTCTGTCCCATGCAAAGACTGGGGGAGATAGCTATTCTTATATTCTCTGGAAAAAAGCTTGTTCTGGGTTTACTTAGTCTTTTGAGGATCTCACATTGCTATTAGAAGAATGTGATTTGTGGTATTATAGCTCTAACCCCAAATACCTTGAAACTCAGTGACAAGATTGCTGTTGACTCCAGTGCTCTGCATGGGGGTTTGAGATGAAACCTCAGTTCTGTTGCAGTCTTTGTCAAAAGTGGTTTCAACAGGAGCAGAGTTTCACAGAGGTTCCTAGTACTTCTAAAGCATAAGGGGGAATGTCTCTATTAATGTAGCTGAGTTTGAACCATGAGTTTTTATGCGTTGAGGCCTGACAGATTGCACAATTGAAAGGAAATGAAAATGTGTTTGCCAAGAGCTGAGATCACCACAGATGCATTCTTTGGGACAGCTTCATGTCTTTTGGAGTCAGTACAGTGTCAAGAACATTGTTTTACACATTCTTAGGTAATTAATGCTCTCTCAAACAAATTACAGTCCTAACTGAGTAAAGGTAGAAGAGCTCTTCTGAATTCAAGTGTGCGCAGGGATGGCTTTTTCAACTGATTTCAAAGGGAGATCTTTTAAAAGTTGATAGGACAAAATATTACAGGCCAGGCAGTGGTTAGTCTTCATTTAAGGTACACCTAGTAGACTCTAACTATATTTTCTCTTAGCTTATTCTGACTTTATTGTTCTTCAGGCCTAATTATATCGCTTATATATGCATGTAAATAAGTCGGACTTTAGGGTGGTCATCCCTTGTATGATATTTGGCTGAGATGCATGAAGATAGGATTACAACCACCTTTTCCAAAGGCCAGCAGACAGCTTGGAAAGCACATCTGTGAATACTGCACCCTGTTGAGTGGAGTGGCTGTTGCTGGTCTCTTGTTGAGTGCTGGAAATTTTTTAAAGATAGCTTTGTTTTGTGCCCAGTAGTAGGATATATCTTCAAGTCATAATCTTGTTTTATACCCAAAGACAGTGAGCCACATTCATCTGTGCTGTGACGCCAATCTGTTTGGGAGAATTAATAAATCTTAGTTTGCAATTAAGCATATTTAAAGCCATTTTTATAATAAATGGTTTATCTGGGCTAGAAGCCATCTTCTGTTACAGGGCTGACACCAGGAGACATGCTGATAATAACACAAAGGAATGATCATTTACCAGGTTTCATTGGCTTAGATAATATCTTAAAATATTTCATTTATAGACACTAGAGTAAGTATATGTTTAGTATAATCAACAGAGTTGCAACAAGCTAAACTCTTCAGTTATGTTGTACAGAAATAGGTAGTGGAACCTCATGAAAAAGTGGTACCTGTACACATTCCATATGCCTATAGTTTCTGTAGTTCTTCTAGATAAACTTGTAATCAAAGTTAGGCAGGTATTTGAATACCACACTGAATTGAAGCATCAATAGCTAACCTCCGGTTATCACCACTCCTAGATAGGAAACACAAAGCCTTTATGCTCAGAACTGCTGGAAAGATCTGTAAAATGGCTTTGGATGCTTTAGTATTGTTTTCAAGTCTTTCTTTTCTTCTATTACATAAGATAATTCAAATTACAATTACTGCAAAGCATACTGTCTAATTTTAGGTAACATTAAACAAACAATGTGGATCAAAGGAAATTCAGTGATTATGCATCTAAGTTTGCATCTAAGTTTTAAAAAACCCATGTTTTGAAATGACGAATTATTCACTGCTCAAGATGAAATGGGGAATATTCTGACTTGTGCTTTTGAAGTGTCACTGTATTAATCTAGGCCACTTTCTACACATCTATAGTCTTTTCATCTCTGGAGATATGCTGTAAGATGGTGAGTTCATGTCACTAAATTCCTGTTGGCAAAGACTCAGGAAACAAGCATTTTAAAATTTACAATTTATTACTATTGTGCTTCAATTAATATTCAGATTTCCTAAGGGAGCTATGAATGATATGGTCTTTTTTCTTTTTCCATATTTTGTGGCTTCTGTGGTTTTCTTTTCTCCCCTCTAGTTATTTTATTTATGCATATTTGGTAGATGAATTTTCAATTTGTTACCCTCATCCTCAGATGTGCATTTTAAAATCCTCCTCCCTGCCTCCACCCTAGCAAGGCAGCATCAACGTAATTCTATTATTTAGAAAATGTATAATTCAACAGCTGGGTCCAAACTAAAATCTGAACAATTTAAAAGAAAACAATTGAGAGAAATTAGCTCCAGATGCAAATTTTTCAGCCAGTCCTTATTTTTGTAAGTAGATGGGGGGAAAAAAAGACTGAATACCACTGTTATGGATTTGTGTCTATGTTCAACTTTTGCTTCCCTCCTCAACAATGAGGTACACTTTTATTCCAACCACTGAGAAGGATACCATTCACAGGCTTTGTTAGACTAGTCTCTTGCCAGGCAAGAGCAAAAGTAACAATAATGTAAAGTCATTTACATAAGAGTCTCATTTATACAAAACTGGATAGCAGTATTTTGGGAATATTTTGCCTTTACCATAACAAAATCCATAAATGGCCAGTAGGTTTGCTAGATTTCCAAATGCAAAGCATATGCAGCAGACAGCTGGCACTAGCATAGGCATGATGATGCTGGGTGGCCAGGGTAAGCCAGGAGCTGGGATATATGGCAGTCCTGCATGTGTGACCCACCTCCCAACCGGAGATCTGAGGTGTCCTCCAGTTCCCAGCTCCTTCGGATCAAGAAGCCTCTGGTTCCTCTCAATCCCCTCCCTCCAAGCTGTCCCACACTAGAGGAGCAATCCTTCCTCCTCCTGCCCTAGAGCCACCCCGAAGCTCAGACCAGTTTTCTCCTCCTACTCCAAGCTCCTCTCCTCACAATATCAGCCTTCCTCAGATCCCTCTCCCTGGATCCTCCACTCTATCCCTACCCCAACATCCTTCCCACCCACATGTCATTTCAGGGATCTGGGTTTTTGCATATAGACAATACCAAATCTGCTTGGATCTTTTTAAAAGCTTTTGACAAGCTCTGTTTCTGAAAGCTCTTGTGAGATAAGAGGAAAGGCCCTCTTAAGAATTAAAAACTGGATGAAAGGTAAGATAAAAGTAGGAATAAATAATCTGTTTTTACAGTGGATGGTGGTTACAAGAGAGCTTACCCACAAACATCTGTATGGGAACTTGCTTGTTCATAAATATGCTGGGGAAAGGACAGGGATGGTGACGTGACAAAGTTCACTGCAGACACCAACCTATTCAGGATAATTGAAACTGACTTCAAAAAGCAGCAGAAAGATTCTGTGATGTTTTGTAACTAAAATGATAGATGAAGTCTAGCCTTAGTAAATGCAAGATAATTCTTTGGAGGAAAAAATCATAACAATACAGCAGAAAGTTCAAAATGACCAACTGCTTCTCTGGAAAGAGGTCCTGGGATCATTGTAGATAGTTCTGTAAAACCATTGGCTCAGCGGTTATAGAGGTTAACTAAACATTATCAGGAGTTATTGCAAAAGTAATGGAAAAAAATTAAAAAATAAAAAAATTCACTGTATAAATCCACCAAACATCCTCATCTTGAAAAACCCATCTACTGCAGCTCTGCACACTCCCCTTCTACAAGCGTAAAACATAATTCAAAAGGTTGCAGACAGGGTGACAAGGGTCATCTAAGCTATGAAACAGCTCCAGAGAGAGAATAGACTAGAGAAATAGTCTACAGACTAGCCCCGAAATAAACTGGATGACTCCAACTTGCAAAAGAGACAACTGAGAGTAAAAAAGATAGCTCTATAAAATCATGACTGATGTGGAGAATATAAATATCTCACTCATATCACAATAAAAAGAGAGCCTCTAATGAAATGATCAGACAGCACATTTAGCACAAAAGAGAAGGGAGTCCCTTGACATACAACCCATAGTCAAATTGTAGAACGTAGCCAAAGGGACTGGACAAATTCATAGGGGATAAATCCGCAAGTGGTTCTCTAATTGCAACTCAGTTCACTCATTGCCAAAAATGGGAAGATAGCTGGAGGAAGAATTGTTCAGCATTCTCCTGTTTTACTGAATATTTATCACTGGCTGCTTTCAGACCCAAGGGTGAAAGGACCGTTCTCAGAATATAACCATTCTTATGTCCCCCTAGTCAGATGTAAGGTTAGAGGAACGTCAGTAACGTCAGCAAAGCCAAATAGTGTTGTTAGTACTAAAATCCTGACTAACTGTCCAGGGTATTAGACTTCTGGGTCCACGTTTGTCTTCTGCCATGGCAGTTTTATAAACCTGAACTAGAGTGAAGGATAAATGCTAGCTGGCAGCTACGAGAGATGCTCTTACCCTCATAAGGGGGGTTCTTACAAGTGGATGTATTGCTTGTTCTGAATAATTTCTGTACAATCTAGACAGTATCATCCAAGTAGGAGCATATACATCCATACTCTTTCCTTCCAGATTTTGACCCTCTACAGCTTTAGATTGCCCTGAGCTAGTTAAATTCATTTTTTGTGGGGGGGGAGAGGAGAAGTTGAATTCTTTCTTTTTTTTCCTCCTTTGTAAGTCAGTATTTATTACTTTTTTTTTAAAATGCCCTGTGTGTACTACAGCATATAACTCAGAGGTTTGTCGTAACAAGATAACTGCTTGCAAGCTTTCACATGATCCACTTCTGTGCAGAATATTTTTTTATCTTTTTTTTTTTTTTTTTAATTCAGGTGACCAATTCCCCCTCAAGTGATATTTTGTTATGCTGCTCCTGCCACGGTGGTCAAGCAGTCCCAGGGCAAGATTTGTTTATTTGCTTCTCTGATACTGATCAGCTTGGGAGAAATCTAGAGTACAAAGGGAAATTTGATGCAGATGGCTAATTAGCAGCAAGATATGGAACAAATGTATGTTCAAAGAAAGACAGAGCACAGCCCAAAACAGTGGGGGGATGGAATCTTGCTTTGTATTTCACAAAGATATAAAAGGTAACGGGGTAAAATAGATGGATGGATGGAAAAGCAGGATCCAGGCAGATTGCTGTAATAGGTTGGCCTTCTCACCTGGATACCTCACCTCATTATGATCTCTGTGTTCCTCCCTGTGACCCACATCTTCCCTTCGTTCTTCCCAGTGCTGTATTATAGACAAAACCTTCAGATTTCCTTGGTTTTTATCCAAAAACTTAACAGACTAATGAATACTTGAATGAATAATGAATGTTTACTGTGTTTAATTCTGGGCTCCCCAGTACAAGACAGACATGGATCTGCTGGAATGAGTCCAGCAAAGGGCCACTAAGATGATTAAGGGATGGGTGTATATGTCATACAAAGAGAGGCTGAGAGAGCTGGAACTGTTCAGTCTGGAGAAGAAAAGGCTCGGGGGGGATCTTATAAATGTGTATAAATATCTGATGGGAGGGTATAAAGAAGACAGAGCCAGACTTCTCAGCGATGCCCAGTGACAGGGCTAGAGGCAACAGCCACAAACTGAAACACAGGAAACTCCATCTGAACACAAGAAAACAGTTCTTCACTGTGAGGGTGGTTGAACACTGGAATAGGTTGCTCAGAGAGACTGTGGATTCTCCACCCTTGGAGATATTCAAAACCCACCTGGACTCAGTCCTGGGTAACCTGCTCTAGGTGACCCTGCTTGAGCAGGGGAGTTAGACTAGATGATCTCCAGAGGGCCCTCCCAACCCCAGCTATTCTGTGATTCTGTGAATATTATCTCATTCATAAAAGTTTGCAGTACAAAGATATAATATACTAATTACCTACACAAATGGCCAGTTGACCAGTTATGACCATCCACAGAAAGTAGAATATACTGATATCAGCTTCTCCTTGCAATACAGGCAGGAATGAGCCTGCAGATGCCAGTCATCTCCATCAATAATAAAATAATGGTAAGTGCCACAGAACTGCTCACATTCTTCATTAATGTTTCACAAGTATTTCAGTAATAGGATTTCATTTTCTGTCAAACAAAGATTGTCTTAATAATTCTGTACATGAAATATTGTTTTTGAGTGAGTCCCCTTGCTTGTTCTGAATAATTTCTGTACTACCCAGACAGTATCATCCTAGCAGAAGCATATACAATTTCTCTATAAGTGCATAGCAGATTAAATTATGTTTCTACTATACAAGTTTTACTACTGTCATTGGCCTCAGAAGCATATGAGGCTGGTGAAGGTGTTTCTGGTAAATCCCTTCCTCCCATTTCCATGGAAAGAGCAAAGATGTGCCCCATGAAGGAGAAACACCTCCTGCTTGCTTTCCAGAGGCATAGACATGTAAAATAATTTAAGGTGAGAAGATAAGAAGTAGGAGCTAAAATGCATTAAGCACTGAGGCTCCTTGGTAGCAAGCCTGTGTTTTGCTAGGAGACCCTCAACAAGAGCTTAGAAAAGAGCATGTTCACCTTTGCATGCCCAAAGTTTGCCAACTGCTGACAAAGCTGGAAAAACAGACCCAGTGCACTGTGCTTGTTCAGTGGGAAGAGAGAGAAAAATAAATTATTTGCCATCAGCAAGAAGTTCATCAAAGAAGTTCTTTCCTTCCCAGTTAAATTCAATTTTAGTTTGCATTTGTTTTGTGCTAATTACTTTTACTGTGTTACATCTGTCTGAAGGAATGTCCCAAATGTCCTGAGCACATGGCAAGTAGACTCTAGCCCCAAAGATGATCACAGCAGTTTCAATTAGATGGGGTTTCTCTTCTTAATTCTTTTCTTAAATGTATGCAAATTATAGCACCAGTACTCCACACTGTCTACCTGCTGGAAGGGTATGATCTGTGTGGTCTCTGGGAGAAGCAAGCATGTAGGTGGGTTACAATCATAACAAACCATTTGTTGGAGTTTTTATTGTGCCAACTTATGCCAAATTGTTTGGACAGTCATGTTAGGAAAGCTTGTCTCCTCAGATATTCCAGGTCCTGTCTGTGCAAGCAGAGTTCATCAGTATTACCTGAATCTGTAGGTTTTCTACAAATCAGACTCATCTGTAGTTCTGTGCCAAAGTTATCTCATAAGACTCAGCTACTTCCTTGGGTGTGATGACTCATTTTATAAATTTAATAGTTTATAACTACAAGTGCCTTTTGACTACAAGCCAGTCAACAAACTAACCTGAAACTATGCAAAACAATTGCAGGCTAAGGGCTCTATTCATTAGAGATGTTCTACGGGTTTTTATGTACCAAAGAGTAAGGAGGCAAATCTCTGCTTTACATCTGACCATCTAGTCATCTGAACTTTTGACAAAGGTTAGATGTTTTTCTTGGTGGATAGATTATCCAGAGACAATGAATATAAAATGTAGTACTTATAGAGGACATGGACTTGGAATAGTAACAGTTCAAAAGGCAGCAGCTTTTGGAAGACAAAAGGAAGTTTCTTCCCACTAACTATTATGTATCTTTGGGATTATATCTAGTAATGTATCTCTGATTTATGTGACTTATTATAGACATTTAAAAATGGAATCAGGAGTTTCCAGTGAAAAAATAAGCTGTTTTCAGACTAAATACCTTCTCTGCTTCTGCCTGACTCTAAATTAAATTAAATAGCTTGTTACTCACATTTACTTAGGATATTATGTTCATTTGAAGTCATGCCAGAAACATAAATATAGACATGCAAATTGATGATATACATTTTTGCTTTATCTTTGGCTGACTCACTTCTTTCTTTAAGAAAATAGTCATTACTATTTTGCCACATGAATTGCCAAGCGCATTTGCCTGTCACAAATTTCTTGTCCGTTTGCATATCAAAACATAGTTGAGCAGAGCTCAAAAGACATTTTAGACTTTGAAATAATAGTTTGAACCGTTATACTTGTTTTCACCTGAGGAAGACAAAGCAATTTACAAACATGAATGGCTTCAAGCTTACAAGTTTCTTGCAAGTGGTGTCTAAATTGTTGTTCTCATATGGAAAATTTGAATCCAAGAAGGTTGAATCTCTTTCTGAAGTATGAGAGAAAATCTGTAAACACAGCTAGGAAGGAATATAGATGGCAACTTTTGACTCACCTTATTTGTGGAGTGCCTTCAACCTGCCTTTCATTTTCTCCTGTTTGTTTGTTTGTTTGTTTGTTTTCCAGTTACCATATATAAGGTACTCCTAGCACAGTTTTTTTTTTTTTTTTAACTCTGTTATTGCATATAATTTGATTGCTTCCAGCTCAATAGATTGCCGGGGTGGGGGAGAGCAGGAACGCTCTTCTGCACTTTATATGCAGACAACACCTAAATGAATGGAACAAACAAATGGAAGAGAAATGTACTTTGCAAAAGTGAAAGCTAAATAACTTCTGCAATAAGGATAGGGCATATAGTTTTTAGTCATTAACAGTGTAGCCTATAGTGCTTTCATTTAAACTATATTAGCAGTTGTCCTGGGTACTAAACTCTTGAGAACCTGGTGCCATCATGTCAGTCTGCCTAAACAACGCTAATGTCAGAGAAATGTGAAACCCTGGCTAGCCAGAAGTAGGCTTTTATAGGGAATATTATAACTTAGATCTAGGACATAGGTGTGGAAATGTGCAGTGAGCACTGAATTTAAACAAATCCTTGGTCAGTAGTTTCCCATTCATCTGCTTTAACCTCTTCTGTCTCAGTCCCCTATGTTGAGGCCATCTTCTCAAATCCTGATAAGAGACAAACTGTGCTTGAGTGGCCACCCAGAGCAACCAGGGAACAAGGCTGACATCTTCAAAAGAAATTGTGTGTTAGATGCAGCTATCCTTTAGAACAACCTGACACTGATCTCCTGCAGCAAAGCAGCCTTAAGGCCACTATATTAGGGTAGCAGAGATACCCCCACCGAGTAGTCAAGTCTTCATGTGACACAAATGTATGTGTGCAGAAGTGTGTGATGAAGCATGATTAAATAGTAATTTCCCTCATCTTGTCTGGTTCTGATCATTCCACTCCCGTGGTACCAGCAGGACAGTTTGACCTTTTGAATGTTTTGTTCTCTATGGATACACTTACAGCACGAAATTAAGTATGCCAATACCATTCCCAAGTACCTAAGCCAACTGCTATGGAATGACTTGCATCTGTGCTAATAAACTAACTTGCTCTTCGAAAAGGAGTGGCTGCATGAAAACTGCCAATAGAAGAGGTCCGTGGCATGTGTTAACCATGCTCAGGAGTTGCTTTGGAGAATGTTAGCTGGAACATGCCAAAAGTGTATCAGGGACTATTCTAGCCATTTGGTAGTAGATGTTCCTGGGAATACTTGAATTTTTTAGTATACGTAGCCAATATGCTTAGACAGCGGGGTGAGAAGAAATGAAACTGGGCAATCTGAAAGATTGGTTTTCCTCAAAATACGCCCTACTGCTTATTTTTTGAACACATCAGCAAGAAGCACTCAAAACAAGAAACTCAAAATATTATGAAGTAACTCTGGTAGGTCAGAAGAAAAAACATGTATGAAGAAGGATATATGCAGCTTTCATCAAGCTATAGAAGGTTCACAGCATATGGATCTTCATAGATTGGGCATCCCTAAAAATACACCGGACTCTTGCTCCTCTTGAATGCCCATGAAACTTATACTATTGACTAGTGAGATTTCGTACAGGATAAAACTCCTGCTGGCAATGAAATCTTTTAAGCCTCCCAGATAAAATAACTAAAGCTGCCTGGCATACATCACAAACCTTAACTGACACCATCATGCCATGACTATAGAGAGAGATGAACTCGGTCATTTGATAGTCTAATTCTACCTTTTACTTATGATTCTACAAAAGACGCAGGCTTTCAAAGGTATATAGTGCTATGTAGCAGACTATTTTTAATGCAGAACAACCTCTTGCAGCTTGCTGTGAGCTCTGAAATAGGACTGAGAAGAATGAGGCTGTCAGACTGTGACCTTCATCTGGCTGTTTGCCAGGCTGAGTCATGAGAGGTGTCATTGTGAACTCAAATCTGTTTTACATGCACAAAGTCTATTTTAAAAGTCCATCACTTCAGAAAGCACTTGGAAAGCTCACCTTCCTGGGAAATGCCAGATGGCCTCGGGAAAATCTTGGTCTCTGTGTGTGTGTACAACATTATTTGATTGCATGCTCACTTTTTTCCCCACCCTACCCCCTCTCAGGAGGACCATTTCCTCATTCTATGCATATTTTGAAGGGAACTCAGAAAAGGAAATATTAAGGTCAAAACTTTGCACTGATTTTTGGGTGTCCATTACAGGACACTTCTGACTTGACTTTCCAGATACCTTCATGTGCTGTAGCATTTAACATAATGTAAGCAAAATTTCATTTGACAATACTTTGCAGTTTTGCAGATCAGCTGCTTCCTGATTTACAGTAGATTTGCAAGAAGCAAAGCCATCCGTTGTCAATTCAATGGCTGAATCAATGTACGTCTCTTTAGTTGGCTAATGAGCTCAACAGTAGCCTCAGTTTGTGAAGTGATGAGGATGTTCATCAACTGTTGATTTCACAGGAGATGAGATAGCTCATTACCTTGCAAGGTGAAGTCTTTAAGAAGAGTGCAATGCTGTAATAGGAAGAAATGGGGAAAAAAAAATGCTGGAACTGGCAAGAACAGGCTGATTGTTTAACTTTAAAATGGCTTGTGAATATTTGGCCATAAAGGATATTCAGAAAATAAGGAATTTTAAACACATTTATTTTTGTTTCCTATCCCTCCAGAGTCCTGCCAACCAATTACTACTTCAAAATATTGTCATAATTTAATGAGGACTAATAAATCAGTTGAAGCCAAGTAAATATTCAGAGCTTTCCTGCTCTGGAATATGAGCACTTTTTGGCTAACAGAGCCTCCTGTTGGCTACTACCAAAAGCAGGAATTGACCCTGATTCAAGGAAGTTTAGGGAAAAAAATGACAAATTAGAAAGCAGAGGTGTAGGACTGATTGAATTTGTTTCCTGCTATACATAAAAATTCAAAATTTCCAGTGATTTCTTTTCTCATGGAAATTTTTTATTTCCCCTGAAAGTGATGGCAAAAGTCTTCAGTAAGACAAAAGAAGTGAAGGTCCATTTCAAAGTGAAATTCGATGCTGGAGTGCCCTCCAGGCTGGGCTCACCTGCCGCTTGAAAGAAACCTTGATGCCCTGGTGGAGTCTTCAACCAGGTCTGCCCAGTTTAGCAGCTCAGGTGGCAGGAAATCAGCCAGCCATGGGACCTGGCAGATTTCTGTGAGAAAATGTACTTCCATTTATTAATGATTTTTTTTCTTCTTCCTGAGAGACATAACTTCTTCTGGAAGTTGTCTGGCCAGCTCTAATCGTCTGACCAGCTCTAATTGCAAAGCACTGTAGAAACAAAACCATGTACTTGACATACAGCTTTGAACTTTCCCCCTTTTTTGTGAAAGAAAAGAAAAAACTTGAACAACATTTCTCACCATCTTGTAGCTTTTATTGTGGGTAATGAATATTCATCATGTTGTGTTTCCAGGAACTTTGCTAAAAATAGCGCAGTATCCTTCTTTTAAAATGTGATGAGCATAACTATGAAGAATGACTTTGACGCTTTTCCTTCCTCTTCTTCAGCCTGGTTTGTTAACTCCTTAGGTGATAACACTTCTGCTCACTGTCAAGCAGCCACTTCCTCAGCATACAAACCAGAGAAACACAAAGGCAAAGACATGTGGAAATGAAGGGCTAGAGGGGAGTTTAAGGGGTTGTTCCCTTTGTTCGCAGCCCTGTGGCAGGATGAAATATATCTAAGGCACTCTTAGCAAATTTTCACCTAAGTGGTTCATCAAACCTCCAGAAGTGCTGTAGCTCTGCTAGAGCTTAACACTGCCTATGTTTTTCCTCATATCTAGCATGCTACAAACAAATGATGAACAATATCTAAATCTATATAATTGCCTCTTTAACATTTTCTTATCCTTCTCTTGGTCTCCAGGTTTTGCCAGCTCCTCAGCTCTCTTGTTTTTCTCCTGCATTCTCCCCAGGTGTTTTTGTTTTTGTTTTTTGTTTTGGGTTTTTTTTTGGTAAATCATAGTGTTCCAGACTTAATCCAGTCTTCCTGCTGCGGCTTTCTCAATAGCAAATTAGCCAGTCTCAACAGCCTTAAACAATTCATATCATATCTGAAATGGTTTTATTGATATATCCCAGAATGACATTTGTCTTTTTCTGCAATAGGGGAACCAGTGTAAAACTGTATCAGTTCATCACTTAATATAATCCCCACACACATCCTTTCTCCTGCAGTACTTAGCCCAGGTTGTATACTCCAGTTTGTGTTCACTATTACAAGGGTTTTTTTTCTTTATTAATTATCTTTTTATTTAATTTCATCCTATTGATTCTAGATCCATTTTTTAATTTATCAGCAATTGCCATTTCTGCTGATTTCCTTTTCCCCCTTAGAATTTTTTCCCCAACATTTCCCAGAGTCTCTCAAAGCCTATAATGGAAGTTCATTAAGCTTACTGTGTGCGCTCACTGCTTTTTGGAGTTCAGAACTGTGAACGTTACTATTTTGTGTTTACTTTCACTCCAGTGATCTTCATCTGCTGAGTGTCATCCAATTTCTTATTATTTTTCAGGATCAAATATCAAATGGACATTCACAATGTTATTTCTTTTGCCTTCTGAAACAGAGAGGTGTTCCCATCATCTTGCAGTTCATTAGAGATGGGTGAAGTTGTTTCTAAGATATAAATGGCCCAGGTTCAAGTATTTGTTCTGCCTGATATTGAGCAAAAAATTGAACCTGAGTAAGAGGCATCAGATTACAGGGTCAGTCTCCCAGGCTTAACGAATATTCCACCAAAATAGATTTGGAGAACATATCAGTCACTTTTTCTGTAAGCTTCTCTGAGACACAATCAGGTAGCTACCAGCTTTTTTGAGATAAGACAATGTTTTAGATCTGTGTGGCCTTCAGGATCTGTGTGACTTTCCCCATGAAAGTTTCACTGAAACATGCCCTTTCTCACAAAGAGTTTTAGTTTCAAAACAATAACTTTGGCCAACAGAAAAAAAAAAAATTCTTAGTCAAAACACTCCTAACCAGAATAACTTTTATTTAAACAGTACAGATCTACCTTCAAGCTACATGCGTCAAATTTTGGCTTTCACATAAAGGAGAGGAAGTGGGATTGTTGTTATCACTTCAAATGAAATGTTGGGAGCTCATAAAATGTCTCTGATTATGGACTACAGCAGATGTAACCAGACTGTGATGTATTTCTGTTAAGTTGTAAAGCTCAAGGTATCTGATTCTCCCTCAGAATGGTGAGCAGACAGGGCAGATAGATAGATAGGAAAGAGAAAGGGCACTCTGAGCTATGTTACTTTTAAATTCACTCACTTAAATAGATTTACTTCTCTTTCACGCTATGGAGCTAAACGGATACTGAGAAAGAAAAGGAGAGCATGTTCTCTGAGCTTTGGGTACCATTTAATCTTAACTAGAGCATCTTTATGATTCACACAGAGATGAAATCTGATAAACAAAGCTATAAAATAAGAACACTGTTACTTAGGGCTTAGCAAGGGATCTGGCATTGAAATTCTGTCTCTAATTTCAGATAAGCTACTCCTATACGTGTCTCCATCCCTATAAAACAGTTGCATCTCTGCCTCCCCCAGGCTTTTGTTTTTAATCGCCACCTTTTGTGGGGCAACAGCTATGCTGATTCCAGGCTGCTCCTTGCTTAAACCTTAAAACTTGCTTAAAGCATGCCGAATGTGAAGATACAAAGGAATGTGTATGACTTCCAAAGCCTGCAGTTGAACATCACAGAATTACCATATTACATACAGCATATTACCAAAATAAATGCCTTTTACAGGAAATATATGCACAGCAAATCTCTTGGGTTACATTTTTCCCGTGTTGTAAATAGCCATAGTTCCCATGAAGTAAACATATTGAGATCTGAAATGTACTTGATCCTCACAGACTGATATAAATTATAGAATCCTATGTATAACAGAATTATAGTTCTGTTGCTATTAGTTATCATGGTTATATACATTATTTTCTCTTATTTTAACTTGTCTCAAGCTCAGAGAAACTAAATTTTCTCAGACACAACTAAACTTCAAAATTCAGAAATTTATTGTCAATATATGATCAACTTTTATCCATTCAATTCACTTCTATATGGAGGTAAAATTGATTTATAACCTTTCTTTAGTCTCTACTGCATAAATCAATTACCTTGAACATCATTGTTTGGATTTTTAAAAATGTTTCTATTGGCTTGTGTTGTTATGATTGACCAAATACCCAGAAGCTTGTGTTTGAAGATGCAAATCTCAACTCATACAAAAGTGATCAGACCAGTGAGAGGAAAAGGTATGTTGTAAGTGAAAACATATGAACAAGACTGCACCTCGCAGATCAGTCCTATAGGCATTGTGGCAGTAATTCAGAAAGACACCAACACAATTACTGGTTGATGAAATCTGGAGGGAAATTTTTTTTTAATTTTTTTTTTTAAACAGAGAGCAATGTTGTGAATGCTGACTAACTGTCAGGAGTATTGAAAATGGAAACCCCTTATGTTTTCCTGTCTGATTTTATGGATTTTCAACACTCAGGTCTTTTCTGAGAAAGAAATGAGAAGGTATGAGATTCAGCCTTAAATCTTACATATTAATGACCTCTTTTTGACATGCCAATATAAATTGGGATCATCTTTGGAATGTAGGTGCAGCCAAAATTTATTTGTTTACATACTTCCCATTTCTTATGTAAGAGAAAATACAGGATGCGTTGACCTAAAAATACATGCTTCTAATAACATTTACACAGCAAAGTCCAGCCCTAATTAAATCTATTCAAGTCAGCAAGATTTTATAAGAACAGAATTTGGTTCATCACATTTGCTTTGATTTTTTGATATTGGCTGGTTTTAACTCACTTTATCTGCATTTACTGCCATAATCAGATTTCCGGAAGCTTCAGAAATACTGTATGAAAGATCTAGTCAGTGGGTCACTGCATGTATTCTTAACTGTCTCCTAGCATGAACAGATGTATAATATACATGAAAAACGCAATTGTACTGTCACTGGCAGTGTCACCACTACTTGACTATAAGATTTAGCAGAGTCCATAGGATTAAAAGGTTAGATACGTCCATTACAGGGTAAAAGTTGATGTAAAGCCTCATTAAATTAAATCTTGGTCCACTGAAGTCAATATGAAAGCTTTCACTGACTTCAGCAAAGAGAGTTTTACCCATTTATTTTAACTTAAAGCAGACTGCATAATTGTGATAAATGTCTTTTCCCTTAAAAATCCATTATCAGTTTTAGCTCATAAACTGGAGACCATTGGAAGTTAATTTCAAGGGAATGTTTGGCATGAAAATATCTCTGCTCCAATAACCTGCACGTGCAATTATCAAAACCAGTCTCAAGTATTCAGCATGTTGGCTAAACATCTCCTAATAGTTGTGCATTCAGTGGAGATCTTTGACATTTAAGAACTATGACACTAATAGGCTATTTTCTCTTGACAGATTTTGACCATTTTTTCACCTACTCCCTTCAATGTTTCCAACCACTCTTCCTGGTAGAGAAGACACAGCATCATATAAAATTTTGATATATTCTCCATTATTTAATAGGTCCACAAAGGAGCATATTGTTGCAATTATTTTTTTTCTGAGCTTACAGAGACTGCGAATCCCCAGAAAAAAAGATTGCCAGCTGAACATCAAAGTATCATCTTTTCTTATGTCATTTTGTTTTAATCAAGGTTTTTGCAGGGCCTTGATATAGAAAGAAGATTACGAGGTATTGTCAGTCCACATGCCCTGTGGCCCATCTGCAGGTATAGCTTTCATTGATCTAATGGAGTTTATTGCCCTTTTCCAAAGTAATCAAGCAGAACTTTCGCAGTGTTTCTGTTCACTGGGATGCAAAACCTCCTTATCCAATATCCATATTTCTGACCACCGCTGTCTGGGAAGACACCCCCACCCAGAGAAGAGCACAGAACATAACCTACATGTGGCCAGTACAGCACAAGAAAGGCCAGAAACAGTCACTCTGTCAAGGTTAAATTCACTTGTATCAGCCCCACAATCTTTAATCATCTCCATCTCCCACCTTGTCTCTACAAATCATCTGGAAAAGTTATTTTTCCTATCTTACAACAACCATTACTATGTCCTGCTGTCTAACATTTTCTCTGTTGAACAGTCTTTTAGACTGTCATTGCCTGTCCAAGCAGTGAACTTTCATAACCAGGCTCTGACTTTTCCATCCCTTGCTAGGAGAAGTAGAGCAAACCCTAAGGACCATCCATGCGCATGCCTCAGTTAAACGGTGAAGGAGTATTTAATTTTTTACTCTTTACTTTGAAGAGGTCTTTCTGCCAGCCTTTGAGTTTGTGACTGAGCTTAATCAAATACATGTGCAAAATGAGAGGCTTAGGGTATCTGTAGCCTATAAAGTGAGTATGCATTCTTCAGTTGTTTAAGATGTTAAAAAATGGTACAGAACATCTGTTTATTTTCACAACTCAAATTCTGTAATGATTTACTGGGCAGATTAATTTTCCATGAAAGTCTACAGTAAAGTTTTTCTTAAAGTTATGTTCCACTTCAGCTGTGGTTCTCTTACCTCAAGTCAAATACAGTCTGAAGTTATTTCAGTTTGTACAGTGATGCTTCACATTAAAATGTAAAGTGTTAATAATTAGAGGGTTTTTTTAAAAAAAAAAAAAAAAAAGAGCAAACACACTTTGTTATATTTTTTTCCACTGCACTGAACTGGCAGGCTTTTAGTGCACCCTGGAATCTCACTTTTCAGTCTCAGATAGTTGGTTTTGATGTCAGTCAACCAAGACAGGTGAACAAGTATTATCTTCTCTATAGATAGGGAAGCAAAGACAAATATAGGGTCTGATTTAGCACTGTGCGGGATAATGACAGCTTCCATTGACTTCAGTAGCTGTTACAGCTCATCACTTCTAAAGATCAAGCTACTTGTGTTGACTGTTAGACAAAGATAGACTTGTTTTTTAATGAGTTTTGTCCTTCTAGAGAGTCACATGAAAGCTATTAAAGTTATTCTTGGAACTACTGTATTTCTTTACAGTAGAAACTTCAAGATATAAGTTTAACACTTTACCCTAACATCTGGTGAGCATTATAACAAAGTAAATTCTTTAGCAGTCGTTATCATACTTGCAATCTCTCTGGCTTGGCAAGAACAAGACAAATGACAGAGTTCAGAGCTCTCATCTTCTGGAATCATCTGTTTCTCTTTTAAATAAAACTACTGAATTTTTATGTCCAAAGTCCTATGCTTATTTTTGCTGGGTCAAATACTCTTGTATCCATAATAAAAACTAACACAGGCTTCAGCTAGCATCTCAAAGATCTGATTGCTTCAATGTCTCTATAACCTCTATTACTCAAAGATTCAATAATAAACAACAAATATCTTGCAATGCAGCAAAGCTGTTAACCAGCTGCTTAAATACCAGAGTGTCTTATGTACTTACACTTGTACTTAAATGTTTTGCTGAATAGGGATAGAGTTGAACTGAAGCCGGAAGATGTTGCCCAAGGCCACTGAAGTTATTGGTTTTCGTACCAGAATTAGAACTCAAGTTCCCCAGGCACATCTATAAATCACAAAATCTTGCTTTACTTTATAGTGAAGCTGACTTTACTCATGAGAATTCTTTTTGCACTGGTGTAACAAATCAGAATAAGAATAACCGGATATGAACAAAGTTTCGTGATTCAATTTAATGCATAGGCTCTTTTCACTCCATGAGTAATTTACCTTTATTTTTAAAGCAGAGAGATAACATGTTTTCCAGACTTTTTTTCTCCTGGTTTTATTGCTCAGAAGATGGGTTGGGGGTGTGATTGCTCTTATTTCCACATACCTGTGATAATTACCATTTTTAAATCAATAAAATTAAAGTAGGAGTGTTTGTTACCAGCAAAAAAGATTTCTTCCCTTCACAGAACCTGAAGATGGTGGGTGGAAATTTTTTTCATGTACATCATGATGTACAGATCACATATTGAGCTACTTTTTTCTTAAAAGTTATATTTGGTTAATCCTAAGCCATTTTGAATTATGTCCCCCCTAAAATGGTTATTTGTGTCCAGCTGTTGCTGGCTTAGTGTGTCAGACTGAGTTCACATCAATAAAATGCAGCACTGTAGTAAATGGACTTTAAGGACTGAGTGTTTTACAAAAACCCACAAATTCTACCTCTCAAAACCCAGCAGCAGAGACCATATTACAGCCCCATGCCAGCAAAAGTGTGAGTGTGCTCCTGGATGATGAAGGCAGAGATCAATTATTCAAGGCTGATACATCTAATGAAAGATGCTTAAACATCTGTCTTCTCATCAGCTGTATGGAAACTGTATGCTCTCACCAATACAAAGACAGATTATATTTAGATTCAGTAAAGTACTTATAGGTGTGGATTTAACAGGGCAGGGGGACAGGAAAGAAGAGAAAGGATTTTAAAAAATCAGCTAAAGATAAAACAATGTACCTCATATAACATTCAGGAAGAAACGGCTGTTGGATTTTCTATCCAGACTACAGAATTCTTGTTAATAGCTAGTTGCCAAAACAGATGCCCTGATTAATGAGAACAGATGGATTTCTCCAGAGGGTCTGCAGATTTTGACAGTACTTTCGCTAAATGAAATGCTAATGATCTGGCACTGTGCTCCTCTGTGTGGATCAAGCACCAGTGCTATTATTTTATTTGTATTTGTATTAGAATGATCCCTTTCAGACTTTTCAGATGTAAAGGTTTAATATTTAGTTTCATCTTCATCTCACTGGGATCTGTCCATAAGTAACCCAAATGCATGTGCTGGATTTCACTGCGTGCAAACTCTTGGTAAATTGTACATTTCTTAAAGGTTCTTCTCAAGATCTAAAGGAATATCTGCTTTTTGCATTTTTAAAATGCAGTTTCTCAAGATAAATGAATCCCTTGATTAATTCTGGGAAAAAACAAGATTACGTGAAAATTTTTCAGTTTCATGCAACACACTATTTTTTTTGGATTTTTTTCTTACTGCATGGGTGGATTATTTATACAACTGGACAGTTTTAGTCCCTAAATGTGCCATTAATCAATATTTATTTTACTCAAAAAGATCCTGGGTCCCAATTAGTGTTCCATGTTCATCACTTGATGGCCAGCTAGTATCTACTGACTGTTTTTTCAGCTAGGTCTAATAGCTGCAATAGTATGAAAGCTAGTGACAAAACTGGTGAAGAATTAATTCCCAAGTAGTTTTACAGTCCATATTGCTGTATGTTACTGGATGTTACTTGTGTTACTGTAGCAGAGCAAAAAGGATTATTACTAATAGAAGAACAGGGAAAAATGGAGTTTCAAGGATCTGCTGTTATTAGTGAATGTGAGCTGAATTCAACAGATATTTAAGTCCTCTATCACCATCTTTTCTTCCTTCTACTGCTACCCCCAAAAGAGGCAATTTGAAAAGCTAGATATGTTTCAGTTTTGATGGTTCTGAGATGAAGTATTCTGTTTTTCATTTTACATTTCAAAATTAACACAGATTTCTTAAAAGGCTAATTAATTCTGCTCCAAAGTAAAATGAAACCTCATTGGGCTGGCTCAAAAAATTCTCCTTCTTTTGATGAACTTTTCATTTAAAAATATTCTTCAGTGAGATGCTTTTTTTTTTATTTTTCTCATTTGCAAATGTAGCAGTTACAAGAGAACTCTGTTCTTAGCACAATTCAGCCTAGTTGTTGTCTTTGGGATTTTTTGTTGCTGTTTTTTTATTTTTGGAAAGAATGTGAAGAAAATAATGCAGAATAACTCAACTATATGGATAAATTAGGGGGCTAATCCAAGTTCTCAATAAAAAATATTCTCATTGGTTTCAAGAGAAATATCCCTAGAAGTTCATTGCTTTAAGGAATCTGCATCTGCAGTCTAGTAGATATATAAGCCACAAACAACTGGCTTTCACCTGTAAGTAGATGTTCATGCTAGACATGATTCAAAATCTTTTTGGAACTCTTGAAAATGTATGCAGTGGGGGTGGGTGTAAAAATCAGAGACCAGGACTAGACTGTTGACAGGATGATAAAACAGTACAACAATGATAAAGGAGCCAGTAATTTGGAATGATCACAGTGACTGGGAAATTTGCCACTGACATCCTCATGGCCAAGATTTCTCCTAAAATACTATATTTGGGTACTGAATGCTGGCATAAAGAAAGAAGAATCAAGAGTAACCACAAGTGACAGTAAATTTGGGGAAGCAGAGTATGAAGAGAGACCTACTAATAACATGCATCAGCACTGTAAACTGTGTCCATGGTGGAAAAGTGCCAGCATGGCAGGGGTGCCAGAGAATTTGCTGTGTATTCTCAGAGAATAGCTTGGCAAGAGACAGGCAGTCTCATTTTCGTTCTAATATCACTGCACAGTTGGTGATTTTCCAACCTGTTCCTTTGCACAACATTTTGCTAGGAGTATAAAACTTGTGGCAGATTGTCCAATCCATAGCAGTACGCTGAGGACAAAAGGACAGCTTGTAATAACTTGAATTTGATGCAGAGTATATTTGGTTTCCATGATTTCATTAAAGAAAGGACGGGAGCCCCCTTGAATCAGACATACTTGGATTCCCCTTTAGAATTCATTTTCAATGTCATTTTGCCAGTTCTAAATCCGTTTCGTGAGCACTCAAGTTTCTGTTCTTCTATTTTCTTAATCAGAGCACTGTGTGGTATCTTGTCCACACGTTCTACTGAAAGCAAAGTTACATTAGCACTATTACAGTCACCAACTAAATTTGTAGTCTCAAAGAATATATCAGATTTGACAAGTTCTCTGTGTTGATTGACATTAATTATATTTCCTGTCTTTAGTTACTTATTAATCACATAAGCTTCTTATTTAGCTTTCTCCTTCTATGGGGTTGTGTAGGACTTGGGATATGACAAGAAAAACTTAGAATAAGACAGTGTGGGTTCCATCTTAGTAAATAGGCAGAAATATCAAACTCTTGGAGCTAAATAGGTAATCTTGCCAAATAGCCAGCAAAACTCCTCTGCTCCCATCCCTCATAGTAAAATATACCAAATAGTCACAATTCTTCTTCACCTCTTCATTGACAGTACCTGGAGTTCATTAATGTATGCGAGGATGAAGTTTGGCTTTAAACTTTCAAATAGCTTCTGGTTATAGTGCAGTGGGCTTGCCTACTGCAAAAAGAGTAGAGGACCCATGACTGTTGCATGTTATATGCTGTCTAAACTCATTGAAATTCAAACCCTTTACTGCAGAAGTGAAACGCAAGACCCACTTCAGGACTGGTGCTCAAGACCATGCACTGCATAAGCCTTGCTAAGCATGATGTGAAGTGACTGTAAGTGATTCTTGTACACAACAATGGGAAATGTAAATTTCTTTCCTTCCTTTATCTGTAGCGCTGAAAAAATGTCAGGAAGTGGGTTATGTATGTGGACTAAATGAGGCCATAAAAGCAGCCACCTGCGCTGCTTGCTCTGCTGTCTGCCATTAAAAGATGACGATAGATGAGCCCTGACCATATGATATTTATGCTTGTCGTGGAGGAGTGATGCACTTCACTCGTAAGAGGGAAGCAGCACTATATTTATTGCAGTAAGATAGCAACTTAACAAAGTTCAATTGTAAATAAGAATGATTTAATGAGGTTCAATTGGCAAGGTTCACTCAATTATTACAGCATGAAGAACGGGGTCAGATGCATGAGCAACAGAGACCCTCCTGTTGAGTCACGAGGTTCGGAAAGGACCTCCTTGCTTTCTAAACTCCTTCTGAGAGGAGCCTAGGTGCAGCTGGATCCAATATTAGTCCCAGACTTGGTCGATGGTTTATGCCTAAAGGAGTGTGTGCAAAGGAGATCCTCCCATTGAGCCATGATGTTCAGAAAGGACCCCCTTGCTTTCTAAACTCCTTCTGAGAGGAGACTAGGTGCAGCTGGATCTGATCCTAGTCTCAGACTTGGTCAACGGTTTATGTCTAAGGGGTTATGTGCACAATTAATCAGAGATATAACTTAGCAAAGTTTCACGAAGTTTGCAAAAGTTGAGCATGCTATTAGTCGCTTACTGAGGATCTGTCACAGGTAAGGAATCTCTCAGTCTCGAGGAGTAAACTTGAGAGGCGTCCCTGCTCAAGAAGAGGTTCTGCAGTGCAGCCTGCTGCCGTGCAGGATAGTTCAAAGGGCTCTGGGCTGCCCCCTATTTATGGGGGGGAGATGATTGACTCATAGTCATATTTGCATGCTAGACAGGTCTTAGTTGGTGCATGCTCAATTAGCCCCTGTCTACATGCTGTTTACAGGGAGGTCAGGTTGAGGGCGAGAGAGCATATTGAGGGGAAAGGATCACACTGTCACAATGCTGCATTAACTTCCTGATGGATTCCTCACATGAGTCAGGCCAGCAGGGTGAGCACTGTGGATCCCTGCTCTCCCCTCCCCTCCCAAAATAGTCTGGAAACATCTTCTCATCCCCGTGCCTGTGTGGGCTTGGAATCGGAGAGCACTGTCCTACTGAAACAGCTGACTTCCCTCTACAGGACAGCAGCTTTTCACATGGAGGGACCTCTCCAGGATTCTTCTACCAAGTGATCGAGTAGCCTGGGGGATCTCTATAACTTTAAACACTTGAGGAAGGAATTTCACCCTCCCTGAATTTCGAGAAGTGTCTTGTGAGGAACTTATAGTTTATGAAATTTGCTATAAAATCACCAGGAGAAAAACATTTATGAAGGTGGAAATGAAATTGCTGGACAGGAAGAGGGAGTTTAAAGTTGGCAGCCATCTAATTTTATTTCCAGCACTGCTAAGACCACTCTGTTAAATGCCCACCCTGTAGTAAACATCTTCAACAAATTACCATAGGAATTAAAAGCTTTCAATCCCCACATAAAAGTAAAAAACACTTCTCCAGATCTGATTTATTCTAGAATAACCTGCCTTGGCTTCTTGTTTGTGCAATTTGCATCAAGTTAAGAGTGCTGAAGCTCAGAAGAAAAGGTTAGAGTGTAAATTAGTCAGGTCTCACTTTCCATCAGATTGAATACATTCTTTGTTTTTGGGACACAGTCCAGCAACTTCTGATATTGGTAGAAAGACTGCTGTGGGCTTTGATACGCCTAGGAGCCCAGCTCAGTCCCTAAAAGAAATATGGTAAGAAAGAACTAAATTCTTATAACTAGATAATAGTGAATGCAAAAACTGTCTTTAAACATTTCCATGATCATAGTTATGTGACAACTGCAAATGAAATTTGTACAGATTACAAAGAAAAAGCATTTTTATTTTCATTTTGCATACTCAACTTGGGATTAGAGACCCAGGCGGCTTCTTTCCAGCTCATGCATCAGCACAGGAAAAAAATGCAAAAAATACAGCAGCTAGAGCTTGGCTAACAAGTCTGTAAGCAATGCATAAGGCAAAATTGAACCTAGTCTCATTCTCAAAAGTTTAATTGGCTCCCTGGGGCAAACTGTCAAGAAAGGAAACAGATATGACTCTGAATCAGAGGTGGCCTAAAAGCACTTTTCAGATCATAGCAAAGGTAACCCTCAGTTCTCTGAGTTACTTTATTTGGGCATGATACTGTGGTCAGACACCTGAGAGCAGGATTACATACAATTTATGAGTGCACAAGGAATATCTATTGTCTAATAGACATGGCAAATGACTAATGTGCTACTAGGCTAAGTATTAGCACACTCACACCCACCTTGCCATTGTAGGCACCCAATGAGTCTTAGCTGGCCACATAAACGTTAAGGAGACATCAGGGGAGAACAGGGCAGAATCCTTTGCTCATAGAACAGGTTGATCCTTATTCTTGTGGAGCTGCTATTTTTAGACTCTCTACTTTCTCCCCACCCCCTGGTTCTTATACCTTTTCAAGTCAGTATTCATCTCTTAAGACTTTGAGTTCCTGATTATTCCTGAATCAATGCTTCTATTTAGTTTTCTTAATCTTGCGTGGTTTTGCTTTACAGACTCTCACTTACAGCTCAGCAATGTTTTTGAAAGTAAAAATGAGCCAATGTCATGAGCTACAGGCTCAGGCACAGATTTGCCAGGAAAGGCTAAAGAACTTTTAGACACCTCAGTTGGCCCCTGTTCTCCTCTGCCATGTGTTATCACCATTTGTGTAGTTGCTGGAGAGCCACAGTTATGAAGACCAGTGTTTATGCAATGGGAAGGAGGGGGTGTTGGATAAAAGTTGAAAGCTGCAAGCTATCACAGAAAAAGGATTCCACTTTAACCCATGAGGTATATGTAGGTTCATGAGTTGTGCAGTGTGATAAGAGCGAATCTTTAGAAAGAAATAGTTGCTATTGGCGACCAGATTTCCACATCTGTGCACATTTGGGGGTTTTACCTCTCAGTAGTCCTAGTCTATTTAAGCAACCTGAACACCCACTGATGGTCGAGGTGTATTACGTGCACAGCTGGAGCACATCTTCTGATTTAGTTTCATTCAAAAGTAATCCATCTTGTGTGCTCCAAAACCAGTCTGTGCTATGAACCAGAGCACAGTAAGTGGAGTGAAGTAAATGTGCCATTCACACCAATAGCGCCCTGCTGATCCAAACATTTATGCTTATGCAGATGCACAGAATACTCAAAAAAAAAAGGGGGGGGTTATTCTCACTGATCTCTGCGCAGAAGCAAACCATGGTTAACCTCAAAACATAGAACTGGAAGGCACGCTTTTGGTGTGGGGCATCCCCTTCTCCCCCAAATACATATTGTCCAGATCCCATAGCCCTGACCCAGCAAAAGTCCCGGCCTGTCCAACTGGATGCTTTTGTAAAGTCTGCAGTGTAAAAAAAATTCCTGAAGATTTCATGTTCTACAGTACTGGCAGCAGATGCGGAAATCGGCAGCACTCCAGTTCCCCTCTCCATCCTCCAGCACCCTGAATCTTCTCCACATGTTCCTTATTTCTATTATGAAATACAGCTTACAAAAGTTAATCATTCTTCTGACTCTTAAAATCCTGCCAGCTACAAGTAACAATTCATTGCAGTTACATAATCATCCTACTATATTTAATCTAATAGTGAATTACTGACAACAGAAAATTTATGGAATTCTATTTTTTGCCAAGGACTGGCTCAGTGAATAGGACAAACAAAGAATTTAGACTTAATGACTGGTCCTAAGGGCAGTTCAGAGAGCACCCAGCTGTTTAAACTTACCACTGTCTTAAAGCTAATGCTCAGAAGCCCCGGTCCTCAATGAGAACCCGTCATTGCACTGTCAGTTAATTTTTTGTATTGCTTTTTAAAACTACCATGTGTCCTGCATATTTGTGTTCTTCTGTCACCTGGTATCATACAGTTGAATAAACTGATCTGGACTTATTGGATTTGCCTGAACCTGCTTTCATTAGAGGAAATGGCAAAACTTTGGCTATGAAGATGAACGTGGGCTAGGTACTCATTTTAAAGAAAACATAAAAATAAATTTAAAAAGCTCCCCCTGATATATAGCTGAGTTTAAAATTGTAGCTACACTTCGTGAGCATTTGGAGCAAGCTAATCTCCCAAGGCAAAAACTAGGCTAAGCCAGTTCATGTTGCTCTCTGGTGTAAAGTGGAGCTGCGAATTCCAGCACATACCCTGGCTCTTTCATGTCGATCCCAGCTTCAGACTTAATTAATAAGAGTACTGGTAATATTAACAGTGATAAGAGAAACAGGAATAAGGAAGGAAAACCAAAGAAAGAAAGATGGAAGGGCATAAATTCTCCATGTGATATAGATGTTTAAAGCCAGAAAGATGTGTGTGCACTTTCCCAGCAGAATCAGGAATGTGTACAGTGCCAGTGTGTATTGCTATAAAAGTGATAACAAATACATGCAGAAATAATCAGGGAAAAAGAATGCTGATACTGTGATTCAAAGGATTTCCTCTGGCAGGGGGATGAGAGAGACTTGACAAAACTTACCGATTCTGTGGCAACAGGTGAAGTGGATGTTTCTGTGTGCTTCTGCTCGGATTTGGCTCTTTGCTCTGATCCAGAATAGGGATTCTTTGGAAAACGTGGATAGAGTCAGGGACTGAACAAAATCTGATTTTCTTTGCCTTTTTGATGCCTGTTCTCCTGCCTGCTTTCAGCTGTGAGGAGGGAAGAACAGCTGTAGTCCAAAACCAATTGCGATTAGAAGAAGGAGAGATTGGAGCTAGGACTCATTGCTAAGAAAAAGTTGCTGAACTTTCTTTGTTGTTCTTATTGTTGCTTATCTTCCAACTTCTATTTTTTTTAAAAAAAAGATTAAATACATAGAGATGAGTATGGTTTGTTGAGTACAGTTTCAGTTCAGGATACTGGATTTGTGACAAAATTGAATAAAATGTTATTCACTTGTTTTCACCATGAGGCCAAATTGGTTCTGAAAGGGGGAATCATTTTCATTATGCCTGGCTGAGATATGATGGCAAATTATGATTGAAATTGAGATGACTGATGAACCAGTGGCTGATGCAGCAGGACATTGATGCATTTTAATCAGAGGAGCCAAATGAAAGCCTGCTGTCCTCATGAGCCCAGTGCTGCCAGAGGGCAGGCTGGCTGTCACTAGCTTCCCTCTCCAGCCAAGAGCTGGCTCACAGTCTTGCCCACGCTTTGTTCCCTTCCCTGATGGATGGCAGACTGCAGGCTCTGTAAGATTTGGAATGGAAGCCTACTTCTGCTTTGCAGTTCTTCCAAGAGCCAACTGGCATTACAAAAGAGCTGAATATCAATAGTTTCTTACAGCTGAATGACCCTTTTCAGGGCCAGGCACCAAAAGTTTGTGTTTTTCCAAACACAGCCCCTCTCCCTAGTCTTTTTGCTCACTGGTGTCTGTGTTAGCACCCAGAAGCTTTCCAGCTTTGCTGACTGGAGTTTAGCTACTTTTCGGGTTGCTGAGCTCTTCAGCAAGACCTCATGGGGAAGGCCTTGTGCAGTGGCAAACCCCCCCTGCACCATGACCAAGGATGTGCTGCTCTAGCAGGTATTTATGGGGAGCTAAGGGAGGAAAGGAAGAGTCAGCAGAGTCCTCTAGAGGACTCTTAAGCCTTATTAGTTAAGTAATGCTTACTTTAGTGCTTTATACTCTGAAGGTCCAGCCAACCGCCCTAGAAAGGAAAAATCCCTTTTACTATATTCTACAGAGTAAAATAGTAAGGGAAACTGGGATCACCGTAATTCAAAGACTATTTGCACTGCAGCCTCTCTTGAGGGCTCCTTGTCTTGAACTAATGGATGTAAAATGATGTGGGTTTTTAATTAGCTGTTTTCTCAGTCAACTTAACTTAGCCTGTTCAGTAATCATATTGAGAACATCTGAAGTTGTCAAATGGCCCTTTTACCATGGGAGTCTTATGTGCCAAGACTGTGGTGTTGATAAAAGCCAATTTAAGATTAAACTGGCACACCCCTTTTCGAGGTAAGTGTTGTGAATATTTCCAGCAATATTTAAATTCCTGTCAAGACCGATACAGCCAGATGAAAAGAACTGAACCATGGTCCCATTTTCAAGAACAGAATTATGTGTTATATACTTAGTCCATATTATCAAAATACAAGGATAGTAATTGGTGAAGTCCTGAATAAGAGTTAGTAGAGTCATGAATATGGTATATGACCAATATCTTAAATTTCCTCTTTTTAGACTGACCCTGCTCACACCAAATTTGCATTGGCATTGTTTGTCTCTGCAGTACAGAGGGTTATGAATAAGGATGGATGCATGCCTGTAAGAGATTCAGGAAATCTCTTCTGAATGGAGCCACATTAACTTCAACAGGTTAATGCATCTCTGGGGGCTTACTCCATGATGATTTAACAGTAATTTGGCATAATACCTTTTCCTTCTGTTTCTCATGCTTACCCACAATTTTCTATTATATACTCATAAACTCTCTAAAGGTCCAGCACAAAATCAAATCCTCAGCTTGCTACGATTTGCACTTAAAGTGAATTGCCCCTCTCCCCATCTTGTTTGGAGAGTGTAGTCTTGTGTGGCTAATTAAACAAAAAAAAGTATGGTAATTACAAAGCCTACAGTGTGGTATTTATTGCAGGCGACAAAAGACAGTGGCTTAAAAGTTAGTTTGATTTTTTTTAAGTGGCTTGTCTTTTTATATGGTGACAGAAACACGGTAGGCTAGATTTTCTGCTAGGGTAATGGGGTGAAACTGCACCCATTTATAACAGCAGAGAATTTTGCCCAGCATTTTTAAAGTTCCCACAGCAGCATATAATTTATGGGCTTTTCTGCAACAATGTGCACTGTCACATAGTATGTCTGAAACCAAACAAACCTTTGTGAGACAGAAGATTCTTATCATTGGAACCAAAACAATTTCCTAAAAAAAAATCACTTCCATAATTTTCCCAGGAAGGGACAGTGCGGTTATTTTGGGAGGTTTTGGCTGAGAAAGAAAAACTGGGTATGTGGGTAATGAGGGAAGTTTGGGCCAAGTTCTCAAGCTATTCACTCCACCATACAACTTTGAGCTGTCGTATGTGTAAAATCTGTCCTCATAGAACCTAAATATTGGCCTATGTAAAGGTCAAGCTAAAAGGTCCGAATGCTTTAAGAGTCATGCTCTTCTGACTGCTTTTTCTCTGCCTATTTGAGGAGAAAGTAGGTGCTGACCAACATCTCATGGAGCATAGGAAACATTGGGTCTACCTTGCATGCCTCATGGATTGCTGGTTTCATGTCTATCTTCCTAACTACTAGTATACTGAGACATTTTGAGGCTTATCTCCTTTGTTTCTAGCATCACATAATGATATAGCTAACCTCAAAAATCAAAAGCAGTCTTCATCCAGGAGAGATCAAACCAGTGAAAGACTGTGGACAGAGGAGGGGGGAATTAGGGATCATAGATCAGTGCTGTAAGCTACTTACCAGGAAAATCTACTGTTCCGGTAAGTTTTTGTTTCAATCAAAACTCGAATTTTGAGTCAAAATTTTCAAAAAAATCTAGAAATACAGCTTTGATTTAAATTTAGAAATTTCATTTAATTTTCAGCATTTTAATTTCTTCATTTTTACTGGTAAAAAAACTTAAAAAAAATAAAGGTGTATCAAGGTGAAAAACTAAATGTTCCCACTAAAAAAATGGCAAAATGAAGAGTCATTGGAAAAGTGCTTTTCCTTCTTTTTTTAAAAGATTATATTCTTGAAATTGACAGATATCACTGAGACATGTAAGTCATGAACAAAATTCCTCTTTCAATAGGAAAAGCATTCAGTTTGCTATTTAGCGTTTTTCAGAACAACATTAGAGCTGAGCTGATTCAGAGACCACAGCAGTCTCACTGATTGCTTATTTCTCTTGAAAGGGAGAATGTCCCTCTGCCTGTCTTGATATTTTTAGTGGAGTCTGTCCTGACTGGGGATCTTGAGAGTTCTGTTGTTTGTCTGGATTTAATATGGTTCTTTTATATAATTTCTAAGAGGTCTCAGATGATCCCTCCAAAGCATAGTCCAAAAAGCTCATGTATTGTGCTGAGTAGATTCAGTCATCAAAAAATGCAAAGCAGAGGAGATTCTTTCTTGGGAAGAACCATGATTTTGTGACAGATGTCTCCCCAAAGTGTGCACAGTCCATTCCTGAGGTTAGTCACAAATTTTAGCAATATCCACACTTAGATGGCCACATTTCTTAGTTACCTTCTGTTTAGGACTCTCCCCTAAAAAAGGGTTGACGTGTCCTCTAGGTCCTCCTCCTCGCCAAAGAAAGCAAACTTTTATCTTTTCCTTGCTATGAGAGTGGGCACCAGCTGATATGTGGAAGCACTTACCACCTCTCCTCACATCTGTACCACTGTGTTGCTCAGAGAGATGAACTCCGGGGACGAGAAAAATGGTCCATACAGTGCAGTTTGTTCAAATCCAGTGACTACACAACTCAGATGGGAAAGGGGAGATCTGAGACTTTACTATTTCTCTTTTTACTCCAATGGATGTCTAATATAAAATATATGTCCTGTCCTAGGATCAGAGATCAGAAACCAGACCTGCTTCCTGCTTCAGTGCTATTCTTTCCAGGCACAGACAGGAACAGACCTGAGTTGTTCCCTGGTTTGTCTCTGGATCACAACTGACCTTACAGAGAACTGGCTTATTAGCTGAGCCTTCTGCTAATGCTGAATTAGCATTAGCTGCTAATAATTAGAATCTGCTAAGAATGAGGACTAAGGCACTGTCAGGATCAAAGCAGAGGTGTCAACTGAATCTAAGCACTGAACAGGAATATTGGATTTCTGTATCACTAACTTCTACTCAGGTGGCAAAAACATTCCTCATTATCATTTTAGGTTGGTTTCTGTGTAGTATTTGTGGATCTCATCTGAAATGGGAGAGAAAAGCAATGTCAGCAGGGCTACAATAAAATGGGAAGTTCTTACCCGGGTTTCTAAATATTACCTGTTTCTTTCTGTCTTTGGCAGAATGTTATCCTGTACTACCACCCACTATGAGGATAACAGTGTCTACAACTGCAGATTGGCCAAAAAACACAGAAAAATGTGGAGTCAGAGACTAGTTGGTAGAATACTCACCATATCCTTATGTGAGCTGGGGTAATGCCATAACTGGGGAATTTGACTAGTAGATTTTTTGTAAATTTTCAATTCTCATTTCTCACTCTGACAAAGAGAGTGGATTTCTTGCAGGATGACATGTGGAATAGGATTTTTTTTCTTGTGCACAAGTATTTTTATCTGTTCTTTCTTTGCTGAAGGTTAGTGAAAATAATTTATCTATTGGCAGAGAAAAAATCTTTTCCTATATGGCAAAAGAGCTCAAGTTAGAAAGTAGATTTGTATTCACTTCTGGATGAAACTGATGAAATTGATTGTTTTCTTATTTCTGTGTATGAAATTCTACACAGAGCACATATACTGAAGTAAACCTGGAAGAACTGTACATAACAACCATCTCTTTGCAAAATATTTATTGCCTTAGGCAAGTTTATAACTAGTCCAATGCCTCACATTTCTGTGCTCAGGAAGAGCTCTGTGACTGAAATACTATATTTAGAAAATGTGGGTCACCTGCATTACCATTCATTTGAGAGACAACATAGTTGTTGTTTCTGGACTGCTTGTTCACTTGTAGAAAAATGATCTATTTCATTAAGTTCTTTTCAAAAGTAATGCAGTAAAGACCAACACTTTGCAAAAGACAGGTTTCTCTATTGCAAAAAATTTCTGCATTCAAAGTTTACCTGATCATTTTGCGGATGAAAGTCAACTAGGACAGCAGGCCAAATGCACTGTTAATCCTCTGATCGTACATGCAAACCAGGCAGGTAGGGACATGACAATTCAGATTAGCCCCTTGCAGACTCAGATGTTGTTGTAACAAACTGTAACTTGGAGAAACTGAGCTAGTGTATCAAACATGAAAATTTACTAATTAATAATTTACTCTCCATAATAGACCTCCTCCAGCAGCAAAACAATCTGTACTCTTAGAAATAAGAATCTATTTTTAAATACTATTCTTCTATTGAATTCTGCAGTGAGGGGGATAACAAAAGCTCAACCGCACCCAGGCAACTGGGTGTGGATCTTTGTCTTTGAACAACTTTGTAGAATTATGATTGTTTCTAGTTGCAGGCCATGCTTTCTGTGCCTCCAGAGTATTGTCTGAAAAGGATCAGGTAGAACCGTCCAGTAAAGACTCAGATCACCGTTGTACTTGATACATACACTAAGATGATGAGCCTTGTCCCAGAGAGATGACAGTCTAATGTGTGGGGAAAGTAGTGGAAATGAAAATTATAATCTCTTATTTCTGTAGGGTACCTCACCTAGCAGAAATCAAACCATTTTTCCTTATGACTCATACACTTATTCTTGACAAAGTCACACTTCATTTTCCACTGCCATTCAGGACACACAAATTATCCCTTGAAAATGGGTAAAAAGTAGTTTTTCTGAAGCCTGAGTGATTTAGGAATGCAAGCCCAACTGGAGAGTCATTTCATCAAGACATTTCTCATTTCTTTAAGGTAATAAATGAATCTTATATATGAAAGTTAATGCTAGTAGAGTCAGAACATTTAGTAGGGTAAACATTCCAAGATGATGGGACTTAACCAACAAGTAAGTATTTTTACACAGGAACTTAAAAGAAAATTCTGGAGGAGAGAGCTGCCTTTGTTGTCGAAGCATCCAGGTGTCTCCTTTATTTTCATCTCCATACAAGCAAAGCCAAATGGGAGAAAACAGAATTTTTCAAAAACTACCAAACACTGAAGTAATGCTGAGGGAGTTAGTCTGACTATCATTAGCTCAGAGAAGGTCACATTGACAACCTGGTTACATTTACTTTTAACTTAATAATCTAGTCTTATGGTTTGATTTTCATCTGGGGGAAAATCTTATTGTTCTGTCACTTAAAAAAAAAACATTACTTCCAATCAACAAGATGACTCGTGAAAGCATCTTCTACCTCAAATGCAACTGAAACTGCAGGACTTTCAGAATTTAAATACCCAGATGTTTGGCCAGGGCAGTAAGGCTTACTTCACTGTTCTTTTGAAAAGTGATTTGGTTTTACAACATGCCTTTACTTTCATGTATGGGTCTATTTGACCAACCCCTGTGATAAAGCATCCAAGAAAGGAGGTACCTTGTGCATCTCCTTCCTCTCAGTGAACTCAGCGAGTGGTGGGAACCCTGGTTGTTTAACTTTGCTTCTTTGTTTCCTTCTTTCCTTCCATCCTTCCTTCTATTCTTCCACAAAGTGAACTTTTTTCTAACAAGGGATCCCACGTACCTTCAGGAAGTAGATCTGCATTTTGAATTCCCAAAAGATTCACAGAGTTTTTATTTGGGCTTTTGAGTCAGGTTGATTTCTGTTGCATACTTTAAGGACGGCCAAGCATTTCAATATATGCTATTGCTTTTTCAATAAATGGTATGGTGAAGAATATAAGTAGCTGTCTAAAGAATATATGATAATTACTATATCATCACTTAATTGTTTACTTCATCCAAATACTAATGCTGGGATATGGGCCAATTTAATTATATTTATCAGTGGTTACTATTCATATAGTGTCTTCAACATGCAAGCTTAAAAACTATTATTATTTAACTGAGCTATACTCTAAGTAGACACACTTGCACATGCTATAAAGCCCACTGCATCTGATTTGTGAAGGGGCAACTTGGATCTAATTACCATGAACACAGGGTGAGTCTTTTTTTAAACTTCACAGATTTAAAACTGAAGGCCTTGCAACTGAGGACTCTATCAAGCATCTTGGTGGAGAGAATAGAGAAAAGTATCCATAAGCACAAAGCTCCTCTCCAAAAAGCGTGGTGGTAGACTTTCGAACAAGGCAAAAGCTCTGCCTCTGATCTGCCAGGGTTTGTAGCTAAACTCTGTTCTTCAGAATCTGTTCCTGGATCATTTTGGTTCCTCTATTTGTAACTAAAGTAGCTTCAACTTCACTAATGAAACATCAGAAAGAAAAATCTCTGTCTGAAAGATATTGTCCTGGTGTCAAAACTGCTGATTTCTCCACTTGCCATGACAAATGTCATGAGGTTACATGTAGCCATAGTATGATAAAGAATAGGTTAAATTCCCCTCCTGAACAGCTAAACAATAACAGAGTAATAAAAGACAATCTTTTACAGATGAGAGGAATTAGAAATTTGTTTGAGATGAAAGGACAGTAGCCCTAGTGTTGGCAAAAATGCAGCAGCTGAAAGTGCAAGGATGAAGGTGTAATTAGATTATACTTAGGACTATGTTTAATTTGATTACAATATCTGTAGTCCTAGCATGTACTAACTTCACCCGAAGACTGAAATGCATTGGTGGATGTCCGGATTCCTTCTGTTAATGGTTGGCTTCTATTTTCCTTGGTTTTACAACAGAAGAATAGAAACTTCTCCTGGTTTTTATGCTACAGTTACAGATTATTAAATTTCAACTGAAATAAATTATCATTGAACTCATCTCTAAAATCCACACATACATAAAGCTTCTGGAAATCACAATCTAAAGATAAAGCTGAAAAAAAGATATCAGCCTCCAAAGAGAGTTTGCATGTTCTGCATTTAAAGTCTGCCACTGAATTTAGTGTACTAATTTCAGGTCCAGTCTCAGCTCCACTGAGGCAATGATAATCATCCCCTTGACTTTAATAAGTTTTGGACAAAAGTCTTGTATGCCTTTTTATCATTTTCTAAATATGGATAAATAAGTGATGCATATTATTTGCTCAGCAGTATCAAAATGGAGGATTCAGTGAAACATAAACAATTCCTGCTTTTAATTTAATGGTCGTATTTTATTATAATCTAAGTTAGCAGTTGTTTTTAATGTATATTCATGGCATACCTTAGACTTTAATCACGTTTGCTCAATCAGGTACCAAAGATCTGGAGCTGTTTTCCACAATAGGGACAGGTTGCTTTTTAAATGTGCTTATAAACTTCTATGATCCTTGTTAACATTAAGCTTAATCCAAGTGTTTTTGAAAATGGTTTGACCATATGGCTTCTATATTCACACATACAGTTTGTATTTATACTTTAGTTACAAGTGAGTGATGGACAAACTATGTTACTTCTATATTACCAGTGTTTTAGTCACTTTTTGTGTTGTCCTAGGGACAGGTAGCCCGCATCATGGGCAAGGACTCACTGGGATAGTCTGTGAAGAAACAGGGAACACAAAAAAGTTCCTCTTTCAAAGACAAAGAAAGTACTCATCGATATACCTAAGCACACCAAAAGCCTAACCTTTTCATCTTTGTAAATATTGTGGTTGTTACAGAGCAGAATTGTTTCCTTAATGAACACTCCCTTACTGACAAATGTGCCCGTCTCATGCTCCTTGCCTTTGGAAATGCCTCTTCTGTAGTATTCAGTGCAGTCCCACCTCCCACTGCTTTGTGTGAAAAGTCCTTCATTCTCTCCAGTGAAAGCTCAAGTACCAGCCAAATCTTTACTAAGCAGTATACAAGCTTTTATCCTGGACTAATAGCCGTTTAGCCTGCTGGGGTCTCCAGCCTGTTGGGGTATGCCCCTACTTGCAAAGTGCAGTCAAAAGGCTGGCACAGGGTTTGGGCACAATTTCGCCCAGGTCTGATCATCCACACCACAAGACCACCCTAGGTTATCACGTTGTTTGCTTCCAGGGTGTCTCTACATGGATGTGTCACCAGAATTTCTTTGGTCATGCTCAGTGGTTCTTTGACCTGCCATAAATTCTGTAACATTATTTGCTGACAAACTGTGAGAAAAATCATGTCTTTCTGAGCACTGGGGGCAACTGAGATTAACCTTTTTCAGGTGATTAAACCTTCCTTCTCACTGTAGTATGAATGCACTACTAACCAGAATAATAGTGGCACCCCGATTTAGAAAATGTCACTGCATTTGGGCAAGAGGGTTTTATGTTTGACCAGAATGGGATTTGGGGGCAACATCTAAGAAGGGATATGGATAGCCTTTGCTGGGAAAGCAATCCCCCTCCATTCTCTAATACTGATCTTTTTGTCAGCCCTCACTACCAGGCAATCCTACACACAGCCCGTTTTAGGACCTGTGAGCTTCCACATGCATCGTCACTTCCTGCTGAGGTCTGAGCCTATCTTCAGCAGGCCCCTTCCTCACCATGACGATAATCCACTATCTTCCTTTTACCAGGGTCTGATGGAGGAGAACCTTGCTCCATCACAGCTCAGCAAGCCTGCAGGTTACCAGTTTTATTTACCCAGGAATGGGGACAGAATGGGTGGAGCTGGGCAGTGGCCAGCAGTGGCTATATGTAGGGCAGCAGGCTGTTTTGTTCCTTGAACCTGGGTCCCTGCCACCGGGTGAATCTGCAGCTTCAACCACTCCCTGCCTACTCCTTCTCCCTTCTTGGCCTGAGGGCTCCATGCTCCCTCATGAACCACCTTCAGCCACACCCCGGTGCTAATTGTTCAGTAACGAAAGCTTTAATTGTCAGGTTATTACCATTTTAATTACTAGGAGACTGGCAGAGACTGAGGTCAGACTACCAAAGATGTATGATTCTTTATAATTATGGCAACTACTTACCATTCATCTAAGAAGAAATCTGTTTACATGCATGATATTTAGAAGTTTTTATTCCTGTTCTGGACAAGAGTTATGTGAAGAATCATGAGGCACTTCTAACATTTGCTATGCAGCCAACTTGGATTAAACTTTGCATAAAAGATTTTATCTCTTGGTTTCCAAATTTGCAAGAAAAGTTCTTATCCTAACCTGTTTTAAGCATATAAATGCTCAGGCAAATCACTGCCTGTAACCAGAACATACAGAGGCTTAGAAAATATGACCTTATAATGGAAAAACTTGTACATGGAATAGATTGCTGCAAAGAGAAAGAGAATAATCTGTTCCTTGCATCTACAGTGAACAGGACAAGAAGTAATGAGGTTAAATTATATCAAAGGAGATTTAGGATAGGCATCAGGGAAAACATTCTAACAGTGATGATAATTAACCACCAAAACAGCTTACCTTGAGAGAGCATGGGTTCCCCATGATTGCAGGGTTTTAAGGACAGATTGAAAAAGCATTTATGAGGAGTGGATTAAGTTTACTTGTTGCTATCTTGTCACAGGGCAATGGACTTAGATGACTTCCTGAGATCCTGTCTATGTCTTTACCAACCATTGGCCTGTGAAGTCTGAACGAGACTATAGGTTTTGCTGGTTGTTGTGCTTTTTTAAAGAATTACATGTAAAATATATGCTGGGTTATTTAAGTGTATTTACGTATCACAAACCTTTTTACAGAATGGTGATCAGGTGAGGCAGACATAGCAATTCTGAAATATGTACTAGAACCATTAGTCAGAACTATTATTTTCTCTCTAGAAAAGAATTGCAGTGCCTATGGACATTCTGAAATACGTTTGCAAGGTTTGTCGCTATGAAATGTAGAGTTATGAGTTCTCTTCTGGCTGTAGGCAATGAGAACTATTTTGTGTTCTGCTTAGGGCAGATAGTCAGAAAATAAACGCGCACACTGTTCTTTCTTGAATGCATGACTTTCGTCCTTTTGGGGGCATTGCACTAATAATCTAAAATAAAAGGTGGGAACACTGAAAGCATATATCAGGTCACTGATGGTGAAAGATTAAACAATGCCTTTACAGAGATGTATCCAAGTGTTTGGATGGAAGTTTTGAGTGTGGTCTAATCATTCATATTCAGAGATATTCAGGTTAGTCAGTAGCTTCCACACAAAATTCTCAGTAGATTATTTTAACTGTCAGTGTATTCTGTGAGTTGGCTAAAGCAGATTGGCTCTTGGATAGATATTAAGATAATTTTTCCTGTTTATACGTACAGCTCTATGGGGGATCTGTTGCACCTGCTCCCACTCACAAATAAAGCTTTTCACATTTCACTGGTAAAATTATGTATTGGTTGCATGTAAAAAAAAAAAAAAGGCATTTTTACAGAAAAATATTACCTTCTTTAGAGAACAATGCATTTTCTGCCAGTAGGGCCTTACAGTTTTGCAAAACCAAAATGAAGCCAGAAATAGAATCAGCTGCTTTTGGAATCAGCAATTATTATACTGGGCATGCATGTGTGTGTGTGTCTAAATAATTTATTTTGGGGAAGATTGTTTAAAAGCTTTGTGGATCTGTGTTTCAGCAAGGGATATGTACAAGACAGAAAACTCAGCTGGAGCACAAGAGGGAGGATCCTCCGGGGTAAGTAAAACATCAAAGGAAAGGCAAAGACAAGTGAGCAGGCAGAGAGGAGTGAGTGGTTGGCAGAAGAAAGTAGAAGGAAGGGGAGTGGACAGAGATTAAAGTAGAAGTGTATGCAAAATGCAGCTCCAAAGAACTTTTTGAAAGAAGACCGGATGCTGAAACTTGATGCCAAGGGTGAGTACAAGTCACAGAAAATAATCAAATAAGAGAGTCCTGTGATCCAAAGTGACGATGGTGATGGTGATGAAAATACAAGTATAAATAGTGGCAAGAGCCAAGGCTTGAGAATGTAGTTCTTCCTGGAAATTTAGAGTGTTTCTAGAAGCCATATCCAGCAAATAAGCATGAGAAACTCGTAGCAAGAATGGATGTTTTTTGTTGCAGAGGAATGTTGAACTGATTGCAGAGAAGCAAGGTAGGCTGAAAGGGAGGTTGTAGTGATCAGAAGACATTGCAACTTTGTCCATTTAAGGACTGCCACTCTTATCTGTAAGACAATAATAGCAGAACGCTGATTCCAGGAAGTTTCTGAAGACAGTCAGGCCTGGAATGAGAAGTGATATTATTAAATATGCTAAAAACAGTATAATATTTATGAGCATGAATGGTACAATGAAAAGAAGAGAAAAAGTCCTGAGTATCTGTTCTAGGGTTTATCCATAGCCAGGCTGTAGACTCCTGAATCCTAAGTGTGTTAGCAGAAGATTCAGAGAGCAGCAATGTTTATTCCATTGCAGCCAAGACTCTGGCCATTTGCAAGTGCACAAAAAGAATTGCTTATAGGCATAAGAATGGCTCTTTTACAGTGATGTGTGTGCAAGGCAGTCCTTGGTCTTAGTAAGATTTTCTCTAGCAAGCCTTTTGGACACTGGTTATTTTAAGGAAGCTAAGGAGTTCCATACTGAAGTCTAAGAGCTGTTCATTGATTCTGAATACTTTGTTCTTATCCAGAGGCTGCATAAAATGTAAATGAGCACGTCTCTTATTTTCTCACTAGACTAGGAAGCAGGGATTTAGGCAGCTAATTTATTATCGCTTATTCCAGCATGCAAATGAATCTGTCACCCTGTAAGCCTAAAGAAAGAAATATCCATTAGAAGAAAAAGATGAATCAAAAAGAGCCATGAAATAAACCACTCTCTGATTCTCCTTCAGTGAGCATCTTATTTTAAAAGGAATCTACATTTCCAGCACATAGTTTCAGGTATGTTGATGTGTTTCTTTCTTTCCATCCCATTGGCTGGGTTAAGTTTGAGCAGGAGCTGGCAGATTAAAGCCTGAAGAAGGGTAGTTGGTGCTTGGCCTTCCAGGCTGTGGCTGTCAGTTCAAGCACTTGCATATGGTGCGCAGAAGCTTCCTACTGCCAACTGGGCAGCTACAAGCAGGGAGCTGGAATTTCCTCTGACACAGCCCACCGTCAGGGGAACACTCTGGTATGTAAGTACTCAAGTGGCTTCCAGAAGACAAGTAGAAGATGAAAATTTGGTAGAGGCAATACTTGAAAAATGGAGAAACCATTATTTGGATCTGGGAAGGAGACCTAAAGAAGGTGGGAGGAAGGAGAGAATAGGAAAGCAAAGGAGATTGGTAATGGAGGAGGGAAAAAGGAAATGGGAAAGAAGATTTAATCCAGCCAATTAGTACTCAGCCCAAAGACATTGAACAAGATTGATGTAAGGTGCTCACAGTAGCATGGAGCTCTGACACGCAGTAGTACACCACAGTTCCAAAGAAACAGGATTTGCCAGTACAGGCTGTCGAACCAGTGTTAATGAAATTGATGCGGAATTTGTGAGGAAGGAAAATACATACAGGCTGCAATATCTGCCAGAACTAGAGTGTGTCTACTGAGAAATCTGACCCAGGAGCAGTGGCAAAGATTGTAACTGCCAAAGATTTCAAAAATATGTCAGGAATTTGAGACCAAAGAAGGGATCCAAAGTGATGTGAATATGAGGTCTCTTCTCATTATGTATCATAATAGGACGATTATTACCATGATAAACCTGTTGTTAAAAACAGTTAAACAAGTGAGCATCAAACTCAATAAACTCCTACTGCTCCTCTTGTATTCTTCTACATCCCATCTCACTGCCTCCTTTGGTGCACCACAGCCCAAGTTTGGTAACTCTTAGGCCATGCTGGACTCTGAAATCTGGTCTCCAATCCAGGCCAATGGGAAAGAGAGGGATACTTGTAGCAGTGGATTTCTGCAGAGACTGTAACATGGTCCTGAACTAGAACTAACATATTATGTGGCCTCATCTGTCTTTCAAAGCTGCCTGGTGTTTATCTAAACCAAGTTGTAGGAGTTGACTCTTCAGGAGCTGTGTGTAACAGTAATAATGTTCAAGGGCAACCAGGCCCTGTATAAACTACGGCACAGGTTTCTCTTTTTTCATAACCCAGTGGAACAATTATGGATGTTCTTGGTTCACTTAACTGTATGTTAGGTCATAGGCTAAAGAAGGAATGAAATGTGTCTGATCAGGTACTTCTGTTCCCTCCCTTCCTGCCATTAGCTATCCCCACTAGGACTGTTTTCCTCCCTTAGTCCTTGCATAGCTCAAAGTAGCTCCAGGTCATAGGGAAGGGCAACAGGAAATCCTGAAATAAGTTGCATACATGCAAAAACCCTATGCCTATGTTAAGCACAAGACTTTATATAGAGGGATATAATATGAAGCCTGCTAACTTTCAGTGTGGACCCAATTTCAAAACATCTACTTTTCTGCAGAGCAAATAAATTGTTAAACATAAGAAAGTAATTCATTTTTTCCATCCTCAGTATCCCTCAGTGAGAATGAATGAAAATAATATTTCAGTTGGTAGTTATCAAACGTATTTGGAAAGTTTTCTAGTTTAGGAACATTAAAAAAATTCAGTACAAAGTTGTACAACTTCTATATCATGATGTAGTATTAAGTTCTTCTGACTATTTGAAACTCTTTTACAAGACATTAATCAGAGCTGAAGGAGCCATTTATTACCTTTTATATTGAAGAATATAATGAGCCTGTCTTATAATTCTTATCTTAATATTTACCTTTATCCCTTTATCCAAAATAGCTAGCCAAAAGTTCATGAATTCTGAAGATTTCAGTGAGAAAAAGGAATGGTGATGGAGTCAGTTGTTTCTTTGATTCTTCCCCATTCTTTTAGTAGGCATGTAGAAAGTACTGTTTCTAAACCCAGGAGGCCCTAACAGGACCATCTGCCCTTGCTAGCTCTTCCACACCTCCTACAGTCAGCACTGAGCCCAAAAAGCAGCATTTTTAACCTTCTGCTCTTGACCAGACTCCTAAGGCTAGCTTAGACTGATAGCTAGGTCCTCCAGCAGCCTTCCTTCTGGGCTGGCTGCTCAGCCCTTCTTTGCTTCTCTCTCACAGACCTGCTCAAGCCAATTGCCAGCAAAAATCCTTCTGACCCTGTGATGCACCACTAGAGGGGCATCCGGGATTCTTTTGAATTCCGGAGTTAGTTGTACTAAGAGATCAAGAGATCATCATTTGTCAAGGGTGAGAATTTATTAGAGATAAGAGGTTATAACAAAGCTAACAGTATAGCAAAACTAGAAATATAATAGAACTGAAAATATATATACATGTCAGAGCTCTACAGTTCAATCACGGGTGCATGGTACAGAGACCCCTCACCCTTTATGGGCCACCCCTCCAGTACATTTTTCCCCAGATTCTCAAGCAACATGTGCATGGTACAGTGACTGCTCTCGCCCCTTATGGGCCACCCCTTCCCGTCTAACTTTCCCCGGTTTCTCCTCACCATGCTGTTGACATCAGGGGTGTCCCTGCTGACGGGTGGGTCCTCAGGTCCACAGGCCAGCTGACGGTGGGTCCAAGTCCACACCAACCTTTATGACTTACTCTCTTTTATACCCAGTCAGAACAACACCAGCCCACAGCTGTACCAAAGCTGCATGGCTCTAGTCAATAGCAGCGTCCACATCAGCAGGTGACTTCGTGCTCAGCCCACAGCCCTGCTCCCTGGGTAACAACGCGCCCATTAACAGGTCGTTCTGAGGGAATGGCTCCACAGCGCCGAGATGTCTACGGCGTGGGTCTGTGGTGTCACTTCTCCTTTGTCTGGTCTTATCGATCATGGGGTCATTAGAGGGTGTGCCCCCAGGCTACAACAACCCTGCAGTGTGGTGGCTCCAGCCGTGCTGCACTCAGGGTGCAACCCCTCTTCTATGGGCTGCACCACCTGGAGTCCCACGCTTGCCTGTGTGGTGCCTGTCAGACCCTTTGCGATAGACCAACCAGGATAACTTAGCCTTGGCGCAGTGATGCGTTGGCAGGGAGCAACTCTTCCTAGCGTGCTAGTTAGCTTGTTAAACCTAGCTCAGATATCTTTACATGCTACTGCACATACACTTTATGCAGTAAAAGACCTGAATTTATGGTGGATGATTCTCTTCTAATTTTTTTAAAGGATCTTAACATGTTTTTGACATTACGTTAAAGGCTTGTGGTTATAACAGTCCACCCATTTCAGTGAAATTTAATGGAACCCATAACATTACTTTATACTGCCTTGAGGGCTTTTTTTAAACTGTATAATTTGTATAATTGTTTTAGAGAACAGGGCTGAATAAATCACAATAGGAAATTTAAATAAATCTATTATCACAGCAGTAGACCAGGCACGTTGCATTTTAAAACACCAAGAAATTCCATATGGAGTACGTGCATGCAGCTAGAAGGATAAGAATTGACAACAGTTATCCTGGTAAGGGTTTTTATTTGTCTCATACACCTCTGTAATTCTTCTTTGTTGCACATGTGAAATAATGTTTTAGATATCATCTCAGACTTGGATGTCACAAACTATTTGTTGCCATAATGAATCAAAATCATTAATTTCTTTAGAGTGGCTGGAATTGCTTTATCATTTTACAAGAAGTGACTTGGTTAAAATATAGTACAGTTAGTTGAAAAATAGGAGAATTATTGCAGACTATTTCAATTTTCTGTAAAAATAAACATGAAAACTAAAAATAATTTCAAATCTTGGCCAAATTTTTCTCTAATTTTGGGCCATTTTCAGGTTTATAATGAAAATAGAAAGTTTTTGAGAAAGCAGACATTTTTGCTTGGTAGAAAATCATTTTCTTCCACCAAAAATGCTTCAGTTGAAATTTTCAGCCATCCCTAAAAGACCCGATTTCAAAGGGTTACTTATTTGTTCCATTTGCATGTATAGAGAGAAGGCTATTACATTATTTGGCCGTTCAGTTTTCATGTCAGCCTGGCAATACACAGGAATTGTTAAGAGCACCCTGGATTTCCTCAGGAAACAGAGCCAATATCCTCAACGGTTTTGTGTATTTATTAAAAGACTAAACCAAGAATTGAGTTTCTGCGTCATCCAAACTTTTGGTATTGTAGAAGGTTCCTCTTTTTATCTTTTTTTTTTTTTTTTTTGAGAAGAATAAGTTCATTTGTGTTTCTACTCTCCACTTCATTTTGGGGGTTGCTTTGCAGAAGACAATTCAGGTTTTTACGTCACCAGTAGTGCCATTTACTTCACTGAGGATAATTTTGCTGTGCTCAGCTATAGATCAGCACAGAATATAGGGATGAATTGCTAGAGATCAGGTGCCTGGAAGGGAGCCTACAGTTGCCCTAAATCAGTCTTTAGAGAGTCTCCATAGATGTAAAAGAATCATTGGCAAGCACAAAAACAGTGTTTCTCTTTGAATCTCTCCCTTCCTCCACTGGCCCCAGGATGTAGAGGTTTGCTGGTTGCTCTCACTTCCAGTCCAAACAAACGACTGCCACAATCATTTTGGTAAGCCAACTCTCAGGCAGTCTTTAATCACACATGGGAAGAGGAGGAACAGAGCAACTGAGGCCACTAAATAAAAAACACACACTAGCTCTGTCACTGCCTTCCAAGGAGCTGAGGTCACGAGGGAGAACCCTTCCTCCTCTTAAGAACGTCCATCTTCACACAAACAAAATCCACCCCTACTCATCCAGCACCTTCGGGGAGGCTTCCCCAAAGCAGCACAAATCTTCCTTTTCCTCTTTCTTCTGGTCCAGCTTCACACTTCTCACAGCAGAGGTCCAGTTGTTCTCCTGAGCCTTTGAAGAACTACCTATGGGTGAAGATTGGGGGTGAACGTCCAATTTGAAAGGGATACCACAATCTTACTTATCCTGAGGTGATGAAATGATGCCTAACAGAGCTTTGGCAGTGGTGATGTTGGAGCTGTGCTGGCCCCTTGCTCTCCTCACCAGTAAAGGAGGCAGACATCTGGCCCAGTGTTGCCCTTGGTCTGCCTCCTGCCTCAGCAAAGCCAAGGTGGAGCTTGCCGTGGGCCAGAAATGAGCCCGTGGTGCCTTACAACTGCTGCTCTTTCCTTCCTTTGTCCTCTTTATCCATGCGCTCATGTGCACATGCCTCAGGAAAGCTGGCTGAAATCAAAGGTGCACTGTATCTTCCTCTGGCCACTGTGTGTCAGTTGCTCAAATTAAAGGCCAGGCCTGCTGTGAAACAGAAAGTGTTCCCCAACTCCCAGTGATTTCTCATAAAGCTACTGTAGCAATTGGTTCAACACCTGTGGCTTCCTACTAAAAGCAAATGATGTTTCACAGCAGCTAACTGAGCACACAGGGATGAATAAATTAAGTGAAATGCTTTTTATTGCCTTTTGCTTTTAAATGACCATTTTGTGTGCATTGTTTTTAAAGTCAACCAATGAAAATAGCCTGTTTTTGGCTCCAGTACTCATGAATCCTTCCAGTAAAAAAAAAAACAGAGCTATTTTTCAAATTAAATTTCAATTTTATATTTGAATTGAAATTTTGTTTCATACAAAAATCTCTCCCTGGTGACTAGTAAAGTAATGTGATCAGTAACACATCATAAGCCTGCTGACATTGCCGCCAAGTAATAGATTGTCTTTTAGAAAAAGTTGTTTTCATTGTTGGAATGAATTTGAATGCTGAGTCATTCATATTTCAAGAACTCTATATCCCAGTCCTTGAAGAGTATCAATTGAGGAAGTGCTAATTTAGACAGGAATTACTGTTTCTGAGTGCTTCCAAGGAAATTTTCCTGACAACAGGTGAAGACGTCTTTTCATCATGGGGCAACATCTGCTTGTGGATTGGATGCATCCAAGAACTCCCTCACAAATCTCATTGTTTTCCAGTGTAAGTACCAGGCACATGTCTTTATCCTTGTCTTCTCTAAAATAACGGTATAACTGATAAATGACTTTCAAAACTCCATTGTAAGACATGGATTGTCCTCCTTAGAGAAGATAAAAAAACATATGACAGATAATAGCCATATTACTTAGTTTACAATTTAGTTGCAAAAGGCACTTGGGTGCCACAATGAGGAACCTAGTATACTGATCCAGACAAACAAAACAGTTCCATGCTCCACAACATCCATCCGCAGAGTTTTATTTCCTCAGATCAGAGAGAGTTGCCTCTCCAGTGTTCCGGGAATGTAAGGCTATGAGGCTGCTCAGTGATTCTGCAGACCTTTTATAGGATAAATATGAGTTTTTCTCCAAAAATACCAGTTCCAAGTAGGGTGAGCAATTGTATTTCTGCTTATAAATCTTCTATACTTACCCTTTTAATTGCACTTATTGAAACTTACTCCACTCTACTTTCTTAGGGTGTCTCGTATTAGGACAGAAATATCACAATAACATTTATTGGTGTATTCTTATGCCATAATCAAGAGTAACTGTTTATTTTGCCTGAACTTAATCCAAATCTTCAATGAATTAGATCTTTATGTTCACCAAACTCCATTTCCTCCAGTATTTCCTATAGAGATCTCAAACTCTTTATTCTTCTCCAGCGAAGACTGAGATCTTCCTATGTTTCTAGTCAATATATTCCTCTGGAGCTGTCCACAACCTAATTCCAAAGAACATGGGACAAATTCTTATGTTGTACAAATTGGCTAATCTCCATCACATTTGAAGGAGCTGCTGTACATGATCTTAGGACCTACCCTTTCACTCACATGGTGTCACACCAATGCCTATCCTGTTTCTTATACTGTTAGACACTACGGATCTCCAGACTGATCCATTATAGCTATTTTTATTTTAAGCCCAGTGGTGGATTGGTATTTTAATTATTTTGAGGATAAACACCTCTGGGAACATCTAAATGAGATCGCCAACAATTTATAGACAAAACTAAAACTGTAAAATAAAAGTTGCAAAACAATGAAAAGACACTTGTACTGTTTCTCACAGAGAAGCAAGAGAACAAACAAGTTTGAGCCCCAGAGTGCCTGACACACTGAAGGTTCTGATAAGACTGTAGTGAATTGCAGAGATGAATGATGAAAATTCATGTGCTTTAATGATGTAACATTGATGTAACAAATGATGTAACAAAACTCTGTGGATGGTAAGAAAATAACTGCAACCATCTGAGATAGGGAGATGACTAAAATTATGGGGGAAAAAAAGCTGTATTGATATGTACCACCTAACAGAGACTGTCATATAAATTCAACCACACCTTTTTGTTACCAGAAAGCCATCTAAATGGGATGTAAATGTAACAGTATAGTGAAAGCTCCAATAGACTCCCATTGAGGAAATAAAGGGCTGGATTCCTTGACATCACAAGATCTGCTCAATAGAGGGAGCCTGGCTGCAGCTCTAAAATTCTTAAGCTGCCCTGGCCTTGAGTGTAAGTTAGAAAAGCCTAACAACTTTTTAATTGGTTCTGGTTATTAAGGGGCATTCTTCAGTTGTTCATCAGCATAGCACAGTGTCCCTCTCTCATGTCCCTGAGCAAAGCATACTTTTTTTTTCCTTGTTTTCCTAAGACATCTGTTATGCCAGCATGTTGTGGGGCAGTCGATGTCTAAAGAGCCTTTGTGTCTTTGAGCTGACTAAGGATGCTTCCACTTGTGAGGTGGCAGCAGGTGATTCCAGAGCTTTTCTGCTAATCAGTTTGCTTGCCAGCAGGGATGTTCACTTTTTTCCATGGCAACAATGGACGCGTTCTGTTTTAGCTGCTTATTCTTTTTTTATGTTATGTTCCATCCACCACTGGGCAAGGTGGACTCCTCTAGAAGGTGGGAGAAGTTTCCTGCTTCTCAGGGGATAAGTTAGCTTATGGAAGTGGAGCTTCTGTAGCGCAGAATGTGGCACAAGAGAGTTGAGAGTGTTTCAGCACAGAGCAGAGAGCCTGCAGCCCATGCACAGATGGAGAAACTCTTTAGAGGAACAGGAAGCAGAAATCTGGGACTCTGAGGTGATGGAAAGAATTGGGGGCCAAACGTTTCATCAGAAAAGTTTTTTACCTTGGTGCTAACCTCCTTTTCCAGGGCATTTGTGAATATGTGGAACAGATTCAAGAACTCTGCTGGTGACTTGATTTATCGCAGAAACTGACTCTTGCCCTCTGTTGTCTCATCTTTTAAACATTTCCCCATGCGAGGATCTTTCCTCCCACATCATGGCTGCAAACTTCCAGTAAAAAACTTTTGTGAGAGACTGTATCAAAAGCATCCTGAAAATCCAAGAAGACTTTTTCAGTTAGGTCATCTTTATCCTTGTTTTTATTGACCTCTGGGAAGAACTCTAAAAGATTTGTAATGCAAGGCTTCCCTTTACAAAAAAAAAAAACATATTGACTCCTTCACAAAAACATATTCTGACTCTTGTCAATTAAATTGTATGTACCAGATGTCCACTAATTCTGTTCTTTAATATAGTTTCTACTAATTTGCTCTGTACAGCCATTAGGCTAGATAGCCTGTAGATCCCTATGTCTGCCCTGGAAATGTTTTTTTTAAAAATTGGCATCTTAATGTCACCCCTGAGTCCTCTGATACCAATGCAATTTAAGTGAGAGGTTATACACCACTATTAGCAATTCAACTATTTCATCCTTGACTTCCTTTGGATCTTGTGAGCGAATACCCTTTGGTCCTGATGATTTGTTGCTATTCATTTTATCAGGCTGTTCCAGAAACCGTTCAGCATCACTTCAATTTATAATGAGTCCCCCATAAAGAATGGTTTGGGAATAGGAATATCTCTGATTTCTTCTACAGTGAACACTGATGCAAAAGAAGTGTCTAACACCTTTGGAATTGGTTTGTCTTCTCTGAGCGTGTCTTCCGTATCCTGATCATAAGTGGATCCTACAAATTTTCTGACAGGCTTTTTGTTTCTGATGTGCATGAATAAGTACTTATTTATAGTTTTGATTACTTTTGCTACTTGTTCTTCAAAGTCCTCCTTGCCCTTCCTTCTTCTGTTTCTAGACATATAAAGGGTGAATTTGTCTATCTATTTCTATTCTTTTCTATGCAGTCACTTCCAGTTTTCTCTATTTTAAAGTTAATATTCTAGTTTATATTCCCATAAAACCTGGTTTATTTGAGTTTAAAACGCTTTCAGTCTTCTTTGGGACACACTATAGGAGAAGATCCAGGCAGAGCCATCTCAAAACTCTAGCCAATTTAGGGTCCCTTCAAAATACTGTTCTTCCCCTATACCCTATTAAAGGGTCTAATTTGATTTCTCATGTCTCCCAAGCACAGTTCAGAAGGAAAAATGATGTTTCAAAGATGCTTCAGGAATGAATTTAACTACAATAGTTCCTGTGGAATAGAGAATGCTTCCAGTATGACTCTGGCAAAACAGTTTATGGTTATTTAGTCATTAGCTTTTGCTTTCAAATTTGCAAGTAAATATTTATTTGACGCTCTCAGGTACTTGTTCTTTTTCAGATGCTGTATGCTTCCTCTCACTGATTCTTCCGCCCACCAACTTAAATCTCAGGACAGAACATCTGTTACTAGGTTCTCTGTATGTGAACCCTGGACTTTCATTTGAAGAAACAGCACAGCGTTATCCAGAAAGCTAGATGCTGCTTTCTAATTTGTGCTTCCTATCTGTGCATCATTTAAAAAGTTTTAATGTCTCACTTCTGTAGAAGAATACACCAAAACTACATTGTGTGTGGGAGACTGCATGAGATGGGCAAATAATGAAGAGCTAAATGAGAATATGCTATTAATGGGGAACACCAAATATTCCAGACTGCATCCACCTCAGAGATAGTAGCTCTAATTTCCAAAGGGGAAAGCCCTCTGTGAAAAAAGACTAGGAATTTGGTAAATCATCTTTAGTCCACAACAACCTCTCATGACGGCTGTCCTACCTATCTTGAAACTGTTAAGACAAAATGTGGAGGCTTGTGAATGAATGAGATCAAAGAGATTAAGTTTTTGAGCAGTTCTTGGCAACAAAATTAACCTTCAGTTTTGTAATTTTCATGGCCAAAAGTAACACTCATTTAAATGACTTAGTTTTCCTTCAGTCATTTATTTATACATACACAAGGCACTCTCATTAATCCTATACATGCAGACATAAACAAATTAATTAATTGTTTTATCCAACAGTCATAAAAAGGAAAGAGTGAGAGAGATTTCCTATTTTTAAATACTTGGAACCTGCTACTATAAGGACTTGATAATTACCAGAATGATAAGAAAAAAGCCAATCTTAAAATGGGAAGAGATTCTGTATTTGCTTGAATTTCAGCTTGCATCTGCAATAGAATTTTTATTGTTTTTCACACAACAAGGCCATCAGGAGAAAGGTTTATGGCTCTAAGACAAATGCTAAGGACAGAGGCCAAACACAATTTTAAAATGGTATCTTTTCTACCAGACAACAGGAGAAGATTTCAGTGGATGTCTGGATCCATTTCTGGACAAGTGAAAGGCACAGTCTGTATTGGTACCAATTATATTAGGGAAGTTTAGATAACTTGTAAAGGCTACATATAGGTGACAATACCAGAAAAAAGAAATGTAGAATGATAGACCTGGAAGATAGATTCTGGATCACTGAATACTACCACCTCCACCAATGGCTCCACAAGATGCCTTCATGAAGATACCAACATCCAGTTCAAAGTGTTTTATTTGCTTTTGATACTTCTAAAAGGCTGTTCGCTACTTTGTTATAAACAGTCTTCTAATTTCCAGCCAAATTTAATTGATGTCCAGTTTAAACGAATTTGTTTTTGTGCCAGTGTTGCCCTCTGCACAGATAATTCCTCTCTTTCCTCAGTGATATACTTATTGACAGCAGCTGCTGTCAACTAGGCTGAGCTAGACAGTCTCTTCCAGCTTCTAATCATATCTGCTAATCTACCGATCTCTCCATTCCCTTTTCTCTGCATCTCTTTCAGTGTGATTTCCTCTTTCTGGGTAACTAGCCCTGTACACAGTACGTAACTGAGTGGTTGGGGTGGTGGGAAGGGGACACTGCACATTAACAAGATCTTGCAGGATCCATACTTGCCTATTTTTCTAAGCAACTGTGTGACACTGGCAACAGTAATCAGTTATTATTATGTGATCCACTGTTATGCTGTAGTCAGGTCCTTCTCCTCAGTCATTTCCTATAAATGACAAAAAAGACAGGCTCCTGTCTTTTAAAAGGATTTCTTCACTTGAGTCCTCAAATGCACAAATTTGGATGCCATTTGATTGAATTCCATCTTATTTCATCTTCTACTAATTTATTCACTTCCTTCTCTCTCATCTTCCTTTGCACTGATGAGACCTTGACCATTTACATCATCAGTGATTTCCTCAGCAGTGATTTCTATTTGTTGAACAAAGATCATTAATGAAAATATTAAACAAGGTTGACCTGTAAAAATACCCAAAAGGAAGTCCACTAATAACCTCCCTCCCTCCAGTCAGATACTTTCTCTTTCTACTTTTCCGATTACCATCTCCTCTTTAACCAATTTCTTATCCAGATTACAGCTCGTGCACTTTAATTCCAAAGTTAACTTGTGTGCTTTGCTGATATCCAGACAGATGGCCTTGCCCTCCTTTCAGCTGTCTAGAAAATCAATTATCATATTTTAAAAAGACAGCAAATGTTTCTGATATCACCTGTTTTTGGTAACCCCCTAGTAAATTTTCTCACTTCTGCATTTACCACCATATTAAAAATAGAAAATTCCCTCAGAATTAAATTCCCTCAAAAACATGCTCAGAGGCTCTGCCTTCTTCAAGAACCTGTGAGCAAAAATGGCGATGTAGACGAGGGAGAAACCCATGTGCAAGTCTTCATTGTTTCATCTCGCCTTTGAATGACTTGTTCTGAGTGGAAGGTGTAAGCAACACTTTGCTTTGACATTGCCTTTGAGTCGCTTTGAGCAGAAATTGGCCCACAGATTCTGAACAGAGCTGAACTTGTTCAGTTAGCAGCAAACACGCAGGGAGGGGAGAGACACGTTCCAAGAGTATTAGACCAGAAAGTCACCTGTTGCTAGGAGCTGCTCTTGTCAAGGCTACAAAGAGTTATAAAGCACATCCGTCCCTATGACAGGAACAGATATACATCTCCAGATCTCTTGAACAGAAAGAAATTACATCTGGTCCAGGGGGACACATTATATACTCGCTTCTCACTGACATGCAGTCTGAAAAAAGTGAGTATAGCAGCTTAAATAAAAACAGGCAAGTAGGTACAGAGTCTGGTATGTTAGAGCAAGATTCTTGATTTGAATTCCTAAGTACTACAGCAATACAAATTATTATTCTCATCATTAATAATAGTAATAATAATTGTATCATAAACACTTCTGTAGCAAAGCAAGAATTTTAAGAAAAAAGTCTCCTTTGTCTCGTAACGAGCTGCAACATTAAGTGTTGAGCACAGAAAATGCCTCAAAGAGTAAAGCCCTTCGAGGCATATATCTTGGGTGATCTGAATTTGAGAAGCCAATATTTCTCTAAAAAAATAAAGCTAATTTATCTTTGGGGGATAATAAGCTAGTGGTCAAGCATTTTTCCTTTCTGCATGGGCAGAGGTAGTTCCTCATAGTAGGCAGAGCAAGCACTGCCTGTCCTCCTCTGTGTCAGATACAGAAGTGTCTTTACCCACTGTTCTAAATCAGACCTCAGGCATATCTTTACATGATTTTAATGCTTACCCACTTACAGATGTCAGCAGTTTCCACTCCAGAGAAAACATTTTTCTTTCTGCTGCAATGTGCATACAGTTCTGCCCTGTGTCTATAACTCACTATTGGCTTTCCTTATGTATTTTGTAGTATTATGCTAGCACTAAAAATTAAATGACTCTTCTGATTTCAAATAAGTAAATTAATCCCCATCTAGTTCATTGAGTCTCTCTTGAATAAAACAATCTCTCTTCAAAGAAATGCTATATTCTGAGCAAGGGACCTGTATCACTGTGCGCGAGCTGCACCTCTCGCCTCGCGGAGGTCAATGCAGTGCAATGCAATGACAATGGACGATTCTTTTACATTATATTTATTTAGGGTATTGTCAGCAGTAAGGCTGCTCAGAGCAGCGTTCTGTGCTCGGTAGCACATTGTCATGGCAACCAAACAAATGGGTCATCCCACTCCTGCTCGGTTTCATTGTTGCACAGTGTGCAAGATAAAGCTCAGCATGAGCGTGCATGTGTGTTTGGGCTTCTGTGGGAGCCTGAGCCGAGTTCCCTTCCTAACCTGCCGTCTGGTGCATTACTCTTAGGGATGCACTAGGCCCATGTGCCTGTCTGGAGACATGCAGAGGCTCAGCTCTATGGGCCCTGGGGGGTGAACACCTGCCTTGAAGTGAAAGCAACTGTCAGGAACCAGCATCAGTCTTGTCTTCTCCAAACAAGCACAGAGGAGTAGTGGGAAACACACAGCTAAAGGCATCAGGGCAGGAATGGCTGAGCCTAAGGCGGGTGGCAAAATAACCTCAGGAGTGCGACACTCAGTGTCAGCTGAGCAATTCTTTTTTCTGTCTTTTTCTGTCCTGTACTTTCCTTGCTGTTCCAGCCCTCTTCTCCTTTCTCACAGCTTCTGTCATTCCCATTTTTTCCTCCTTTTCTTCTTTCCATTCTTTTCTGTATTCTGTAACACTTTCTCTGACACTTCATCTTCTACTCCTATGCTCTTATTAGCTCACGTAACCCTGCCATTCGCCATGACTTCAGACAGGGCTGTTCCAGTATTGCTTATCCTCAGTGCTGCAAGATACTTTCTATCATGAGACCTTGTTTGCAGACAGGCTAGAACTTAACCTAACATAACTATTCAGGCTGGAACTCTCTGCACCAGATATCTGCCTCAGAAAGGTATTCTCTTTAAGTTTATGTAACCATTTCAGCCAAAATTCACAACCAATTTCAAAGATTGAGGAGATGGATGACACATGTCTGGGCCAAAATTAGAGTAATCTTAAAAAAATGTTTTTCAGTGTTTTGAAACACTTTACCCTACCCCAAGCTACAGAGCAGGGATTTGCAATTTGGCAGGATATGCTGAAGTTTCCTTAAGGGCACGTTTTCTGCTTTCCTTATGAGTATGTGCTCTTTTCCGGCTAAGATGCAAGTTTCTGAAAAATTGTCATTTGGACATGCTCAATAGAGAATTCTTAGTTTACCAGGTAAGACCCCAACAGGTTTTGTTTACACTGCGTGCTACAGGCTAGGGACTGGAGTGCAACATCTGCAAGGGGAGGATGAGACTGGAGTCTGAAAAAGGTAATCAGATTCTGAGGTGGGAGCTGGAACAAGAGGAAGACCAGGACTACTAGACGAGGAGATCAGGTTTAGGATGATGAGAAGTAGACTTGAAAGCCAGTGATTAGCTGTGTTGGGAGACTAGATCTAATGTGTGAGGAAATGAGACCTAGAAACAGATGGAGTTCAGGGCTCAGGAGAGAGAGGACTGGTTCTGGATTTTACAAGAAGGCCAGATACTGCAGATGAACTGGGACTAGGTGAGCAAGCAGATTTGGGGAAGAGGAGGATGTAATGACTGAAAATGTATGAAAATGTATTGATGCAGATTGGTGGATGAAGAGCCACTTAGATGGGAAAAGAGGCAAAGAGGCCCAGCAGGTAGCCACAGAGTGTCAGAGGAGACACGGTAGTCACAGAGGTGAGAGCAGTGGTGCAGCTGTAAAAAAGGAAAGAGAAGGACAGATTACATGTGGATTAGGAAAGGAGAAAGTGGGACTGACTGCAAAGGGACACTGGTGTGAGAAATCCAAGAAAGGGTAACAGAGACCGACAAAAAGAATGGGACAGAATCACCAGAAATGCACTTCTCTGTGCAATTTTTCCATGAAATATTATGATGGAAGGTTTAATTAAAGGTCACACACTGTTATTTCCACAGGATTCTGAGCTCAGTTTTATGGAACATACCTGTAGTGAAAATGAGCTATGGCTGCAGTGTGAAAAATATACGGTCTGCAGGCCAACAGGTTGGAAGGTGGGTACAGAAGAGAAAGTCTGGTCTCTGTAATAAGACTTTTGCAGAATTATCTTCCATCCCCGCCTCCAGCCTGTGATGTTGTCTACAATGCTAGGCAAGTCACTTGAGCCAAGCTATTCATGTGTGGTGATTAATTATGTTTTACTCATTATCTGGGTCTCTCACCTGAGCCTGAATTGAAAAAGTGTTAAGCTTTCACCATTGCCTTTCATGTCTTTGGGAGCTGTGCTTTGAATGTCTAATGTGCTAAATACACTGAAAAAAATGTCTTCCACTGGCAACTCAAAAGAAGCAGGAACTATTTATTTTAAATTCTTTTGTTCCTCAGTCCTCTAGATATAAAATGGATGTACAAGCACTGCCTTTTGTTACAGAGGTGTCCTGGAAACATGTTTGTTTCTGTTTGTTTAGCTGTTAGATGTTAACATGAACAGCATGAAAAGTATGAGAGAAAGTTCAATAATTCTGTCTTTAGAACAGGTTTTGAAAAGAGCACAAGATGAGACACAGGAGCCACATGAGCAAACAAAATACTGAAAAGCTATTTAAAAGGTGAGTACTCAATCAGGCAGATGTGCCTTGAAAAAACACAATGTGTAATGATGAGATTGTGGATGGAATTAGAAAGCATAATCACAGAAAACCAAATTAAGTTTACATACAGCTCTTAATTCTTGTATTTCCCAACTATTGAGGGCTTGACTTTTCAGCCTTGAGAATAATACATTAATATAACATTGCACAGCTTCTGTATGTGCTCATAATTTGCAAGGCAAAAACAAAAAAAAAGTATTTAAGCATAAGAAAATCCCAACTCCAGAGGCATGGATAGTGTGTTCTGTTCAGAATCAGCGTCATCATTTTATTAGGATGTGGTTTTATCCTATTTTGTTGTCCTGCCTTGGTTTTTGTGTCCTCCAACAGTCTTTCTGAGTAAGAATGTATGTGTTCTTTCTATATATTCATACAGATCCCTGGGCAGTCAGATTCCAGTCCTGATAGCAGTTGCCAGATGTTTAATGCAACATAAATATTAAATCACCTGTATATCTTGACATTGTCATAGTGACTAGGAGCCCATCACGAAAACAGGTATTTTAGAAACACAAAATAAAAAGGTAGTCCTCAACCTAAGGAATTTATAAATTTAAAATGAGACACAGCCACATAAATAAGACACAAGCAGACAAAATAATAACAAGATCTAGTTGTCGTATTAGTGTAAATCACTAGCCCTCTGCATTTATGCAGACAAAATAGAGAGCAATGTAATAACTTTCCTATTGGATCTGCTTGCCACTACTCTCCAGAGCTGCAGTTAGAGGGATATCTTTTTATTCTCTTCTTTGTCACGAGAGGCTTTTAGCTGTTACCTATAGTAAGTAAAAGGCAAGCCAATGAATTAATATATGATAGATTATTTGTTCTATATCCAGTCCCCAAAGCCCTGTTGTGACCACTGTATATCACCATCTAGAAACTTAATTTCTTAAGGAAAGGTATCAGAAAAGGGAGAATAGATCAAAATCTATATGATTGTAATGGTGGACATCACTAAATCAGAAGACTGAGTTATTCAGTGTTACTGCATTATGTAACAGAACAGGGCTCAGAAGATTTATGACACATCTGTTTGAAGATGGGAAGGAAATAGTGGGAAAATCGCAGTTTTGATCAAAATGCCTAAGGATTATTGCACTTGGAAGAGAACTATCACATTCGAGCATGTGTTCAACATTCACAAACAATACCTAGATGAAACATTTAATTAGTTTGTAAAAGAGCTGCAAGTATTCTCAAAGCCCTGCAAGTGCGAACAATTTATAGCTAGCATAATTCATGGTAGCAGTGAAAAATGGCTGATAAAAGACAAACCCAGAAAATGATTACTTCAAGAATGTAAGGACATGGACCTTCAAGCAGAAGATCCATAGCTTCTATTATTTGAGGAAGCTGAAAATATGTCCACTTCTGACACAAATAACCAGTATCTCCATTGCTGGTAGCAGTCAGGACTGGAAATACAGAATGCAGAAGAACTCTGTACTCAGTTCCAGTTTTCAACCTGACCTGTACTGAATACAGTACATTTCTTTCTTTCTCTTTAATTTCCTTCTTCCTTTCTCCAAGTCTGTGGCTCATGCCAAAAGAGGAAATATAGTGAGAAGGAGAAACAGGGACGCAGGAGACCTGCTTGTGTGTGTGTGACTTTGCCACAGGTGTGCTGTGTGAGTTTGGACTAGCTACGCGCCGTCTCTGTGCCTCAGCTTTCTCTCTGTGAAATGGGAGTCAACCACAAACACTCCTGCACAAGCAGGATCTCAGCATACTCTGCAGGGAATAAAAAAACCCCTCATTCTTACATGTCAAGTTATTTGTTTTTACTGAATTTGCAAAACCTTGTCAGGTAGATCTGATTTGAGGAAAAACACATCAGTGCTAATTCAGTCTGGCCTCAGCCACCTTCTTAATTTTCACCTCTAAGAAATGGAGGTATTTCAGAAACAACAACAATGAAATTCCTGTTTAATCTATTTTGAATTTTAATCTCAACCCATGTTTTATAAAAACTTTGCTATCACTGAGCATTCTACATTAATATGTATTAAGTAAGTACTGAATCAGCTTACTGAAGCAGTTAATTGTGTCATTGGAAATCTTTCACTGAAAATTGTCTTTTTAAAGTTATAGTTTATCTCGGGGCTGATACAGGAACTACAAAGTAAAAAGTTGTGTCTTTTGTTGTGTGAGAATTCAGGCTTCCTGACTCCAAGTTTTTTCCAGCATTACAATTGTGAACGTATTATTGTGGTAGCATTATTGAATATTTGCTCTTCACTTATAAATTGTTTCATTTCAAGATGAGGCTTGAAAAAAGAACATCCTGGGAAATGTATAGCTGAGTCATAAACTAAACCATAGGAAAGAGGCTGTATATTTTTGTGAAATGGACCTTTTGGATATTACATGTGTATAAGGGGTTGATACTTTGCCAGTCTCTATTTTTCTTGTCCTCAGTGCTGGACTGAGGAAAAGAGCTTCTGGCTATGGAAAATAGGATTGCTTCAGGCATGCTCTGCTTTATTAGTCCCAGTAGATGTTCCTTCTGGTTTAGGTTCTTTTTATTTCTCAAATAATTATTTTTATAACACCAATTTTTATAAAATATTATCTTTACATTTACAACTGAAACAGCACTCTTGAGGCAGTTTCTTCATCTGTGCCTTACCCAGGAGTTAAAAACACACTGATATAGAACAGCAGAAATTTCATCAAAACTGATCATTTTTGAGTGATGGTTATAAAATATCACGTAAGAAAATAAAGATTATATAGACTTAGACAAAATGCAAGGTAAACATATTAAGACAGACAGAACTTAGTTTATGTTTCATTTTATAGTTTAACATTACCATTAAAAAGAGCAGTGAAAAGCATACTTATAAGCCAGGCACATAAAAATTTAGCAGCAGAGAAACCAATTAGAAATAATAGCAACAGTTATAATGCAAATGGGAAGACAAAAAAGAAACAGTGAATTGGGATTATGACATAGTTAAGCTAACTTGATTTCTTGTATGGGTAGAGGCATGTTAAAAAAAAAAAAAAAGGAATTCAGCAAGTAAGCATATACAAGAAAAAAAAGTAACTTGAGGAATGTTCTGGTTCCTTTGTCAGAAGACAAGCAAATTAAAAACCCAGGAAACTTTTTGCATGTGACCGGAAGCAGACAGCGGACAATAAATACCCCTGTGTGGGTGTGTATGTATAGCAACAACAGAACTGTTAGTTATGAGTTGAATACAACAGAAGTAAACACAGCATCTTTCCTTTAAAACAGCACAAAAACACAGAAAGCACTAAGAGTGAAAATACCACCTTGCTTCTGCATTTAGCAAAAAAATCCAGCTGAGATTAAGACAAAAGCGAAGATCAAATAGCAGCTAGAGTTTTGACAACAGTGATGAGTCCAGAGAGGAATGTGGATTGGTTTTCACTTATTTTTTGCCAGCCACCAACTTCTTCCTGGGTTATTGCAAGCACCTTGAGCCTGCATCACAGCCAGTTCAAAGCTTTAAAAACAGCAGGCACCTCAAAGTATCAGAGCTCAGGCCAAAACTGTCAGTATTAGAAAAGACTAGAGATTTTAAAGTTTTGTAACTTGTCAAAGTACCTCTTTTTTATACTGGTGAATGATTTTTTTATTTTATTTCCTCATGAATATATTTTTTCTGTGCATATACTTCCCTTGTATCTGTCTCTGTTGTCCCGTTCTCTATCCATAAATAGATATCATAGATATAGAGAGAGTTATATTGATATCTATTATAGAGATCATATATAGATAGATTCCACACACACACTCAGAAATATATGGAAGTGCTTTCTCGCTCATCCGTATGTGGACAGTTCTCAAATAAACTTGAACTGTGGTTCAGTTTTGAACTTCCTCTCTCTCAGACATTTAATCTTTAATGGGTCAATATCATTTCAAATTCAGTGTAGTTGAAATTGAGCTCTTTACTTTGATGTATGTCTGTCTCACAGCAAACTGTCTATATGTCCATTTTTCTTTATAAATATCCCTTTCAGCCAGAAGACAGAACAATTTATTCTGTCAATTCTAAAAGCCATAAGAACTAGTGCCTTAATACAGAGACAGTCTCTGCCTCTCTCACTTTCTCGCTTGAATACACACAGGCAGCCCCCTTCATTGAAATGAAGTCTAAAATCTAGTTAGGTTTTTTACAGAAAGTAAAATTACTTTACTGGCCTCAGGAAAGCACTTAAAATGTAATATCACTAACATGGTAACAAAAATGTTCTATTTACTGGCTGACTATTAAGAATCTATGTGTATATTCACTGCATCAAATTTTTCACACTGTAAGACAAGAAAACATAATAAGGTTGTGTAAATTACAAATATCATCTCATCTCAAATGGGTAAAGCGTGTTGGATATGTTGGACATCTTATGACACAAAATTTCCTGGCTATGATTGGCATCTGCCAGACTGTTAAGCACCTTTTAAAAATGCTAGGATTCAGGATTTTTTTAATGGCAGTTTAAAGGAAACATTTTTTAGCCCAAAATATATTACAGAACCATAAATGATGGCTTTGAAAGTGAGACCTCAGATGGATGATCTAATCCAAACACCTGCTTCAAGCAGTGATGGTTTTATGTTGGTCTTCCCATAAACGTACTTAACCTTTCCTTAAAGACATCTAATTATTTTGTCTCTACTCTGTTTGGCAAAGTGCCATAAAGACTGTTCAACCTCACTGTTAAAGACAGTCTCTGTACACCCAAGTTGATCTTTCTTCCAACCAAAGTATTGGCCATTACTTCTGCCTACTACAAATAGTTCCTTTCACATCTCTGTCTCTGCTGTCTTCATATACTATTATGGATATGTTTCAGTTTTTCTCTCTCTTTAAGCTGAAGAAGTCCATCTATCATTCTCACATTGCCTTTCAATGAAATTGTCTACATTATTCTACACTTCAAGCATAGGTGGCCCAGTATCATATAAAATGATAGTGGTACCTTCCCAGCTCTTTGAAAAATGTCTTTGCATAGATTTCTTTAAAATATATATGTTATTTTGTAACATCATCAAAAAAGATCTGAATTTTTATTTGCATTAGTCACTGAATCATATTTCCTGAGTATATTTTATGTTTATTATTTATTATCATTTATTAAATAATTTATTATTATTTTATCATTTATTATTTTTATTTATTTTAATTTATGCCTGTGCTATGTAGATTTCCCCTCCAGTTTCTCATCTTTTGTCCTCTTGATAGGAGGACAGAAACAATCAACTAGAGGATTAACTTTGTTGTTGTATTGTTTTGTTTTTCATGTAGAAGTTTCTTGAACCTGTCTTTTAGTTGCTAGCTGTGTGCATTTACCAGTGGAATAACTTCAAATGTAAAATTTTGTTGAATATTTAAAACTTCCACATTTGTTTTTTTTCTTTACAATACCAAAGAAGTGCTAGACTATGAGCTCAGAGGTGGTCAAATCTCCCACTTGGAACTTTTCTAACATTGGGAAGGGGTGAAATTGCATTCACTTCTTGATCAAGACTGTTCCAGGCAGGGGAAGGCTGTCCTAGTGATGAGAGTTTTGCCTCAGGCTCCAGAGTGGCCAAGATTTCACGTAAAGTATTTTCTAAAATAGCTGACAAAATTCTCTATGCTATAGTAATTGGACGATGGACAGCATTGAGCTAGTGTTTTGTCAATAATTAGAGGGTGAGGTTATGAGGATTTTTGAGTGGTAGGCAAGGGAATGGGCTTGGCTTTAACTCCTGTAAATTACTGCTGTATATTTTAGCTCTACTCACTCATGCTACTGTTCCAAGGGGAAAAAAATTACCATGTTAAAAAATATATTCTGGCAGTCTCCAGCTAACTGTTGATAATTGCTATTTCTGTGTGTCCTGAAGTCTGTTCTGTGGAAAAAAGCTTTCTGTTTATGAATCCTGATACAGAAGGTGCTGGGCTGAGGCATGAATCTCCCCACTGAAGTCTACAGACTATGTTGATTTTCATGAGAGCAGAAACAAGTTCTTGAAGTGAGTACGATAACGGCAGAAATCATTTCATGTTTTTCCTGTTAGTCTTCTGCCAGCTTAGTGTACTGCATCAGCTCGCTGAAGAGACAGAGGTGACAGGGCTAAAGCTGGCACAAGAGGAGGTGCAGCTGCACAGCTGGGACACAGAAAAGAGGCGAGGAGAAAAGGAGAGCGGGACTGCCCTGCTCAGCCACAACGAGCTCTTAGCTGGCTCAGCTCACCTTGTCCAGCCGCACACTAGGATGGGAGAGGCTGATACAAAGAGTGTAAAATAGTTCTCATGGGCTCCAACCGCTTTAATGAGGTCTGAAGAATTTTTTTTAACGGACAACACCAATCACAAAGTACAGTACACTAATACAGAGTACAGTATGGAGTATTAACTCTTAAAACCAGCTAACATATCTTAAAATTTTGTGCCTATGTATGTCCGTGGTTGATGAGATCCCTTCAAGATAGAAAGGTTACACCTCTGCACTGATGATGCTAGCGTTTCTGATACTCTTACTCACAGGGTATTATTGATTTGCTAGGGCAATGGTACTGGCCTGTAATCAGTGTATTTTTCTTTCTCTCTGAGATATTCATAAGAATAGACCAATTTGTGATTATTTCTGCCTCCCATGTGCAGTCTCAGATATGGTTTCTAGGTGTCTCTCGTTACTCTCAGGTTTTAGCTACCAGAAAGATGCAGGGACCTTTAGGAGCTGTTATATTGATGACTCTCTCTGGTTTTCCTTATCGCTGATGCAGATTTTCCATCTCCAGATTCTTTCAGTATCAAAATAAAAACCTGACTGAATTTTTCTCCAGTTGAAAGATGTTATAGTAGTAGGTAAACAGGGCACTGGGGAGTATGAGCACTTGTAGCCAGGACAGACCTTCATGGATTCCTTGCAGCTTCTGGATTTTCAGTCTTTGCACAGTTGCTTATATGCTGCTGAACAGAAGCTTGAAGCATTGAGAAGAAGAATTCAACAAAAGCTGCATTCTGTTTCTAGGTTCAGTGTATAAAAGGAAGATCTTACCAAGCTTCAATTCTCGATCTCAGTCTGCTATTTTCAGTAGCTCAGTCCTAGAACATGTCCATTATTCCTGTAGGTCTCTAAGAATGCAGGATTGTTTTGTGCCACCCTGGAAAATATGAAAAAACAGTATGTCAGACTGTAGAAAAGGATCCTCTTTTCTGGACTCAGCTGTTGCAGTCACTTGTCTTTGATACTTCCCATGCCCAGATTCCTGAAACAAGTTATTCCAAAGAAAATGTCTGAAGGTTCCAGGGTTTCCATAAAATTATCTGTCTTCCAAGAATGACAGACTGTTGGGAGCTCACTAGACCAGCACTCCTTATTCTGTACTCACCATTCATGAATTTTTAGAAGAAGTTTGAAGCACTGAGTACAATCCTTAATACCTTGAATGATCTCCTTGCATTCGCAATGATTATAAGAGGTTCTTTTGTTTTTAATTTCCAATGTAAAGATCTGTCTCTCAAAAAAAGAACAGGTTATTGGCTTATTCTCAGTGGAAATCACTAATACCTACCAGAACCCAGTTACTGTATTTTTCAGGGAAAATCATTAAGACTGTGAAGACCTGGATCAGAGTGGTTTTGGCAGCAAATGAGCTAAGTAAAAATGATTTGCAGCTTGGTTTGCTTAGGTAGAAGGAGGGGAGAGAAGAGAATTAGTCTGAATTTATAGAACACTGGGGCTTCTGTTTTGAAATTATTTTTGGATTAGTATCTGGGCAGACTCTTTTCCAACCTGTTCTGGATATACTGGATATCTCTGCTCTAATAAAAGGTGTTCTGACCTCTCAGAAATAAAATTGGCAGGTTTTGTTTAGATGACCATCAAAGTAAGTAGAAAAGACAGAAAGAGGGAGATTTGTCCTAATTTCAGCCATCTGAGAGGTACTTCTGAGACACAGAATAGTAAAAAGTAGAGTTGTTCTAAAAAACAGTTTACTTTTCTCTAACAATGTATCCATGCAAAAAATTTAAAAAGTTTGGAGAAAAAGCAAGAAAAACATACTCTGCAAAATTTTCATTTTGTAATGATGAGTATTATATATATATATAGTATCATGATGACAAGTTTTTCCTAAGGATTTTTTTCATAAGAAATCAGTTTTGCACAATACAGTTGATGTTCAATAGTTAACTCAGAAAATAGAAGTTTCATTATATGTCAGAATATGTATTTACAATTCAAATAAGATCAGATAATTTGACAGTGATGAGTGTATGATAAAACCTATGAATTCTACAAACTCTCTACTTTTAAGGTCTGAAAAATAAAGAATACAAGGAGAAATTTCTTGCCAGCTATTTAGGACAGAAGGCAGAGACTAAAACCTTCTTTGGCCAGTTGGACAAGACACTATCAGAGCATCTGAAATCACAGAACATCTGTAGGCATTTTAACTATCTGAATTATCTCTTGGTCAAAAACCACAAAGGTCTAACATGAAAAGACTTCTGTATTACTAAGCAGAGAACTTATGACCTAAAGGAGGGATAAGCAATCATGAACCTATGACAACCAGAGTGTAAACAAATGATTAAGAAAGCTAGGATAAAAGGAAAGTTTGATCAGGACTAACAAAGAGCTGTTGATATTCATCCTCGAAAAGCACAGGTTCACAGAAGAACAGCAGCGTAAAGGATTAAGTAGTCGTCATTATTGCTCCGCATTTTCACTTCTCGAGTGTCCTTCTGTCATTCACAATATCCCAGCTAGGGTTGGTCTTGTGAGCTACAGTGAAAGTTATGATGGCAAGGTAACCTTTCAAAAATAATAAGTACTGTAATGTTTCAGCCGTAAAAGGAAAGCATGACAAGTAGAAAAGGCATTGAGGCAATCTATGCCTGTAGACTTAGGTCGACATATCTCAAATATCAAAACTTCTGCTTTGAAGAAGCAGCCTCCACCTCTTATTCCTTACTCTTGGGTATTGTGTTTTAAACCACCGCTCGTTCTTATGCCCTTCCTTTTTCTGCCCTTCACTTCCTCTATTCTTTGTTAAAAGCAAAAGTCAGCATGAATAGAAGCAAACTTTCTCAACCTAAGTGACATCATTATCTTCAAGTACCGCTAAATGGGCTATCTGAAGCTAATGTATGCTTTTCAGTTTGTATATTTTTCAGTAGGGAATCCTGAATTAGCCCATTGTAATTCTAGAGAAAAAGTAGATGGCTGCATAGTTTTCTTACCATGTTATAGGGATCCCCTAGTTGCTTCACATAAACGTAGACAAATTGGTAAATGAGGTCTGGTGGAAGAAAGCACTACATCAGCAAGCAGAAGAAAATAGGTCCCCGAGGAATCCTAAAAACGAGGCATAACTTCTTTAAAAGAAGAAAACAAAGAACAAGAATGCAAAGAATAAGAAATACCTAGTCTATCTCCATATGGGACAGCTCAAAGGAAGAACAATGACAGAAAGGGGAAAGGAACGGTCATAGAATAAAGTGCAGAATTTAAGCGGACTTGTAGTGGAAATTATGTTTCTTCCTCTTGATCTGTTCAGTATATAAAACCTGGCTAAAGATAATGCTTAAGGTTTTTTCTTAACTCTTTACCCTTAGAAGCACCCCGTGTTTACCTTCCTTGCTTTTTTCCGGGGTCTTTCCGGAGAAAGCTGGAGCTCCTTGCCCTGATTTGAATGAGCAAGGGGAGGTTTTCAGCTTTCTGGAGGCGAGCACCGAATCCACTTTTCGGGGACAGTCGGAGTAAGTTTTAAGAAGGTCACATGCGAGAAGGGAACGGGCGTGTTTAAAACACCTCCGCTAGGACTCCCCTGCTCCCGGGCGCTTGCAGACCTCCCGCGACGGCACGCGCGCGGGTGCGCAAGGACCGCAGCTCCGTTCCGTTGCGTTCCGCTCCGCTCCGCGCAGGGGCCGCGCAGCTGCCGCGGCAGGGCCGAGCGCGGCCGCTGGCCCGGGAGGCCGCGGGGGCGGGCGGCGGCCCCCTCCCTCCCTCCCTCCCTCCCTCCTGCCGCCGCCTCCGCGTGCAGCGGCGCCCCCGCGGCGGGGGAAGGGGGGTCCCGCCTTCCCCTCCGCCGCCCGGGCAGGACTCCGGGCGCTCCGCCGGGCTCCGCGCAGCGCAGCGCAGCGCAACGCAGCGCAGCGCAGCGGCGCCCCGGCCATGGGGCTGCGCGCCGCCGCGTTCATCGGCTGCTGCTGCCTGCTGCCCCTCGTCCTCCCCGCCGCCCCAGGTAAGAGCCCCCCGCTGTCCGTGTGTCCGTGTCCGTGTCCGTGTGTGTGTCCGAGCGTCCCCGCCGGCAGAGCCGCAGCGCGGACCGCAGTGAGGGGCGGCCGCGCCGCGCCACGCCGCGCCGGGAGAGCACTTGGGAAAGTTTGCGGAGTCGCTGCAGCGCGGTGCGACGCCGCGACGGGAGCCTCCTGCGGGCAAACCCGTCCCGACTTCTCGCCCCGGCTGGAGGTTTCTGTGGTGTTTGGGGAGATGGTTCTGTACTCCCGCTTCCCCTGTTTGTCGTGTGGTTTGCACAGGATGTTAAGTAGTGAATGACGGTATTTCAGGTTAGTATTGCTTAATGTGTTTAGTGTAAATATTTGACACACACACACACAAAGTGACTGACACATCTTCTCTTTAGCTTCAGTTATTCATGCAAAATCCAAACGATTTTTTTTCATCCTGCATAGGGTTGAAGTGAATTCAACACTTATAAGTTGCTTTAAATGGAAATTATTTCTGACTACAGGTACTTATGTATTTCAGGTAGTTCTAAAAAGAATGCAATTAGAGTAGCAGGCTGTGAAATGACATATATGGATCTGTTCTAAAGCTTCCTTTTTAAACTAATGCATAGTGATATTACATACACTTTGTATATGCTAAAGTGATGTACTTTGTACAATTTTGCAGTTAAAGTGATGTACCTTGTACTATTTTGCAGTTAATTCTTTATGTCATTTCACTTGTCCTATAGCAACACTGGGTAATGTGCTACAAATTAAGTTCATTTGAAATTATACATTATAAAAACATGTACTTGGAAAAAAATCAGAATATTATGCAGTCTAGTAGTTTTTAAAATATCACTAATGTGCATAGGACATGATATGATTTTTCTGAGCGCTGATTTTTCTACTATGATATTATAAATTTCTTCTTCCAGGCGTGAATTGTAAAACTGGCTGCCACCCAGTGAATGGATTTTGTGAATTTCCCAGTGAATGCAGGTAAAAAGATCTATCAGATAAAGCTATTAGCCCAGGAACAGACTGCTTTAATAATTCATTGTCCTTGTAAAATAGACAGAAGCTGAAACAATTTGCCCTCTGCAGATAAGGTACTGTAATGAAACAGCACTCTATTAACATACAGTAACTTTAGTCATACAGCGTAGAGGTCTAGATGCCTTGTGGAACTGAAGTCTTAATTTTCAAATAGTCTACATATTCCAGTAAGAGAAGTCTTTACATTGACTAGCATTTATGTCTTTATTCTCACTGAATGAAACAGTTTTCTTTAATCTGTTTCAAGTACTAATTTCTAGTATCCTAGAAGCATTGAAACTATCCTTGTGTTCAAATGTGCTGCGTTGTCCAATTTTGTATCAAAAAGTTTATTTATTGTGCCTCAACAAGGAGAACATCCTTGTAATTATGTTTATTGAAAGTAAACTGTGCCTCTATCTTGTCTTTTATCTCTTTCAGGTGTCAACCTGGCTGGCAGGGCGCTCTTTGCAATCAGTGCGTGCCTTTTCCTGGCTGTTTGCACGGCAGCTGTGCCAAACCCTGGCAGTGCCTCTGCGAGGAGGGCTGGATTGGCAGCCTCTGTGACATAGGTTTGCACAGACTTTTCTATCCTTGAGCAAGTGAGGCGAAACAGCTCCCTCTGGTGCTGGAAACATGCAAAAGTCCTTCTACCTATCTGATTTTTTTATTTTTTTTTAAATGAATGTTAGAGCCAAAACATAATAAGGTGATTCAGGGCAGCGGCACAGAAGCCTGGAGTTTTTATAATTTAGGCAAAAGTGTGTAGTATCTTTTGGCACTGGGCATGTGTGCGAGCACGGCATAAACTCATCGTTCTATTTTAAACACTGATCATTGTAGAGAAAGCTAGCAAATTACTTGCTAACTTCTTGTCATATATAAGTCTTCTTTTCCAAAACTACGTCTTCTTTTACATATTAAATCAATTGAATTATTTGTCTGACACATTATGTATACTAATTTCTGTACAGACAGATATGAGCATAATACTTAAGCAAATTTCTTCTTGCGAAGGAAAATACCATGCTCATCCCCGTGGTGATTCAGTGGAGTAGCATTAGCATAACAGAAGAAGGTCTGTCTGAACAGGCTACCACCTCCCTCTCGGATCTGAGGGGTAAGCACAGCTATTGTGCGCACTCCCTGACCTCTTTCCAGTCAAAATGAGCCAGCTTAGCATAAGCAATTTGAAGAATTGGCCTCTGTTGAGCTGGTTTATTTTGGCTGACAAGGGCAAATGAGTGATCAGCCAGCAGATACGAGGGGACAGAAATTGCATGAACATCTTAGACACATGCGTCTTTTCAACCAGCATAGCTGCAGCTGGAAGGGACAGGTTTCTGGGGCCTCAGTTTGTTTTCTTGTCATCAGGACTTTGGTCATTTTAGGACTTTAAATTTACAGACCATGTTCTGTCATTTAACACCCGAAACAGTAATTAATGACAACACAGTTTGAATGGGATAAAATTTTCAAGACAACCAAAAGACTCAAGATTTCAGCTAGCTCACATCTTCGCAACATCATGGAGCTTGGTGCAAGGTACTCAAGTCCTCACTCAACTTCTAGTCAGGTTTTGCACACATAGACATATCCAATCTACTTAGTTCAAAGCCAGTTCAGCTACGTTTATAGGAGCTGCAATAGCATCAGTGTAGATATGACTATAGGCTCTCAGAGATAATTGCATTAATTATGTAGTTCTAGACACCTCTGACAGATATGTTTATACCTGAGACAGCTATCTAGCTTCTCATTACAATTAGTGAGGAGAAATGGGTCCCTCTGTGGTCCGATGTATTTAATCCTAACCTAGAAATAGGTCACTGTGCTTAATTAGAGCCAGCTCAGAAAATGTGAGACAAACAGTTCAAGATGTCAAGGTGTACAATCATAGATTCCTAAAATTAAATAGAATGACCTCCTCCTTCCACACCACCACTTTAGGAGGCTCATTTCTGTTACCTATCAATGACTCCAAAGGCCCAGATTTTTAAAGGTGCAATATAAGCATCTAAAACTATCTAAGTATACTATGTTTTCAAGCTGGGCATACTTTTAAAAGCCATATTAAGTGCCTAGCTGAATTTCTAGACTCTTAAATACCTTTGCAATTCTGAACCTTGCAGCCTTCCACTCTTGCTACTGCTGCTTAGTCTGCAAAACTCTATTTTGCAAATTATACCCATATCTTTGTGGAAAAATATTATTTTAAAAGGTATTCATTAAAATAGTTCTGTAATTACAAAACAGGTATCCCTTGTTTAAGTCCAGAAACTATTATTTCTTTCAACATTCAGAGTCAGCTCAGAGTTTTCTTTGTCAGTTTGAATCTAGATCCCCAAGCAGAGGTGCCAAGAATACTACAAAGAACTAACCATGTTTTCATCTGCGTGGACATGCTATGTTGAAAGTCTTTAACCTCAGTGGATTTACCTACTCTAAATGTGTTGTCTTGCCACAAGGGATTAAGAGAAGGGTCCTCCTTTCCTGCTACCAGATGTTTTTTAAAAATTGTTATCCTGACCCAATAAAGCACTGCAACTTCAAATGGGGTTAACTGCTCAACCACTGATGTGATCACACTTTGCTGAAAAGTTGGTGTCAGTCTCTTGGGTCTATCAAGTTGTTACTGACTGCTGTAACTCACTCATTAACAGGAACCACTGAATGATCAGGTTAGGAAAAAGGACAATTTGGGATCATTGGCATACACGTACATATATGTATAACTGATTTTTCAAAGTGGAAATACAAACCTGTCAGTTTCTTTCTATAAAATACCAGACTCTTGCCTCTCTCTTCTAATGCTGAAGTTTTATGTCTGATAAGAAGAGGCCGCAATTGTTATATTTTTCACATGCAAATGACATGACAAGACAAATTCCACAATGCAAGTGGCATTTTTCAGCTTCTGGAGGTATTTTTTAGCTTCAAGCATACGATGAGACAAGCCATGTTAGAAAGCTATATTTCTATTGTTTCTGTAGAGATTCAAGAAGGATCATAAGTAATGCAGTTTTGGCACTGTTTTGAAATTAATCCTTTTTTGCTGCTATAGAAAATGTATATATTTGCCAGGAAATTTCTGGCATGGTCACTATTTTGATGTTGCCAACTGAGTGAATGCCAAGTCATAAGGCTGTCAAAATCTGGAATGGAAAAATGTAACGGGATTTGAAGTTCATTTGACTGCTACTGTAAATTTTTGAAATACTTGTAAAATATATATATAGTCTCAGCACCTAATTGCTCATTAAACATAGAAGGAAAAAAGAAGTGATTTGGAACAGTGGCGTTCTATCGTTTTCCATTTCTTAGGAAAGTTAGTGTAGTGAGCTCCTTAGCATGGACCATGGAAGTTCCTGCTTAGAGTGGTTTTAAATCATCAAGTGGTTTGCTAATGCCTCTGGTTGCATAGCTGTTATTTTTACAATGGGCAGCCTGGTCCTCAGCTCATGCCCAGAATGATCTTCTTTTTCATTTAGAGGCATGCAGATTATAGGCTGGGCTTGATCCATTGTAAACAAGTAGGCCAGGATCAGTGGTATCCCTTATGGCTCTTATTGCAGTCACATAAATGGACTTGGCACTTAAATCTATAAAGTTGCATTGGTGATAACACTGCTGATCAACTTCTTTGCAATGGAGTGCACTAGCTTGCCTAACTGAATGCCATGCCATCTTCTAACCCTCCAAAAACCACATCCTTGAAATCATGTATATGAATATCTGGAACGTGGCTGCACAGAGCAGGGTTTCCCCATCTGCAACTCTCTTGAGACAGACATACTATCACAGTACAGGAACCAGCACCGCATCAAACAGCGGACAAAACAAAGGGAAAACCAGTTTCATCAGTTTATTTCCAGGAAAAATGACAGCCCATTTGGAGTAAAAGAGCCACCATGCTAAATCAGATCAGTCATCTCTGTCATCTTGTCACCTCTGGCTGTGCCTGTATGGTCATGTTTGTGTGCTCCTGACCTCCCACTTGAGCCCTAGCCTCAATTTGGCCAAGAAGTCAACATGTAGTATGAACTCTTTGTATACTGTGATACATGTCACTTGTCTCCTTTGGCACAGGCACTTGGTAAGCTCAGAGACTGCCACCAAAGCAAATACAGTTGTAGCTTCTTACTATGTGCCAATGCCAGGCATTAAAGAGGAAGAGTCTAGAAATTCTGCTATGGACATAAACCTTCCTCACAACACCACTCAGTGACTGTGTCATGCACTGAATCATGAGAATTTAATTTCAGGGAAATATTAATTAATTTGATGGTAACATGGTTGTGGCTATTCTTATTTATGTTATATAAATATTATTTACGTCATGTGTAAATGTAGAGTCATTTTTTGAACTCTCATCTCTCAGACTTTTATCACTTGCAAGGAGTAAATTACCTGATTTTTGGCTTTTGAGAAGAAAATTAGAGAAAATAGAGAAAAGTAGACTACTCAGCTACTTATTTATTTATGTTTTAATAAACATCTGTTCCTATAAATTTTTAAGCTGTGTTTTAAATTTAAATTCCTTCCTGAGGAACTTTTATACATCTTGGAAATTATTTTTAATATTATTGACAGTGCGTATATATGTATACGTGTGTGCATGTGTCTATGTGTATATACATATATTTTCTTTTCAGTGAGTTTCCTTGCTCATGCATCAGCATTCATCTTTGCTTAGCTGCCTTTAAAGCCTGCCAGATTAGGTGGTGAACAACTCTGCTCCAAAAAGCATTCAAGGTTGTTTTGGTTCTTTTGAACATTGGAGCTAACACTCAAAGCACATGTAAAGTGGTTGTGTTGCAATGAGAACAGGCTATAACTACCAAATTAGATGGTGAACAACACTGCTCCAAAAAGCTTTCAAGGTTGTTCAGGTTCTTTGGAATACTGGAGCTTGCACTCAAAGTGCATGCAAAGCGGTTGTGTTGCAATGAGAACAGTCTAATATATTAGAAAATAGAGCCTTTCATCCAGGGAAGATTATATTTGAAAACTAAAGCTGTTGAAATGTTTTGCTATAGTGAAAATTTTGCAGTACCTTATGATATCATCTAAGTTTCATATTGTGCTGTGAGAAGTAGAATATAAATGCCCTTAAATCCCTTTTCATCTTTTTAGAAAGTGTAGGTGTGCATGTGAGCATGCAAGGCATGTCAGATAACTTGCAGTCAGTACGTCACTGCAGCCGCTCCATCAGTGGGGTTCAAATATGCGCTTTTTATTTATTTATTTTTAATTATCTTAGAAGCTCAGTAATTGTTCAGGATGGGGGCAGACAGCAGAAAAATCGTAAAGGAAATAAGATGTGTGACTTTTGGGTCAAAACATGTCATACAGCTCTCTCTTCTGGTACAGTTACGTAAGAGATGCAACTCATCCAAAAGAAAAAATTTTAAGAGATTTTTTTTGTAACTTGTTGATGTCTGCTATTATGAAATATTTGTACGTGAGCACATAATGTTAGGCTCTCAGGAAGGGAGGGGGGAGAATTCCCGGTCATCTATTGCTTTATCAGAATTCTGTGCATGGAGACACCGAGGATATGAAAGGATGACTATTTTACTGAGAAGCTCTTTCTCTTCTACTAATATTTTATTGATAATATTACTTATTTATAGACCAGAAAAAAACTATTTTACAAGAGGGAGCTAGGAGGAAAGAACCAAGCTGAAAGTGCTTGCAATAATAATAATAATAATAATAATAATAATAATCTGTATTCCATTTTAACAGAAGGAGAAATAAATCACAACATACAAATGCATGATGAAGGACCATTAAAGCCATATTTTATTTAATTTGTATTGTTTACTGTTTAATGACTCTTTCTCATTTGATTAATTGAGTCCTGGTTTTACTCATCTGCTGCCTGTTTAGCATTGCACTGCATTGTTAATAGAACAAAATGCATATGTTTTTAAACAGATATTCACCCATGTTCTGCAAAGCCCTGCACCAATAACTCAACCTGCATAGAGACTGGTGATGGAGGATATATTTGTTTGTGTGCCCAGGGATTTACAGGAAAAAACTGCCATCTCAGGAAAGGACCCTGCATTATTAATGGGTAAATATTGATTTCAGATGTGAATTTAAAATCCCCACTTCAGCTGACCGTTCTTCAGATTTCTTTGTTAAGTGGAAATATCTCTATGCTAGACTATATAATGCTTCTGCTATGATGGTGATTTGTTGTTGATATTTTTATTAAACTTTACAAATCTGATCTGTTCATACTGTAAAGATTTATGGATTATCAACATGAGTTTGTGGGAATAATTTGAGTACTATAAGTGATAAATTGCACATTTTGTTGCAGTAAATTTATGCCTTCCCATGATTTTAGTAAACAAACTTCAAGGTACCTCCTGTCCTTTGTTCTCATCTCTAGTGAGAGATAATTATATATACAATCCAGGCGGAGTAATAAGAACAGCAGCCAGCCCATAAGCTCTCTGCACAAAGATACCTAGTCCACCAACTTGTCATTTTTTAACTGACATATAATGGTATGTCCATTATGGTTAACTCAAGGAGATAATTTCATTTTAACCAAAACGGGAGCGGGAGGGACATGGGAGGGTGTTGCTTTCCAGTCTAAAAGAGAAATGGGATATTAGGAACAGCGTTGCCAGCAGGTCAAGGGAGGTGATACTTCCCCTCTGCTCTGCCCACTTCTGGGTTCCCCCATACAAGAAAGACAGGGACATACTGGAGGGAGTCCAGAGGAGGACCATGAAGATGTTTGAGGGATCAGAGTGTCTATCATAGGAGGAGAAGCTGAGAGAGCTGGGACTGTTTAGCCTGGAGAAGAGACAGCTCAGGGGGAATCCTATTGATGTGGATAAATACCAAATGGGAGGGTGTAAAGAAGATGGAGCTAGACTATTCTCCATGCCCAGTGAAATGGGAATGAATTGAAATACAGAAAATTCCATTTAAACATAGGAAGAAATGTTTTTACTGTGAGGATAGTTGAACAATGGACCGGGTTGCCCAGAGAGGTTGTGGAGTCTCACCTTTTGAATATCCTTGGAGATATTCAAAACCCGACTGGACACAGTCCTGGGCAACCTACTCTTGCTGGCCCTGCTTGAGCAGGGGGCTTGGACCAGATGATTTCCAGAGGTCTCCGCCAACCTTAACAATTCTATGATTCCTTTTCTTCCAGATTTTGGCACTCCTTGCCTGAACTCCTAACTTTGTGCTTATCTAAATCAACATACCCTCCACCCTCCTAAAAAGCCAGTCCAACAAGATGAGCTTTCAGCAGGCTCTAAACCTTAAAAAGTGTGATCTGTTTGGTTTGGGGAATTGGATTCTCCAGTGCTGAAGTTTTCTGTTCAGAACAAGTTTCCTGCAGTTCTTTCCCTTTGTGCCAAAGCATCCTTATCTTGAGCATCTTCCTTGTTCCCAGCTGGGACAGTTCAGGTTTGGGGAATTCAGATGACCATTTATTTATTCAAATGTCCACATTTGTAAAACTGCTTCCTATTTGTTGGTCCTCTTCAAAAGCTCAGTGAAATTAAATTACTACAATGCCTGACTGATATGGACCACATTCTGTGTGAGATACCCATTAGACTAATGCTTCAGCAGTTTTTTTTTCGTTCATATGTAATAAGGATATGTAAGAGCTGGTCAGTTATGTATTTGATTAGCCCTTCATCTGCTCATCTGCTGTAACTGTACACTATTACAGTATCTGAATGTGCAAATTAGGCACACATGCATTTGCATAAGAGTAGCCATATGCCTATACAGAAGTCTTTGTACATATTTGTATTAGATTTTAAATGATCTTCAGCTCTGATATGTAAAGTACATCTATAATGTGCAATCTAAATCAAATCAGTACTTAAATATAAATACATGTGTTAATGAAGCATGTAGCAAAAGACTGATCAGGAAAGCATTTAGATGGTGAAAGAGCCATAAGGGAATTTGAAGGAATACAGTTTGGGATTGATGGAAACATTCTGACAATACAAATTATCCATTTAGTATTGTATTAGTGGATGAACTGAAGTTACTGTGGAGAAAACAGGCTTTTAGCAAAACACCTTTAGTAGACACACATATGACCTTGTTGTGATATATTGACTGCATATTTTGCTCACAGTTTCAAGGATATTAACTTTCAGCAGTATCACTGATAGAACTGTTTGAAAAAAGGATGTCTTTCTAATGTTAAATTGTAATTGAGTCTAACTGTGGAAATCTAGAGGTACCTATTCTCTTCTACTTCATCAATAACCTGATCCCATAACCATAAGAAATGCCTTTCTGGTGGGTACAAACTTAGTAAAATTATTATATTAATCTAACACATTTTCTCTTCTTCTAAGATTGCTTTGTGTCTCTACAGCTCCCTACTAGTACTCTCTAGTTCTGCTTTAGCTCAGCAATAGATAATTACAAATCTTTAGATCTTTCTTATGGATAAATCTTCCTGGATATTTGTACACTCTTATTTAAAGAAAATATGTTGTCATTAACTCCTTTCACTGTCTCTCGCAAGAATTGCCATTCTTCCCACTCTTACATCTTTATACCAGTGGAAATTTTTTGCCATTGCTTTTAGTGGGGAATAGTCACAGAGGCCCATTTGGGCTTACTTTCAGCATCTGAGATAACTGCTCTGACTTGCCTATTTCTCTTCATTAGCATCGACTTAGGTTCCTCACAAGTGCCTTGAATGACATCCAGGCTATTTGCTTTACATAGGTAGTGTGAATAGTTTTCTTTTTCTGCTTTTCATCTGTATAGCAAATATTTCAGTAATTCAATATGGACATATATTAACTATCCCAAAGAACAGGGGAGATAGTACAGATTAGTTCCATGCTTTTCATTTAAATCATCATGTTTTTAATTGCTGAAACTAACTTTTGGTGACACTACTCTGTGTCCAGGTTGAATGCTCATGAACTAGTCAGGAAATCTTGAACAAATTTTTATAATGGTTCTTGAAACAACAATTCCCTTTTTCTGGGAAGCTGTGTCTTTTTCAGGAAAATAAGCAGCATTTTCTGCAAATCTGCTTTTAGGTGAAAAAGGCAACTGTTCCCAGCATAAGCACTCAGTATCTGATAATACTTTACAGTCTACCAGAAATTGCACCTCACACCCTGAAAAGAAACCATCTGTGAGGTCATGTCACTCTCATCTCACTTCTTCCTCGCTACCTCAGTGGTACAGTTAACAAAATTGATATTAATAAGTATTGCCACTGGCTCCTTAATTAATTTTCATAGATGGAATGAAGTCAACTCACCAATGAAAGTAATTGTTCTAGTCTGTTTACAAAATCAGGCAGATGTATCTGCATTAGTGACATCTGTGTGATGGTTTGAAGTTTTGCTCTGAAGCAGAGTAGAAAGAGGTACACTTTTTAAAATGAAAGTGGAATATTTGGAAAGCAACTGAGCGGTATATCCATGTTTCTGCAGCTATTCTTTTATGTACCACACCCTGCTGAACATGTCTTAAATGCCAAGTGTTTAAAATAATTTAATCCATGTATATTCAAGGAGATTAATTCTAATACCCTATTTATTCAAACATATTAAAAATTAAGCAAATGCAACTTAATGTTAGTAAAATTAAAGAATATATATCCAAAACTCTACAAGTTTCCTCTTAACTGTTTTTACTAAAAATCTATACATGTATAAAACATTGAGAAAGAATCATTTTATGCTTAAATTCTCCAACAATTTCTTCCCACTTCCCCAAAAAGTTGATAAGGTAATCCAACCCAAACATGAGGCTCCATCTTCTGCACATTGCCATACCCAAAAAGCTTGTCTGATTTTCCGTGGGACATCTAAGGTCAAGAGAAGGTGCGAGATTCTTCAAGGCTGACCATAACCATTCAGTTACTCAAGGACTGTATGACACCTAAAGCTTCCTGTGATCATGGCAAAATTCCGTGGTGGCATGATCACCTCAAATTGTCACCAGGCTCCTTCTGATAACTGCTTTGTCAAGGTCCAGTGACAACACCTTTTGCTTTCCCAATACTTCTTCCAGATTTCCAATTTGCTCTTGCAGTAGCCTTTTTCCAGGCAACAGCTGCACTGAAGGACCACATGAGAGGACAGAGCAGATTGTTTTATGTGTTAGTAGCAAACAGGCAGACTACTCCTCTACACAATACTCAGGCTCTTCTGATGAGGGGCCACCAAGTGTTTCAGTCCCCAGTAGAGCCAGAGGGTGCTCAGGGTAGTCTCTAGCATAGCTGCTCCCAGTACAATGACTGGGCACTTGAGAGGCTCAGCCATTATCCCACCAGTGGCCAGGGATCATTTGTAGTCAGGAGCTTATTTCTCTTTTGCAGTCACCTTACCTGGGCATCAACAGATCTCTTAAAAGCATTCAAAGTCCCACTGTGGAAATCCATAATGGCTAGTTGCCACTGACCATGCATATGTGAAATGCCAACATTCGTGAAGCTGTGATATTCAGTACCCCGGGGCTTTCCCCTGCAAATGTAACACATAAGAGCTTCATCTTTTCAACTGTGTCCTGATACTAAGCTGTGTGTCTTTAAGGATTTATAATTATTAGGAGAACTACTGTTGTCAGGTATACTGTGAGCCTCACCAAGTTGTCTTTTTCATGTCTGAAATTCATTGTAAGCAGTAGAAGCTTTGTTCTTACATTATAAACTGGCATGAAAGTCTCTTTGAGATTTATCTGTAAACCTGTGACCCAAGGCCCCTTTTTTGCCAACAGGGCCAGTCTTTTGGCCTTATACCCAAGGGGCAATATTGTACTGCAAAGTTAAAAAAAAGGTCTTTCAGTGAATTTATGTCACTTAGAATGCCAGGCTATCAACAGTTAAGTTCTTCAAGGGTTTGCAGAAATATTTGATTTCCTTTGGTCCAGTACTCATGTTAAAGCTGCCTTTGCTAGGGCTGACACCATCCCATTTATATATATTTATTATAATTTTCAAACTTTTTTTGGCCAAATAGCAATTTGCACAAAAGTATCTGTTCACCTTTAAATTTTTAGTGTGTCACAGAGTGCTACAGAGGCAGAATAAAAACAATCACCTTCACATCTGGCTGCCATGGCAGAGTGTTTTGCTGTGCCAATACAACACATAGATTATTTTATGAATAATGAGATGGAAACCCAAGCCATGCTGCTAGTGTCTTTGTTCAGTCTTGTCTAAATAGTCATTCAGCTAAATAGCTCTAAGCATATGAAAAGAATAGGAAGCTTAACTTGAATAAATGTTTGAAATAATTTAAAATCCTTTCACAGCTCTTCAGGTAGGATTTATATACTGATGTATTAATCCTGCCTGAAGGGTCAGCAGAAGATATTATAATCTGTATTGACAAAGCTGATGAACAAACTCATTCTTGATTGAACTTCATTGACTTCACCAGATTTGCATTAGGAACTGGCTCTTCTGAAGAAAACCAGCTCTTTTTATTGTACAAAGTGTTTCATAATGGTTTCTTTCATCAGACTTTGATTCAACTCTGTGTATATTTATTTGTTCTATGCTCTAGCTCTCCTTGTCAGAATGGAGGAACATGCATTGATGACAACGGTTTTGCATTGCACGCTTCCTGTCTGTGCCCTTCTGGTTTTGCTGGCAATTTCTGCGAAATAGATAAAGATGACTGTGAATCCAGCCCATGTGAAAATGGAGGAACATGTACAGATATTGGTGCAGGTTTCAGCTGTTTTTGCCCCCATGGCTATACAGGAAAACTCTGTAGCAGCCGTGTCATATTCTGTGCAAGTGGCCCATGTGAGAATGGAGGAACATGCAGTGAACATCCCCAGGGAGGATACGAATGCATCTGTAAGCCAGAATTTGTTGGTGCAACCTGCAAACATCCCAGCAAAAATGCAAGTCTCTCTGGAGTGAATATGGAGACAAAGAATAGGCAGAATTACAACCCACCCCCAAAAACTCATCACAGATCAGTGCATCAAGAACATCAAATTCTGAAAATAACAATGAAAGAAACAATCCAAAATGCAGATCCCTTGCTCAGTAAAAGTCAGGTGATATGTTTCATTGTCCTGGGCTTACTTACATGTCTTGTTGTCTTGGGTACAACTGGGATTGTATTTTTTTCAAAATGTGAAATGTGGCTTGCTAATGCCAAATATAGTCATCTCCTACGCAAGAAAAAGAACTTTTTTCTGAAATCTAGTAATGGGGAAAACCTCTCCGTTAATATTATCTTCCCAGAGAAGATCAAATTGACTAATTACACTAAGAACTATACTGCCATCTAGGCCCTCAAAAGCCTAGAAGCAATTTGCAAGTTTTCATAGCAATATGTAAAATAGATTGAACTTATTACCTGTGACTGGCTTCAATATTCATGGGTACAATTGCTGTAACTTCTGCTGAGTGGTAAAGAAGAAATATAATATGTCTGTATTGCTACGTGATTTTTTTTCATTCCCCACAATAAAAGTTAAAAAAAAAAAGGATTGAAGAGCAGGGAATGGTAATTTGATTTATTTTTAAGGCAGCTATTTAAAAGGTAATTTACTACTGGAACTGTTTTGCAGCTTTCTTGTCTTGTGCATAGTCTGTTTGGCAAATATGGTACTTGTAAATTACTCACTGATTCTTATTTTTGAATAAATAGCAGTTAAGGGCTATACTGGTTTATTTATCCATTTGTAAATGTTGTTACGCTACAGCAAACCTGTCACAAGTGTCTCTGCCTAATGTTTATTCTATCTGTGATAAAGACTTTAGAGAGTGTGATAAATAGGAGCAAATCTGGACTGATGTCTCACCTGTCCAGTCAGTTTTACTATTTTTGCATGGTTATAAGATAGATTACTTCTTTTGTAGAATCTAATAGGTCTTTGTAATACTAATTTCAGGTTAAAGATCTCTCTTGCTTTGGATGCTACCTCCAAAATTGTTTTAGCTATCAACAAAAATGTTAAAAAGGTGTTCAGTGTCTTTGGTCAAACTGTCTATACAGAGACCAAACAAAATGTAAAGGATCTGATTCTGACTTTTCTTTAAGGGGCTCTGCAAAGAGAAGTGTTCACCTGTGTTGCGGTGAAAAATGAAAAGATATAGTATGTCACCTCAAAGAGAACAGCTGCTTCAAATTCTTCATTTCTGCTTTTTCTCTGTCATATTTCAAGGAGTGGGCAAGGTTTGCAAGAATCGAAAGCAGCATTGGCATACAGGCAAAGGCTCATGGAAGCCACAAAATCATCAGGGCCCTGAGGGCACAAATAGGCCCTAATGGCCCTGAGCAGCCTCACCTGGGGCCTCCACCCACATCCCTGCCAATGGGCCCCAGGCTTCATTTCAGCTCAGCCTGGGACCTTCAGTTCCTTCTGAGCTCTGCTGCAGGAGTGCTGGTCTCCAGCCCTGCCTTCTGGATGAACCTTGGACCCATACTGTAAGCAGCTTGTCTCCTGGTGGGACTCCAGATGCTGCTTGTCTGCAGTCCTGTTTCCAGCTTTGCCTCCTGGGTGGACTTTGGACCCATGGCTGTTGTCTCCAGCCCTGTCTCTAGCCCCATCTCCTTCTGCTCCTGACTGGAACCCCTGGATGGTCCCTGGACCTGGTTCATCATTTACCATGTCTGGGACCATCGATGGATGCTGTTAGCAGTGCCGTCTCTGCCTGTGATGCTCAGCCCCTGCAAGACTGCATCCCCATGGCAAGGGCTCGGCCCCCACTGGGGTCACCTCAGCTCCCAGTTCTCCATCCTCATGGAGCAATCTTGCTCTCATCACTCCCTGAAAAAATTTCATCTCAGCTGTGGTTCTTAAAGGTGTCTTTAGATGCTGTCAACTAACAATTTACTGCCCCAGCCACCCCACACAGGAATATTTAGCAGCTGCTTCTTCTGTGCTGTCTGATAACTATGCTATTCCAAATCTATTAACAGCTGCTCAAAAATAAAAAGCTTTAAAACACATTCAGTTCATTTTCCTAGAATCTTTTCTGTTGACATATCTCTGAATTGCTATGAGTACATAGCAAGTTAGCTGTATTGCTGATAATGCTCATACGTGTCATAGCATTACAATGTAGTGCAAAGACTACAGCTAACAGAAAAAATGCATGTAGAGGTACTTCTGTGGAATGTGTTAACTTGTAGATAACAGGATGAATATTTCAAGGCGAGTAGGTGCTTCCTCTCAAAACTTTCATTGAGAAGACCACTGTTCATCAAAACCAGAAACATTTTAACCTGTCTTTCAACCAAAGATAACTAACCTGGCAGTCCAGATGAAAGTAAACCCAGGTAAGCAGTGTTTAGTAGCCTGAAACATGAACTAGGGGAGTTAATTCACTTTTTTTTAAGGAATATAATCCAGTATTGTGCATTCTAATATGTGATCTATTATGTAATAGAACTATGTTAGGACAAACTCAGAGATAATAAGAAACATTGAACAACTCTAATCAAATCATGCAGCTTTGATTCAAAACCAGTTACAACAATGGATATCAACTAAGAATCAGTCATCAAATTCCAGACTCGGGTCAAAATAGGAAAATTTTCTGCTTCTACCACCCCTTTAAATTCAACAGCCTCGTCTAATGAGTCAGTAACAAACGTGTAGTTGAAGTATACCCATCCTTTGTTATTCTCTAGCATGTACAAAGAGTTGTGTGCTTACAGTTTGTCACTTCAGCTTTCTCTCACATTATTTCTGATTTCGGAGCCCTGTGTTAAGGCAGTCAAGTCTTGTGTTTGTGGATTTTTTTTTTCCCCCAAACATTTAAAAGTTCTTTTCTTGCCACTCAAAACAACAAGCTATGCAGGGGAAGGTGAAGAAAGAGCTCTCAAAACACTTCACAGTTTGCACTGGATTTTTTTGTTCAGTGGACTGAAATATTTTATTCAGGACCCTTTAGGGCATTAACTGAAGAACTGAATCTGAGATAATCAGGAAACATTTTTCTGTTCTTTTTCCACACTAAACATTAGTGAATGCTCCAGTGATTTAACTGGAATCTTTTTTTGAGGTAAAATGGATCTGGTCCTTAGCTCAGCTGTAATTTGACTTAGTTTTTATATATCTTCTTAAATCTTGAGATACTTATTTTTAAAGCAGAACAGGGGAAGATAAAATAAAGCAGCAGCAATTGCAGCATTTCGTTGGGCAAATTGTCCTGCCTGACTACACATGGAAAAAAGGTATATGGACAATAGCACCTCCTTAAGGATGATTAAATTTGCAGTGACTCACCCACCTTTGCTGGTCTATGGAAACCGGCCCAGTCATTTATTGCAGAGTAGCATGATGCCCCTCCAACAGTAGCTTTCAGTGATCCTCTGAAGCCATCAGTTAGTGAAGAATATTAGCTACTTAACATAAAATAGCGAGTACGTCTGAGGGAGCTGATGATGTTCTTACTGAAAATACAGTATACAAAAAAAGTACTTTTGATCTGAAATAAAGTAGTAAAACAAAAAAGATCTTATCATACTTAATCAAAATAATTACCAGTGCTACTGTACCAAAACTGAACTTCATTGCAAATATTTAAAATTGCAAATGGGATGTAGGCAGATACTGGCAGTGGAGGTATATTCTTGTTAAAGCAGTTGATTATGGAAAAACTTTCTCCTTTTCATGTCAGTTCACTGATGTATTGACCTTTTTTTGCTTGCGATTTGGTGTCTGTGGCAAATTCTGTCACGTATGTAATTGATCAGAATTCACTACAAAGAAAGAAAAAAGAGCTCAAGTTAGTGGTGGGAAGTGCAAACTTCACTACTGAAAAATACTACTGGGAATTATTATGCCTCAGAAATATCCTTCAAATCGTTAATTCTATTGGTGAGATTCAGATCAAGGTTAAGACATCTAAATTTTGGTGTTTGTGTCAGCTAAATATCTAGGCTCTAATTACATCTATTGGAGAACTCATCACTGGCTACCATTGAAGGCTGGAGAACTATTCCACTGACCAGTGAGTATGCTGTGATTCAGTATGTAGTTACCTAATTGCGCACGCTTGCCCATGTATAAGTCTCTAGTGCCATTTGAGATGCCTTCAGGTAATCCACCTTGCCTCCAGCTGGATGTTTCCCCATTAGGTCTTGTCGTATCTGTCAGTCTGGTTTGGACATCTTAAATACACAAGTGTCTCTAGGCACCTATGCGTGGCACCCAAAGGCCCAGTGTCTACTGTAGCATGAGCCAAGCAGTTCTCTAAATGCTAAGACTATGTGAGCTATGTCTCCTTTGCCTATAATGTGGGATCCCTAGCACAAATCCAGTCCTGCCTTGTGTGTCTACTTGCTCCAGATACTACATGTCCCAGAAAAGGTGACCTGCGAACCTCGAAAGCTCACAGAGCTGTGGCTGCCTTAGGTGGGGAGAGAAGCTGGTGCCAATTTCAATACACAGCTAATAGGGCTGAGCTTTTGTGCTGGAGGAGTATACCAGAGTCTAAGGAAGGAGATGGCTTGAAACCAACTCAGGCCAAAACGGGCTTACAGGCAGAGACACCCAAGGATCAGGATCTAAGCAGAGCAAACTGGTACATGTTTGTATGAAGAAGTTACACTGAGGTATAGTGACACTAACTCAAAATACTAAGGGGATACTTTACTTTTCCTCATTAAGTCCATCTAGCCTGGGTTCAGCTTTACCATGGGGGTTAATGTGATTCTTGCCTCCTCCCTTGCTCAGAGCAGCATTCCCATGGCTGTCACCCTAGCAGCTGCGCTGCTTCCCTCTCCTTTTGACAGAGGCACTGTCAGACCTTGCATCTCAGAGAGCTCTGCTTCAGACTAGAGAAAGGCTTTGAGTAACAAGCTTGTGTTTAAAATACAAAACACAAGGAATTAAATTCATATTTATGAACTGTTGCACATGATTTTTGGCTATGGTAACCCTGTTGGCAGCTCCTCCATCACAGATAGTGTATTTCCTCATATATAGACAGGAGATCCTCTTTGAAGAGAAGGTCAGTGACTCAGCACTGAAAGAACAATGATTTTGGTTCCCAGCATCCTTCCTATCTTTTGCGGTGTCAGTGAAGAAGTTTAGGAGACTCTCATAGTCTCACTATACTCTCAGAAGGGAAAAAGTCTTATCTGAAACATGAAAGGAAAAAAATATGTCTTTAATTCTTCTCTGAAACAGAGCTAAACATATGTATGGGAGTTTCTGTCATATTTGTGGTGTTACCATATTGAATAGTTCCAAAACCACATAAATGATAGAGAACTGGAATAATAAGAAAGACTTAACTTGAGGAAAGCTACAGTATTTGAAGCAGTCTCCTGCAACAGGTCTTAAAAGCAAGAATTCTTAAATCTGCTTTGTACAGAAACACTGATATAATGGCAAAGAGGATACAAGGAGCACTGATACCATTTTAATTTTTTTCAACAAATAACATGTTTATTATTAATGAGACAGAGAACAGAATATATCTACTATATCCAGTGCCAGACATGCTGGCCTTGATCAGCTATACTGCTGTGTCTCACCTTTTTGCTTTCTTAATGCTCTCCCTCAGTCAAGCAAATTTCTCTGAGCCTTCCTCAACCCCCACCTCTGCCATGTTGTAAAAAAAATTAAGAATGACTCGGCTGAGGTGCAGATTGGGATGGTTTGCACTTATCAGCTAATGAGCTCCCTCTTCCCCCAAACAATAGAAGAACATGCTAAAGGGTCTTCATTTTATCCATCTCTTTGAGACACCTTAACCTGTTTCTGCTATATTAACAGAAAAGATCCGTAGATATTCCACAAAGAGAGGGTTTTTAGAGGCAGATTTTTTTCAGGGCAGTGGTGGGGAAGATGTCTGGCTGCTGTGAAATGTCCATCACCATATATGCACATACATTATGGATTTCATTGAGGAAAAACCTTAAAAATTTTATGATCCTTATGAACATAAGCAATAATTCTAAGTCATTTTATTTATATTAATAGATTTAAAGAACAAAAGGGACCATTAGACCATGGAACCTGAATGCTCTAGAAGAGGCCATTGAGTTTCATTCAGGTTTTCTTGGAGTGACTAAAGGCTTATGCCTGACTAATGTCATAGAGAATTTCTGGTCAGATATCAATAGTTAATTACACACATGGCAAGGAAATATTACATGCTGATAACACTGTGCCCATCAACACGCTATTTACAGGGCTTTAGTAATCTCTTTTTCATTTATCCTACTGCATTCTTTTTATTATAAAAATCAAACTTTGGATAAGCATGTCTGAATAGAAAATCTGTACACAGATTTTTTTTTTTTACTGTAGTTCTTGATATCTGTGCATATTCCAGCACTGTGTGTATTGCTTTTGATTAATAAGGATGCTATTTGCAAGAGCTAAACCATCTGCTAAGCAGCCCAGCTGATCCAGTCTTCTAGGCTGATAATCTATGGGCTCTTTGCAAAACAATATTTAGGTCCAGCTGGACCATGGTATTCCTAGCTAAAACAAACCTTTAGCTTTTGAGGGTCAAGTAGTGTTAACAACCTGGCTGCAGGCTCCCTGGAATATGTGCAAGCCATCACTGAATACAATGGTACAGACCATGCTGCTTGAGTAAGATAGTTAACATAACTGTACCCTTCCCTCTCCAAGACCTTAAATTTGCCTGTGCCTTGGCAAACTTTATTTACCATCATTACCTTAAAGGCCTAACAATTTGGTGCAGATATGGGGCTCCCATTTTTTATCCAGGATTTTCCTGGCAGAATTATGTGCATATGCATTTGACTTTTCTTCCTAAATTTATCTTTACCAAATTATATAAGGGATAGGTTTTTCATGGTTCTTTTAAAACTTTGCAAGAGGGGAAACAAGACTTCATATAAAGACGATTATTTCAGTCTCAAACACAGGCAGAGCTGCTGATCTGGGAGTAGAAGAAAACAATAAAGTTAATTTTGATCATTAGCTCTAAAGCTCAGAAACATTGACTTTTTCTTCCATCTCACTCCTCTGTAGTTTCTCCAGACAGGAAATATCTTTCCTGAAGATCATATCTAAGTCAGGGTCCTGGACATGTCCATGGAAACACAGTGCAATCTTCTAGTCCTTATCCTTAGTAAGCCAGAGGTATTTTGCAGGCAGAGAGCACTGCTCTTACAGTTGATTGACTCACATATGCAAGTCTGAGCAACTTTAAAGATGCTAAAATATGAAGGTGGTATAATACAAAAAAGAGAGACTAAACCAGGCTTAACCAGAAGTTTGAGCTAGACCAAAGATATTTTTATAATTATTTTTATAATATTTTGTTGCATGTAACTTACAACAAAATACTGCTGTATTCTTCCTCTCTCCATCTTCTGCTTTCAAAACAATATTCTTTCTATTAATTGTAGCCTTCTACTGTGCATGTCCACTTGATGGCAGTATTTGATCGGAGAATCGTTTGCAAGCCTTTAAACTATGCATCTTCTTCCACATTTTGCATTAGGAAGTTTGTAAGCCATCCACAGTGATCAGTAATGGGAAAAGGGCGAAAAGGGAGAATGAGAACCTGCCTGTGGTTCTTCACTTACCAGGTCATGAGCAGGAGTTACCTGTGAGATGCAGCAAAACCCAAGCCACGTCTGCATAGGAAGGCTGTAGTCATACCCCAACAGGATTACAAGATTCTTTTCAAATTAAATAAGAGAGTAGAGACCTGACTGTTACAAAGTCATGGAGTTAATAATACTTCTGGAGAGGTTACCACAATGCGAATACCCAGTGTGGATCTCCTGCCACCCTACATGAACACACTCATGTCTACATATCATAACTAATACTGGATTTTGGTGTACTACCCTGTGGTATGCAAAGTTTATCCATTCATCTAACTTGTAGCTGGATTTTGGTAGACTGAATGCAGGCTATATGCACTTTATAAACAAAACTACGTGAATGAAGATAGCTTAAATACACAGTCACTGAATTGAAATATAGAACAATGAAAGGAAAAAGAAGAAAATAATTTATACTAACTCCGGGATAAAAAAGTTTTAAGTGGTTGTAGTATACTACACTCCCAGCCTCCCCCCTTTTACTTGGATATGTTTTGCAGCCCAAAAGGATGCACATAGACACTTTATCAGTAAACCCATACTCATTATATGCTCCCCAGGCCATATGGTGAAATTTTGATTTGCCTGCCTCTGTCTTACTGGCTCACAAAGGTGTCCAAATTAGAAAGGAGAAAAATAATTTTTTTTTTAAACTGAAATCAAAGATAGAACTTCACCCAGTCTTCCAGAGCACTGGGAGACATGTTACAACTTGGTGGGAGTTGTACATCTAAAACATTTCCAGCAAGGAATGGTTAACATTTCACAGGCCAAATAAATGTGGAGTTCTTTGGAGTTATTCTACTCTACCTTCCAGAGTTTAAATTACTGGAAATATTTCAAGACTCCTGCATTTTATCATGGGGCAAGTGTAAACTTTTAAAGAATTCAAGCCTCAGCTCTCACCTGTGCCTGGTTTTCTTCCTAAATAATGGGCCTTGGAGGACTCAGGAGATATGACGGAGGGCAGATGGCTGGGAGCCTGGATTGCTGTGAGATATGAGAGGCAGCCTGTTTTGGGGGAGTGTTGGAGCCATCTCTGTAGTTTTGAGCCCGAGAAAGAATTAGAGATGGCTCCTTGCTGGGGAGAACATGGATTGCCTGGAAGCCTGAGATGAAAGTGAAAGGAATTGAGCAAGGGCTTACTTGGTGGGAGAGAACCGTAAGGGGATCAAGTCTGATGTGGAGACCTGGCTGAGGGAGATTCTCTTTAAAACACTGCAGGGCTGTTATACTGCTAACGAATAAGCTCATCAGCGGAGACTTATTTTGCGCTTTCTTGTATGGTATGTGTGAAGCTGAAGAGGGGAACTAGGAGGGAGTTTGGCAAGACTTGCTCTCCACATCTCTCCACAGGCACCCATCTGAAGAGGGTTCAGCACTCACAAGTCCTGCTCCCCCCAAGAAAACTAGGGCTGACCAACACTTTTATTAGACTGTCACTATTACTTAGGGGTGTCTTCTTCCTTTTGAGCATCAACAAAGCTATCATTTGTCCTTTAATATTTTGTTTGTTACTACCCAGATTCTGCATTGATATTGGCTAGAAATTTTCTTTTTTCTATCCTGCAATGATGATATTCAAAAAAATAAAGTACTGATCAATGAAAAAGGGTGGGAAAAAATCAGGATAGTCCCTGGCCTCAGCCTTTCTTCTCCAGAGAAGCCAACAAAAAAAACATAGAGAAGACTAACAACTCTGTTTGTCAAGACACAAAATTTAGGAGTGTGAAGTGCAAATGGCAATTCAGTAGCTCCCTCCAATTTATAAGTAGGTAGATCCAGGGTCATCCTGTCTACTGATACCATTTTGCAGGCACGTGGTATTGGGAATAAAGTGACTTGTTTCACACTATAGATTGGTGTCTCAAATCCATCTGTCTTTGAGACTAACTACATGCCAAGATACTTTAAGTGTAAATAAGAGCAATCAAATGAAGTGGTAGAGCACTTAGGAATGGAAGAACATGTCCAAACGAACAGAGCCATGATCCAGTAACAGCTTTAGCAAAGGGCTTCATGTGGCTTGCTTTTTTTGTAGGCAAAAATGGAGAAGAAGAAGGAGAAATAGCCAGGTTTAAAGAGACAAAAGAATGGTAAGCCTAAGCATTTCCTTTGAGGATGTGAAGTAAAATACTGTGGTGGGACAGCCTCCACAGAGCCCCAAGACAGAAGAAGAATGAAGGCCACCCAGTTAACCTAGAAACAATGAAATGCAAAGGCCTTGTCAGACTAGCAGGCGCAACTAGCTTGAAGCAAGGGAGGAAATCTAAGTAGGTGGCATAGCTAGAAGAAGCAAGGAATCTGGGCTTTTTTTTCTTCTGCTCTCCCTGCATGTGCTGGTCAGGTTTGTGATACTCTACTCTATTGCTTACAGGCAGCAGGGTATACGTGACTACTACAAGATGACTGGAAGTTCCCCATCCTGTTATGGGTGAGTGCCTACAGTGAACCTCACAGTTTAAAGAGGGGAAGGAAGAGAGGAGACTGAAACCAGGTTGATAGTAGCCAGTGTGTTTGTTCAGCAAGGAAGAACCTAAATGCTTGGGGTGTTGGTGGGCTGTCTGTAGCCTGATGATGACTGTAGCTGAGCAAAAAAGTGCTGTTCCTTTGAGTAGAACCATGTTGTAACTTTTTCTAAAAACCAATTGTAACAGGAGAGGATTCATTGCTGTTCATCTTTCTCTCCAGTCTTTGGGAGAACTTGATTTAGAAGAGGACAAAATGTTATTTGAACCTGTGATACAAATATTGGAGCATTAAACTGTCAGCTTAAATGGGTCTTCAGATGGAGTTATAATAAACACTTACATATGTTCTGCCTCTTGTGGGCAGTGCTGAGTCTGTAACTGAGCTGGTTCCCATTGAAAATATTCCAATTAAGGTTGCCCTCAAAGCTCTGCCCAACCAATATTCATTTTTCTCCTACAGAATCACATTTGCCATAAGGCTTCAGTATATCCAATTGATTATGTATAAGACTTGCCTCCTCTTGCCTATTTCTAAATTCTGTCTAGCTGTAAATGAGCAGTTTGAAACAGGGGCAGTTTGTGTTTGAATGTTTGCAAGGTGCTTTAGTGGGCGATGGCTGCGGTAGTGAGTAATGCTGTGACTAGATGGTGCACTTGGCACATGGTGTATAGAAAGTCCAAATATCCAAATAGAGTGGTGACAGCTGTTCTTTACACAGGTAATGCTTAAGGCTCAGGTAGTGTTTACTACGTGCATCTCTGGCTTCATCTTTGGGGAAGGAAGATTTCAGCCATGGAATAAGTGGGGACTCTTTTTTTTTTAAAACTGCTCTAAAGCGGTTAAGAATATATATTCCACACAATAAATGTGGAAAAACAGGGCAGTATTTCTGTCCACATGGCCAGCAAGTCTTATTCACTATTACTTGTATTTTCTGGGTTGCAATTTTACCGTAAATACACTTAGCTAAGATAAGTCTGCATATACATAAACTTGCCTGACTATCCTGTTTCCGGGAGCCTGGGCCGGGGCTGCAATAGCAAAGCCTGACATGAATCATCTATACTCAGGTTTCCCATGCTCAGTGTCTGGCTCAGGCTATTGTTGTTTTAAGTCTCAGTGAAAAAACAGCTTGGTTTCCAAGGATGAGAATAGATTAAGTCTCTTCTGCTGGTTATTGAAAAATAATAATCTGACAGTCATGTTGAAGTATAACTGTACTGTGCTGAGGTCTGCCGGTACAAACTTCATGTCCTTTTAACAGGAGTTTATTGAGGTGCCAAGGATGCAATAGTTAAAATAACAAGTGTGAGGGGAGCAAATGCCAGGTCCATTGGAAACAACTGATCCAGATAAACACTGAGCCTTTTAAAAGAAGTAATACACCTCCTGCAGGTCAGAGATCAATTCTTCCAAACTCTCAGAGCTTCTGGATGAAATTTGTTCTCTCACAGATAACAAGTTATTGTGCCTTTAACTGTCTCTGATTACAGGCTGCACAAATCTGCCTATCCTGCAGCAAATAAAAAGCAATTTGAGTCATTTTGTCTCTGAGTTTCAGTGAACTCATGATGCCTCGCGTTTGCTGTGAGCTGAGGGCTGCATACACAGTTACAAGACACAGCTGGCCGCAGGGATGTGTCATCCTGCCGGGCTGTGTAGGTCTCCGTGCCTGCTGTGCGATGAACCCAGGCTTCTCGCACTGAATTCTTGCCAGTGGCAGACATACGCGTTTTGAGGATATTAGATTGAAGAGCTTCACAATGTCTATTCAGAGCCTATCTGAAATCCATGCTCATGAAAAGGGGAAGTGGGAAGAAAGTAGACTTCCACTGAGATTAGATTTTTTTTGTCTGAATAAAGATTTCAGGATAAAGTTCCTAGCCTGAAACTAGAACTGAAACCTGAGGCAGAGAGGGCCTTAGGGTTGTATTCTCATTTGACATGACTGCATACTTCTCAAAGTTCAGTGAGAGTATCACATGACTGCTGGGATATGTAAGTTTAGCACTTCAACAAACCAGCAAGCATCGTGTATATAGCCAACTTGTTTTGTCTTGACAAGGATCTAGTGGTGCAGCCTAAAAGGTTCAGCTTCAGTAAGGCTCCTGCAATTCCTTCATTCTACTGAATGGTCAGATCTTTTTTTTTTTTTTTTAACCCCCCAACAAATGCATTCAGAGGAATCAGATTCTATGTGTAAGATGGCATACTGACATGAGGGAACAAAAGAGGAGCTGTGAATTACACTCTTGCTCATGCTGAAAGTGTAACAGTGAATTGATTTTTAAAAAAAAAGAAGAAAATGTGTACCAACTTTCTTTAAAATAGCATTTCTGAAAGGTTCTCAGTGTCTCAGGATCATATTGGATCCTCTCCAGGGCAGCTAAGTCACTGAGACTTGACAGTGGTGAAGGAGGGCTGAAGTTTTTTCTTGGGTGCAAGTATTTCAGAAGGATTTATCACCAAAATCACAGCAAAGGCTAGATGCTAGAATGGTTTTAGGTTTTGAACTCTGTTTTCCTATGAAAAACACAGAAGTAAACCTTGTTTTGATTTGTACCAAATAGAAGCACGTCCAGTCTAAGCATGAGATTGATTTATATAAACCCGATATTAGTGTGTAATGGTTTTGATTCTCATTCAAAGTTCTGGGCTGGTTTCCTTTTTAATCAGCAACACTGACATATTTTTAGAATAAGCACTTCTGTTACAAAAAAGTTACTTAATCCTCTTGGCACTTCCTGCAACAGGTATTATCATTTTCCTCAAAATCAAAGAACTGATGCCTTGCCAGGGTGTGAGTTCTGGCTCTAATTTCTGCAGCCAGACCACTTTGCTTCTAGGTCCCCAGCCTTGGGTCTCACCTTTTCTACTGTCTTGGTTTGCTCCATGAATGATACAACAGTTATAAGGCAACTACATACTGGCCTCTGTGGAAAAAATCAATCTTGACCACTCTGTCTGCTAGCTTAAAATTGCTTCTTTACTCAGTGCTTCATTATTGTTGAAAGACGCCTATCCCAGAGCAAAAATTTGAAAAGAAATTTCAGAAGTGTAATTCCTGTTTTTCCCCGTTGTGTACTAGTTTTGTGTCTGTGGTCAGATGGTAAAACACACTACGCAACAACCAGTGGTATTGCTTGCAGCTGAGTAAACCCTCAGTAAGCTTACTAAATCAAATGCAATGGCGTTATGTTTTCCAGCAGGGATGTAGACTCCGTTAGCATAAAATAGTCAAAGGGTAGTTGATGATACATATTTACCAGTGCAGGAGTGAGTCTGAGCTGGTAAAACATATGTGCTGAGGAGGCTGCAGAATTAAAAGGTTTCATAGGGGCAGGGAGGTTACTTTAACTGTCATGTTATGACAGCATGTGTTCATTACTTTTTTGGGCATGGCCCTTTGTTCTAGTGCCTTGCCGTATGTGTTAAATCCTACGTAGAGCTGAGACTCCATAGACTCAGTGTACAGTAAAAAATAAAAAATCCACCAAGCAATGCCAGGCTGAGTGTAAACCTGCACGCTCAGGAGAGCATGGAGGAGGCATTTGGCTGGACCATGAGAGCCGGGCAGCTGTGTTAGCTCAGCGCTGCCCTTGAGCTTATAAACTCATTTCCCCAGCTGTTTTTTTTAGGCAGGGCAGTAGCACGCCGATAGAGCTGCTCACATCCTGCTTCCAGAGCCAGCTTGGTCACCATGAGCAGTCATCCCCCTCCACCGGGTACAGTGGATTTTTCCCAGCCTGAGGAACATGCCTCGGCTGACCCAGGACTCCTGAGGCACTGGCCTTTCCCGAAAATCCCATTCTAAAAACTGCTCTGTTGAACCTAAGGGAGAATCAGTGAAGGGCAAAAAGAAAACAGATTATACCAATGTACTTTCTCATGTCCACATTTAGTTGCCCTTGTCTCTTCTTCCACAACACTATCATTTAAAGCGAGCTAAGCCAGTAGTAATTAAATCTGAAAATCTGTGAAGAAATCTGTTCACAGGTACTGCTATCATGAAAAATGCAAAGTAAGACATGTCTGTTTTGGCTGCCAGTAGACTGCCTTTACCTACGTGATAAGACTTAAATTCAGCAAGCTGGGAGGAGAGTGTAGCTCTCGCTGTGTGGAAGCAGCAAATGTTGGTGAAACAGAACACTGTTGAAGAAAAGGACTCCATTACAGATATGCAGACGAATGGCAGAAGGTCTGCTGGGGGGAAAAAGTGGAGGTGCACTGAGACAGAGTGTCTGTATGAAAATATGTCATGATGGTGAACAGTAAATGGATGCAAGTACAATGGAGATACTAATGCATGTCTGGATCTTCACATGAACATTGCACAGTCAAAATTCAGTTCTGCACCACTCTTTAGTCCAAATATTCATTTCAGCTCTTTATGAAGGCTGTAGGATCAAGCCTTATGTTAGCGCTTGATTTCTTCTAGAATGGATTTTAAAATGATACATAAAAATAAATTAAATTTACTAATAGATTCAGTTTTTAAAGACACTAAAAAGAAAGGAAGGTCAATAATGATATCCCATTCATTCAAATGAGAAGAGACATATTTGTTCTTTTTGGAGCTGATTTTGCAAACCTTTGTGCCAGTGTGACAGAGAAGGTCATGAGGGACACCAGTTGCATTCACCACCTGCAGAGAGAGGATGCCAGTTCAGATATCCATGAACGGAACCTTGCCTTTGAACTCTGACTGACTTTTGGCTTTCTTTGGTCACTATATTCTGTTTGGGTGCAAAGCACAAGAGACATTGTAGAAGAAAATTAAAAACACAACCTGTTTTTTATAGATTTCCATCCTGCTCTTGTAGACCAGAGATTTGGCTGAGTATCCAAGCAGCTGGATGCTTCATAAGAGCACCTTCAGAGACTTTAAAGTCTGCTCTTTTACCAGGTGATTTCTAATGGATTGTGCACCCCTCTATAAATAAAAGCAGCATATGTGTATATGTGCACATATACCAGTTATACTGGGTCTACCTGAAAACAGGTGCCACTGATCCAAAGAAAGAGATTTGTTGTGTTTTTGTTTGTTTTTTTTTATGTGCAGTAATTCTCAGATTGGCTCTGCTCCCACCGAATGACTTACTTCGCCTTCTGATGAGCTGAAAACTTGCTTTTGCTAAAAGTTTGGGCTTGACTGCCTGGGGTTTTTGGAGAAGGGGCAATAGCACACTGGGAATTGTATTTAGAAATTGTACATATGCAATGAACAAAAATAATCTATGCTAATGGCAAACGCTCTTATCAGGAGAATTTTGAAGTACACATGGCTGTCTCAGCACTCTCCATCTCTAATTCTATTTAAAGCTCCCTGGCAATATGTTCTTCCTCTGGACAGAGGGAGAGGACAGACATTATTTAGGGAAGGGGCAGTTATCTGATTTTACTGACATTTACTGAACATCAGAATCACAACAAAGCTGGGGTGAGAACTCTTTTGGCAGTTATTGCAGACATGCAAACTCAGTGCCTAATACTGATGACACAGAACAGATTTTCATGTTTTTGTTGTTGAAACTTCAAAAACCACTCAGAGCTGAGCCTCTTTACCCACTGGTACATACCTGTGAACAAGCAGAGCAAACTAAGCCAGAGCAAAAAGGGGGTCTTGTGCAAGTATCCAGATTACAGTCTTTATTTCATTAGAGCATGCATATCAATTTTTATATAAACAGTTTTTTTGGTGCTCCCTCACTACTGAACAGGATATAGGGTCTATTTACTTCTGTCTTGCTCTGCAGGAAAGAGCCTGGCTTACAGGAAAACATTTTTATACTTTAGCTGGCCCAGCTCAGTAGAATTACCTGCAGAAACCCCTGGAAAGGAAGATGCATGCAGATGAGCTACCTTCCCCTTTTACACTAGTGATCTTCACTCATGACTGGTCGCTGAAGTTTTCAGTCTGAACTCTCTCATTTTTCTTTAAGATTAGCTCACCGTAAGAACGTGGACGCATAGTTCATTAAGGTCCCGGTTTAAAAATTCCTCTTTGTCTCCTGAATTTGTTTGAGGGTTTGAAGCCCCTAAACGAATAGCAAGGTTTAAAAAATAAAAATAAAATAAAATAAAACCTGTGTACTCTTGCTTGTGCTCTTTCCTGTGGCCCTGTCCATTCTCTTCCACAGCACCTGCAGACAGCACCCTTCTCTGCAGCGTTGCCCAGCTGATTTCAGGAACTCAGGCCAGCCAGCAAAGGATAGATGGAGAAACAGCAGCCAAGTTAAAAACATAGCAGCGCTAACACTTTCTGAATAGGTGCTGTGAGAAGGGACGGGAGAACTGTGAGAAGGGACTGAATAATTCTGATTTGGATTCACTGAAGCAAGGGTTTGATTTATAGCCGATGACCAGAAGCCCCAAAGATGATGCTGAGGAATATTCCAGAGAAAGCCAGGAATCCTTCAGCTTGTTCAGTCACACTGTTTCTTACAATAAGAAATTCTAGGTGTAACTTCTGAAGGCTGAGCTCTTGCAAAACTGCAAATCTTCTGTCATAAACTTAGACTAGAAATGTACTTGGTAATGTGGAGCTATTTGTGCCATCTGGCAGCTGTCAGCTTTCTCTATTCACTTCCCCCCTACTAATGCAAAACACAGAAACTGGACCTTTTACATCTTGCTACGTGAAAAAGGTTGGTGTCTAGAGGCTTTTTAAGGCCAAACCATTGCCCTGTTCTGGTGCCTGCTATCTGGGCATCCATTGCAAACATTAATTACCCTGCTCAGCAACAATTATATATTCCTCCTTCTTCTAATATTACTTTATGGCAGTGCTTCTTCCAAGCACATTGCATATGTCCTCTTAAATACCTGAAATTCACCTCGTACACTTCTTCGAAAGGATTTAAAAAACAGCTGGTGTTTATCTTATAGCTATCTCCATTTTTAGCTACAGTTTATTGACCTCCATCATTTTTATCAAAGATAACATTCTCTTTTTTTCTTTTTGCCAGAACATTTACAGCTATTCTCAAATCTTTTTTAGTCAGTGCTGACACTTTGCTGTAAGCCACCTGTGACATGAAGTGATTAATCTGCTTGTTCTCTGTTTGTGTTATGTCCTGCAAAGAAGAGAGGCGCCGGGTCAGGCAGGATCTTCAGGGGGGTTGAGGAGAGGTTGTGCCTTGCCCGGAGGGCAGCACAGCGGGAGATGCTCAGGGACAACAGGGTAAGGCAGGCAGCAGGCAGGGATGGTCACTGCAAGTAGCTGGGAACCCGCCCTGCAAACAGACATAGAGACTGCCACGAAAGCAGTGAGCAGATCGCAGCCAGACCTTCACGATGAGGGAAAGAAACACTCGCTAGAGTCCAGAGTCTGAGTTGGCTGAAGCCAAGCCTGGGAACAAGGATGTTTCCAAAAGTAGACAATGAGCAAAGGCAGCTTGGTTTATAAATGCCTTTTTTTTTTTTTTCTAATGTGTTGTGCAGTAACTAGATTACAGTATGTCTAAAAGTGGGGCATTAAAAACCTGGCTTTGGGGGGTTAAAAGTCTTTTTTTTTTTGTCACTGTGGGATTCATGCTATGGGAAAAAGTCTAGATATACCTGACTTACAGCTCTGGCAGTTGTGGGCATGGGCATGGTGCAAGGATAAGAAGGAAAGAAGTGATTTCTCTGGTGGCATTGACTATCGCAGGCTGGATGTCAGCTTCGCAGAACGTGCCAGCATTTCTGTATGGCAATAAAAAATGAAGCATGAGGAACTGCACACAACAACATACTCTGAACTGACATTTCATTGCTGGGATCATCTCTGCCTATCGAAAAAGCCCTGGTTCTGCTCCCTGGAGACAGCTGTAAAGTCAAAGGCTTCTGATGTTCGTAACACAAGTTCAAATCTCATGTATTTCACAGAGAATGGCCTTTACAGGTCTTTGCCGTGAGCTACTCAGCTATCTGGAGGGCCCAAATCAATGCAAAACTCAGCTTACTCTAATATCTGACAGAAAAAGAGGGATCTCACTGCAATTCTTCTCTGCAGCTACACATTTCAGACAAGAATAGTGTAGGGCAAACAGTAGCAAATAAATCCTTGCTTATCTTCAGCAGAAAAGGTAAGGCAGTGTACAAACCTTACTTTTTGAGTTTTGTACTTTAAGATTGGAACTAGTGTTCACGGAGCACTCCAGAGATTTTCTGCATCAGGATGTCACAGTGCTGTGAGCACGCATTGTAGGCAATTGGTTGCCAATCCCCACAACAGTGCCAGCTTCAGAAATGAAAGATGTTGGTGGGGGTGCTGCTAACCACACATCTTACATTCCAAAAAAATAACATATTACCTGGGCGAAGTCCATCTGCTGAAGCTGTAAAAATTCTGAGCTCTCAAAGGCCATAACAAACCTCACTGTGGAAACTTGATTCTCCACTATTCAGAGAAATTTTCCCTGTTCTGCACCTTGCCAAATGTCTACAAGGTTCTTGCTTTAAGGATTTCTCTGGGTTCTTTCTTGGTTCCATTTTACTGTTTTCCTTTTCCTCTAAGATACCAGGTCACCTCTGCTCATAGTATTTCCCATTTTTCCATTGTTACCTGCTTTCCAAGTAGCTGTTCCCTGAATATTGCCACTTGGTTGTCATATAATATTACCTATACCACCCAACCAGCATCAGGGTCTCATTGCCACATACTGTATGGAAACAGAGCAGGAGAGAAATCACTGTCCCAAAAAGCAAAATAACCCATAAGACAGTGAAGGGTAAGAAAGTGGGAAGATCTCTTACAGGGTAGATCAGACTGGGTTAACAGACAGTCATTGCTCAGAAAACATGTCAGTGCTGGAAAATAAGAGCTACTATCTTACACCAGTCTTGGTGCCATAACCCCAGCCTTATCTGCTAACAAGGCGTGATAGGTTTGTAAGCATCCCCACGGCTGGCTGCATGCAGCACTGCTTGACCCAGCACTGTGAATGTGCCAGCACTGATCTCAGGACTCCTCCACAACAGGCATCTAACTATCAGAGGTCTTGGCCTCTTTCGAACTTTCTGTGATTGTTTCCTCAAAAGCAGAACTAAAAGAATTCAGCTTGATATAAACTATTTTATTCTGTTTCATATGTTTGTGGCTCCTACCTCCCAAGAATCTGTTCAGCTTGCTAAAAGATGAAATTGCTGCAGATGGATATTTCTTTCAATTACTGTAAAAACACGTAACAAAGCCTCTGGCATGCCAAGAACCAGGCATCAAAGCTCAAGAGCTTACATATTCTATTAAGTGGTTTAATATTGTAGAGAAGAACAGAAAAAAATACAGTGTTTTGTCCCCCATGGCCTTCTTTAGGAGACCTCAGGGAGCCAAAAGGTTGCAGTTTTCCTGGTCTCCCTACTCTAATATTAAAACACTTAATAGAATATGTAAGCACTTGAGCTTTGATGCCTGGTTCTTGGCATAGCAAGTACAGTTCATACTGTTTTGATGATTTGGGGTGGTCTGTAGGAGATTATTTTCCCCTCCTGTCGAGAAACCACAGGAAATGCAGGCCTGGCACACAGACTTTTCCTTTTTGTCGTGGGATATAGCTCGCTGGTACTTTCCCTTACATTACTACTTGTTACCTCAAAAAACTTTCATTCTAGGGAAATAGTTGCAGCAAAGGTAGGTGGATGGGATCAGAGCCCTGACTCTGCTAAAGAGCCTTTCTATTATGTGGTACCATTTTGGGCTTTAGTCCTAGCTGTATGGAGCACCAGCAGTGTGAAAAATGCTGAGCATTGCCACAGACCTGAGGCATCCTGGGACTCAGTGCAAACAGGCCATCTTATATGTTAGCTTGAACTGACCAAGAAGCCATTTAGTCATGTTCCTGTCTACTGACACACTCCTGTGCTAGCTGTGCATGCTCTAGAACCAGTGCAGGGAAAAGATACCCAGGAAATGATATTCTTGTTTTTTTTTTCCTGGAGACAGACACATCCAAATAGGAACCGAGCAAAAGTAGGAAATCCAGTTCCATGGGAAATTGTCCCAATCGTTATTTGAAAAGCTGAAATAAAAAGAATGCTAAAATTGGAAATAACCATTTTTATTTTCTTTAGACTCTTGCTCATTTAATTCACTTAAACCCCAAATCGTGTTTGCGAGAGATTTTGTTGGCTTGAAGGTCTGGAAGCCAGTGCCCACATTCCTCAGGACAAATCACCAGCCATGCACTGGCCATGTAACTTCAATATCATGCCACAAGGCTCGGAAGTAAATCAGTATATTGCCAAAGAAAAAAAATCCTCTAACTTGAAGAACACAGAAGAAATAGAAGCTGGGACAGTAGGTCCCAGCTGCACTTCAGGAAGAGGGAATCATGCTGTAGCAAAGTACTTGATTCATATATCAGAAGGGGACAACAGGGCTACAACATTTATGGGGCACTGGCCAAGAGGGAAATGAAATCTAACATTTTTTTGAAATTAAATATTACAGACTAGTTTGAAGGGAGATGGGGGAGGAGGAGAAAACAGTTCAGTTATTTTATCATCATTATTTTGAGACAGCATCAACTATTCTCACAGAATCATCTGTCCAGTAGAAATTTCAGGTTACTTTGACAGAAAATTGTTGCCTACCTCTTGTCCAAAGCTAAGCACAAGAGGCTTGCTCTGAGCATGTTTGATAATGATTTCAATATTGTGTCTTTGGTCCATCTCTCCCTTTAAGGTTGGATTCTTCTCTCTCTCTTGCTGCTTTTATATCAGTACAACAGTGCACTCTGCTTGGACACCTAACAAAGAGACAAGCAGTCTGTGGCCTGAAAATATGCCGCTCTTCTAATTTTAATAGAAGGAATAGCAAGCATTTCTTAAGCCCTGTTCTCCCCCTCCATCAGCTCAATACTGGCTTAAATGAGTCTCTCTTCGAATGCATTGTGATTGCTATAATGAAATACTCTAGCTGTGTACTAGATGTGGAAGCATGTTCTTAAGCCTTGTTTCTAATTTTAGACTGAGTATTGTGGCAGATTTCTATTCCTTGTTCATTTAAAATCTGATTTAATAGAAGTAAGAGGCTGTTGAAGGAGGTCATCAAAAAGTTCAGCCCAGCTCTGATAAACCTGTGTTCCCCTCATTAACATGTCTGAATTGATTGTTTGCTAAGTTTCTTTCCTTCCTCCTCCCCAGTGCAGTTTAGGCCAGTTCTTAGCTAGAGTGTGTATTGATTTGGAAGGGTTCTTAACTACACTACTGATTATATCCAACAACAATAACCATTTAGAGTCTCACACACCATCTGTAGAGCACTTTAAAAACTTGCAGCCAAATTCTTGTCTATGCCAGAAAATTTGTGTTAAAAGGAGCAAACGTTTTTCTGCATCAATTTCGTTTCCCCCTAAAACTCACAAGAACTCCCTGGGCCTCATCCAGAGGTGAGACCTGCAGAAGTAGAGCATGGGTACTGAGAAAAGGAAGCTTTTCATCTTCTTTCACAGCACAACACTATTGGTTCATGCTTGCAGGCAGGTAACTAAGTTAGTAAGATGCTGAATCCATGTGAATATATCCTGCCCCCGACAAAAAAAAAGGGGGCTAATTTGTCCAGGCTTACACTCACTCCCATGGTTACATAGCTTCAGAAACTGGCTCACATGCACATGGCAGAGTAGACACATGATGACTTGAACTTCTGGGGAAGACAGGGGTATTTCAGAGAGGATTAAGTGGCACAATCATGCCTAGTAAGTACCTTCATGGAGGGTTTGGTAGAAGACAAAACTTTGACCTGACAGAAAAAGGCATAATTCAGTTCAGAAGTTGGAAGAAGAAGCCAGTTGAACACATGTGACTCTGTTTTCTTTTTTGTAAATGAAGCAAGTAATCTCTAAAGCAAAGCTCCTAACATTTCAATGGATTGTTTCTCCCTTTAATTCTTCAAAAAAAGGTTAGATATCTGGTTAAAGGGAGACTATAAATTGTTATTTGTTTGTATTTGTTTATAGTAAGACACAAAGAAAGGAGTTCTGCACAAGAACAAATTAATTTGGCTTTTCAGCAACCTAGCTAACACATATTTGATCTATTCTGTACACAAAGGATCCTGGATGATAATGGCCTATCTCTAATGTAAGGTAGGAACATGAAATAATAAAAACTATTATATTAGTGGTGCCTTATTTTGCAATTAAAATTTTATAAAATGAATAACATGGATTCTTCAAACAACAAGAATCCTTTTTTCTACCTTTCAAGATAATTTCAAGTTAGACAGTGCTGAGTATGATGATACTGTAGTAGAAGAATAATGGAAATGAGATAGTAAACATCAGAAAAGGTATTCGGTGTGTACCGTGGAGTACATTGTTGTTTAACATCCTTTGTAATGTATGTATTAAAAAATTAGAAAGTTTTTGAGTGCTGGGGCTGGTTATGACTTTCTGGAAGTCTTATAGCTGTGTACCTTAGCTTATTATAATTACTGCTTCAGTATATTAACGAGTGAGCATAAATGTTTTAGATCATAACACAGTAACTTTTATGTTTGCTTTACCTGCTTCTTAGACACACTATGCTAATACTTTTTAATGAAGCTTTAAAATTCCAGATTATAGGACTTCCACGGAGAAGAACTCAAAGCACTTTACAAATTCCATTCACAAAACCCTGTGGATAAAGATTATCCTCATTGTAGAATATCAGTAAATTAAGGAACAGGGTTTCAATAATCTGCTTAAGGTAACTGTAGAGTACAACTGTAGATTCTTAATTTTAGTCCTTGTTCTAATTATTTCCTTTCATATCCTCATTTATTTTTCCTAAAGGAATGTTTCAAAAGGAAAGTGATGTTAATTCATAAAATCTATAGAGGTAGTTTTGAACGAAGAACAACACTCGGCAAGACAGTGTATGCACTATAGTGTGAAAATGTAACGTCTCCAGAATGTCTTTCTGACATGCATGGACATCTCCTAAGTAAACTGCCCCAATCTTTTTTAAGAGCTCTTGTTTGAATAACCAGTTGTACTTGTCCTTGGCACTGAGTTCAACAGTTCCACATCTGCACAGATGTTCCAGATGCAATATCATCAGTGTGATACTGAGAGGGCTGGTCCCTTCCCAAGCCTGCAGCAGGGTGTCCCTTCAGGGAATGCAATTACCCCTAAGGTAATTACTTTCTTTGTCTATGATGGAAACAAGATTATACTGTTGGACTCCAGCAAGTGATTAAGGGTTCCCCTCCAGCCTAACAATATTATTTGGTGATATATAAGCCCCTGTCCTTTTTTCTGTTCTTCACTTGCTTGCCAGGTATAGATCTTGTGCTTTTCATCTGCCAATTATTAATTTTTCTTCTTCACCTTCTGCAGTACTTCAAACCCCCATTTCTCCTTTGAGACAGTTATTCTTGTATAATTTTGTTCCATTCACTAGCTTGTCTCCCAATCTTTTCCATATCTGAGGGGAGAGACTCAAGAAGATTAATGCCTGGCAATCTTTTACTAGGATTAAAAGGGGATTGGAGGATGGAATATCACCTCATCTTCCAACAGTGGATCTCAGCCCACTAGGTCTTTAAACTGGCCAAAGCTCAATCACTATACAATAAAATTGCCAGAGGAAAATCTTATGACATATGTATATGGTTAGATGGGACATAATATGCTGATCATAACATATTCAGAAGTGGTGTAATAACCATATTCTGTATTATTTTCTGGGAGAGCATTGTTATCCGAAGCATAACAGTGGAATTCTGGCCACTGTAGCAGTGCTCTAGAGTACTGTAACTTTAAGGTGTCCTTAAATGACTTGCAAAACCAGCCTAGAAAGAATAAAGATCAGATAGTGAAAAAATTTCTATTATGTAAGACATCAGTATCCTTTTAGTCTAGCCTTTTTTGTGGCTGCAGCTGAAACAAAAGAATACATATTTCCAGAGAAAGGAAGTAAAATAGCAGATTGTAATGTAGAAATCCAGCAAGACTAAATGGTGTTTTGTTTTTTTTTAAATAGCTGAAGGGTTGTGCATCGCTCTTTTTAGCTAACACCCCATGTCCAGAAACTGATTATATGAACCTTATGAAAAGACTGAAAATAGAGTTATTATTCTATCGTGAGCTGACTAGCATCAGGTTTGCATAAATAAATATTGATGGTTTGTTAAATGATACAGTGTTGTTGAGTATTCTGAAGTTTTACAGAAATCTCTGAGAGCCTGATCCTATTATTGTTGCTGCTGTTGTTATTTTTATTATTACTTATTATTGCTATGGAATAACAAAATGTTCCAAATTCCTAAAGGAACATAGAAAAAATTTAGTGATAGCTTCTAAGACATCCTCCAGGAGACGGATTCTGTCACCTACACTCCTGTGAGGTGCTTCGGTCTCCAAATTTTCCCTCTAAAATCAATGGAAGATTCATATAAGCTGGCCCCGACTCAAGAAAACACAGAAAAGCAGCTTAAAGTACCTAATCTAACCCACTCCCCAGAGTAAGGCATATTACAGCACAGGAGTAATGATAATGCTAACTCTGAGATCCTAACAGACTGCTTCTGTTTGGTAACTTTCTGTTTTCTTTCTGTTTTTTGGGGGTAGGAACATATTTTGTGTTGTGATTTGAAACAGCAGGAAATGTCCTGTTGATCCTTAGGAGATAAGGAATAATGTTCACTTCTTTCCCTGCGCTGACTCAATAACTTGTTACATTCAGTCTCCTTGACCTCGTACAAGCATGTGCAAGGCTGTCATGAGTAAAGAAAAGTTCACTCTGATGTCATGAACAGCATACCAGGGATTTAATGGTATAATCAAAACATGGATTTTTGTTGGTAGCACTGCACAGGACAAAAGGATGACATTAGTATTTAGACAATCCTAAAGATGGAGACTGCATCTCCTGTCTAGCAGGAGATGAAGAAACAGTTTGGCAGAAGGCAAATAAAGGAAGAAAATTTTTTCTTACATCAGAGAAAAAATGAGGTTTGGCAAGGAGCTGAATATAGAGACCCCCTAAGCTACACTAAACTTTTATTTTATAATTCCTCCACCCTCTAAGATGAACTGTTTGAAAGTCCAATTAGTCCCTTAATAATCATGACTGTTATCTAATGATGAATAAACCATCTGTAGAAAATATTGCAGTCACAGACACAGCTGTTACCATATGCTGAAACTTTCTTACATGACCTTGGTTGCTACAGTACCTACCAGCTGAAATAAGACATGGAAGTACTGCCAGCTTCAATTAGACTAGCAAGCTGTTCCTTTCCCAAGGCTGTTCAGCCACTTTAGCCATTAACATAAAACACAAACCAAGGAGTTATTACTAATTTTGACTACCCGTTCCTAAACTGAAGAGGTGAAATTCTGGAAAGAATTTCAGTTCATCATTATTAACGTAGCTAAAAATGGAAAACACAAGTACTTGATTTCAAAAGATCCCCAATTATCTGTTGCTTCTAGAAATGGAATCTTAAGCCATAGGGATGCAGGAAGCAGAAAGGCCCTAAAATTAGCTTCGTAACACACTTGGGTTTGTTTAAAACAAAGGCACAAGGGGGGATTTTTGGCAAAGAAGTCTGACATGCTTTTCTTTATTCAACAGGTAGGAAGTATGTGACCTTGTGTAGAGTTTACTGTTTGTCTACCATGAGGTCTATTTCTAGCAACCCGAGACATTTTAATAAAAGTAATCCTCTAAAAACCTTTCCAAATCTGAATTTTCAAACATGCATTTGTAGTAAGGAGGTGCCAGCTTAATTATGTACGTCTTTGTCAAGTAGTAAATATTTTAATCTTTTGGAGTTTTTATGTTAGCCTTTCTAATCCATTTAACCCTTTCTGTATTAAACTAATATCACAATGCTGAATTTTGATATAAATCTTAAATCAAACTTAGTGCTCAGGACAAATATCCTGTTCTTTTATAACAAGTCTAATGAAACAGTGCAATTTCTCAGCCCAGGAAAACTATTTTGTCTTTTAATTGCTGAAATTATCCATTCAGTTTAATACAATACAATAAAGGAATGAAAGAGATGGAGAGAGAATGAAGAGTGTGGGTTGAATTACAGTGTCTGCAAGCATTCCCAGACCTATTTTGTTTTATAGATTATTCACAAGCAGTACATTGTGAGATACCAGTATTCAAAACTCAGTTTCTGAGGTAATTTTGTAGGATGACTAGTCACATGGCCTTTTTCTACCTCCAGAAAGCTGAGACAAATTCTGTAAGTGAGTTCTGTGGTTAAGGTGATGACTCTTCTGACTTCAGCATTCATTTTCCATGGACATTCTCTAATATTTACTCAAAAAACTAATGTTTCTGCAAAGACTTCAATTGTTGAAATTACTCCTTACAATAGCATTACTAGAACTGTTTATGAGAGTCTTGGTAATGTTTTGTGACTTTTCATTCCTTTTCCCACCTGCTAGGTAGTATTACCTGAAGTTATCTACAAATATTTTATATAACTTCAAATGGTAGAAGAGATGATCAACATTGAGATATGGCCCAGCTCCTTGTTAGGGAAGGAGGGAAAGATAGAAGTAGCCAGTCATACAAATTGCCTGGTTTCTACCTCCATCACTCCCTCCTTTATTATTCAGCACATTTGTAATTCTCTTCTTTTCTTCACCTACCCAATAATCTCCCCTTTAAAACATGTTCGAAGTGTCACACTAAAGAAAAGCAAAATATCTGTGTCATTCCCAGACTAACAGCTCATTCACACAATGTGGCATCAGGCCTACACTTTCCATGTCTATACTCCAAGGACACACCGACAGTGCTGGAGAAGTCTGACCTACATAAGGATGTAAGCACTGGTTTTCCCTTGTTGTGTGTCCTGCTCAACAAAATAGTCCCACTCAGTGAACAATTAACAGAATGTTGCTATCATGTTTGATAGTAAGGGAAACCCTGACTTGGTGAGGACAATGGGAGTTTTGCTAGTGCCTTTTGCAAAAGTCAGGACTTTCTTCACTACAGTTACACTGGAATTACGCTGGCATACGCTTTAGAATGCTTGCAATTATCACCGGTTCATATGGTTAAAAAGCTCAACGCATGGATCGGATTATTTGCAGTGTAGTTAAAAGTGTCAGTGTGCTTGTACATGCCCCTTTGTATAACCAAGTGTATTGAAGTTAGTTAGAATATTAAGTAAGCCATATGTTAACTTTGCAGTTATGTGAATTGGTAGTAATCTCCTCCTTATACAGCAAACCCAAACTGCAGTTACTTTGTGATCACAGTTCGAGTACTTGGTAGCCTTATTGCAAAGTCCATTTATCCTGTTTCTGTTAGGCTTTTGCAGAAATCAGTCCATGCCTTCCTCAACAGAACCAATAAATTTCTAAATTGATAACCAGCTAAGACAGCCTAAAGTGACTTTTAATGAGAGGAAAAAATGGTTTTGTCTAACTTTGTCTAACTGTTATGTATGCTCTAGTGCTTTCAGGGAGGCACAATGAAGACAAAAGCCCCAAACTAGGAGGCTAGTTTTTGACAGCGATTATGGCACAGCTGTCTGGGCTAGCACAGGCCTGGGATCTGAGATTAAGAAGTCCTTTCCAGTCTTGTGTTTCTAATTGTGATTAGCAAATGTGTGTGGACAGGAAACCTTTCTGTAATGGTTTTACATGTGTATACCTTATCAAATTCCTTTCCCCAATCTCACTGGAGGAAAAATACAGGATTGATTTATTTCTAAATAAACACAGGTATATAATGTAAGGAGCAGGGACCCCTGCTGTGCCTGAATGTCATTTATTTCAAGTAGATTTGTAATCCTTCAAACAGCATGTATTTTTTCAGAGACCATACATATTTTAGGTGGATAGGTGATATATATTATTTTTGTCCTGCTTATGAGAGCACAGTGTGCTCATCTCTAGCATCTGTATGAAAAGTACATTTGAAACTAGATCCAAGGTCTTGCTGAGTGAGGAGCCCATTAGAAAATAGAGATGGGAGTTATACAACTGCTTTTTTGTTTGTTTCTTTAAAAGTTTTTCTTTGTCTTTCTTAATAGTGTGTTTCCATTGTGATGGCACCCAGTTGTTTACTGCCTGAACCTGGCATCTACACTGCTGCCTCAGCAATCTTGCCTATTTGGCTGCTTCATAAATTTATTTCTATTTGGGTGAAAAACTGTTTCTAAAGTATTTTCAGGATCTATCTTTTCTTTCTGCATATTCCCTCCAATTCAGCCATCTGTGCAAATTAGCAATGCTGAAATGCTTATTAGAGCCTTTTTTCCCCCTTGATTAACAGTTCTCACATTCAGTGAAGTCTGTCTTATAAACTGTGGATCAGATGTTCAGACCACCTAAGTGGCTTGCACCCAGGTCTATGGGTCTTAGGCACGATGATGCTGAGGTTTGCCCCACTTCACTTCTGGGGCTCTGAAGCACCCAAACGGTGAATGGGAGAGGTGCGGTGCCAGTGCGCTCTCTGGTAGATTGCATAAAATAGCCTGTTTGGAAAAGGAAAGTAGGCAATTCTGCAGCCAGATCGAAAATTCTGCCTGTCTCATGGACTTCAGCCTCTAACTGCAAGCATGAGACAACAAGTTATGTAAGTTATGAGACAACATGAAACTCCAATTCACAAATCTAAGCTTCTTAGGAATGTAGCACTGAAAAGGAGCACCTGGTATATGAACATGTAACTCTTGGGTACAGTCCATTGTAACTGCAGGCAGCCCTGAAATGAATCTGAAAGCCTGCAGAGGGTCAGAACAATGTTCCCTTAACTTACTGGACTAAGGTGCCTAAGTCATTCTTTTGGGTACAGAACACTAAAACAATCTTCCTTTCAAAATACAGAATAAAGTGGTGATGGTGCCCACCTTGCTCTTTACTATATCGGTGGTTAGGGCATCCAGCCAGGATGAGTACCACTGGCATCAGAGCTTAGTGAGGAGAGGAATCAGTACTTGCAGATCCCTAGAGGCAGCTAGAACTTGGAAAATCTGTCATAGACATGTTCTTGAAAGGAGGATTGGGTGCTCAGGATCAGAGAACTGGGAGCAGGCCAAAGACCAGTACCGCCCAGTAGAATAGCCCATACTGTGGTTTCTTCATGCAGGACTTGGCTATCTGTTCAGACATGAAACACTTTGAGCAGAAGATTCATTTACTTTCTAAAACCATCTAGTCAAATAAACTTTTAACACTTGAAATGATCAAAATTAAAGTTCAAGAAAAATGTGAGCCAACCTCAAGTTGCCTTGTGATGCCTGATGCTTGAAATAGACCTGAATCTTTCCTCCCTTCCTCTCCCTCTGGCAATATTCTGGAGACAGAAGGAAGGACTGGATGAATTCAGAATAATATTGTAGGAGAAGTAGTACAGGCAAACTGTATTCACAAGCGGCTTTATATTTGCCTATGAATTTAGAATACCACCTCAAGCAATTTGTTGGGAGTCAATGTAGTCACTCTCAGATGATGGGAAAGATCTATTTCAGTTATGATAGAAAAATCTCTTCTCTGGACTCATTTTTCATCTATAAACTGGATGCCTAAGACAGTCTTACCTGCTTCCTGAAAATATACATCCTTTAGCTCCAAGTGTTATAATTCTTGTTGACAGCCTGATTCTACAGATCCACTCTGTAGCCAGTGTTTCTTAATTTCACTTAATTGAAGGACCATGAGGATGCCTTTAGAAAGAAAAATCCACAGACCATCTCTACAGTGTTCCCACAATTGTCTTCATTTATGAGCCACTAAAAATTAGGCTAAAGTTTGAATGGTCATTTATTACAATATGAAAGGAAAGTCTGTTTGCTTGGAAGTTTTGGGACTATGTGTGGTTTCTTTCTAATTTCACAGACCACGTTCCAATGTATTAAGGACTAACTGTGAGGCATGGAGCATACTCTGAGAAACACAACCCAAAAGAACTACTGGAAATTTTGTATTGGGTGCAGATTGCGTGATACATCGGTTCTTAAGATGGCTGTCTAATGTATTTGTGTGTTGGAAATGTCCATGCTAGACTTGATCATTTGACTGCTCTCCCTGATGCATCTGCTAAAAAGTAAGCAGAGAGCTGCCTTTGCCAGATAAGAAGCCTGTTGTTGTTACATACATGAAACTTGGCTATTAGCAGTCTTGTAGCTCAACAGCAACAGTCAACACTGGGCAAACTCTGAAGTTTGGCAAGGCTGCCATTGCCAGCTTGGGGGACAGAGGGAGAGAATTTTGTAGCAACCATGTGAGGGAGTTCACAGATTTATTTCTCTCCTGTCACCGTACCCAAAGCTCTGAGGAAAAAAAAAAAAGACTCTTCGTTGATCAAATGAAATAAGCGGTACCAGTATAAAATCAAAAACCTAATGCAAACTGCATAACTCTTCTGAATCCACTGACCTCTAAAATTTAAAGTCAGATGACCCTATACCTAGAAAAGCATTTGACACAGAGGAAACTCTTGTATTGAGCCTGGCAGAGCTCTTGCATTGACACAATAATTCCTCCTTAAGGATCTAGGGTTCAAATACTACCATTGTGGAAAAAAATACCTGCTCAGATATCTTCTGTGGCACTCTTCTATTACTGGTTTTCTTTTACACAGCTCATTCAGAAACATATTAGTGATTAGCTTTTAATTTCCCTTCCCCTGCTTACGAAATAGATATCTGGAATCATGTCATCCTCAGCTTTGCTGTTTCAGTCTTGTCACTGAATCTGAATCCATTTCATTTTCTAGAAATACTGGTAATGCTCTAAATGTGTATATGATTAAAACCCATTTAAAATCCCTGGAACAACTGTTTTAGAACATATTTCCTTGAAAATAATTTTCAGCCTGAAAGGCAGGATTAATTAGCTTTGAAATGACCTACATAGATTGTTCAAAGTGCCTGACTGCTATCAGCCATCCAAGGAAAAAGCTAAGCAAACTACACTAGGTCAGTCTCATACAGGGAGCTTGGAAAAAGAGAGCACGTTATTTACAGGAAAAAAAATAGCATGTTAGAGACAGAAAACAATCTATTGACATAATCTGGAAACTCATTTGCATTTATACTCAAGGAAAAAAAGTAACAGAATCTGAGGGTCAAGGCAATAGCAGAAAATAAGACTGCTGTCATAATTATGAACAACAGTAATTGTTGACAGTCCCTGATGATGGTTTTGCTGCTGCCTGTCTGTCAAAAAAGGTAAACACTGCTGTATTTTTAGGCTATCTCTCCTTCTGGTCATGCAGCACCTCTCGCTCGTTCTCTGGCATTCTCCATGCAGTTTGTATCTCTGTAAGTATTCTAAGATGGGGTATATTTTTATGCTAAGTTGTGCGCTGTGTAGACACTTAGTGTCTGGGGTTCTGCAGTGATACTAGTAAGGGAAGGTGAATCACCCCAGTATATGTAACACTTGACCCTTCTCCCACAGCAGTAAAGGACAATGGTATAATTGCACAGAGTCACAAAGGCAGGATAAATGGGGAAAGGGTATCAAGTTTTGTGTGGAGCAGACTTCCATGTCTTGTACTGCAGCATCCCAGGAAGAGAGCATAGGTAGGGTCACATTAGAAGAGCTACTGCCAGGATGGCCCCTAGAACTGCTTAGTAGCTGATAGGGAGCCAGCAAAACTCATTGTTCTGTCACCCAGATTAGTAGAGCACATATGGAGTGAATGCCAATGCAAAAGACCTAATGCTCCATCCCTACACTTAAACAAAGAGGGATGTGGGGGAAGGGGACGAGATATTGTTTCTTGTAGTTAGCCACCGTGACCTTATGATGTGCTCAGTTACGTGTAGTTTCTCCATAATCTGTGAACACAGTACACTGCAGGGCATTTGTTGGCTGCCTGTTTGCCTCTTCTCATTTCAACCACATCTTTGCTCTCTCCTCCACCAAGCTTCACAGACTCTATTCTCTGTCTCTTTTAGTGTTACAGCAGGACTTGAATAAACTATCAGAAATAAACTACCTATAATGCTAATTCAAAATAAAGACAGTCTTCTGTCCCTGCTCCATCTTGCCATGTACTAGGGTCCTTGAGTAATGATGTTTTCTTGCTGAAGAGTTTTCAAATTCCTCATTAACAGTTTGTTTCATCTTTATTGTGCCATATCTAATGTAGGTCTTTGGGAATGAGTTAAACTTTGCTTTGGTTTTGCTGAGTAAGAATAAAAGAAATGCCTTACACATTCAGATTCACTATTAAACTGACACACCATCTGCCACCACAACCCCACATGCAGAAGGACTTCTGGAGGAGTCAGAGCAGAGTCCTCCTGCCAATCCTGTCCACCGGTGCCCTTCTGCCCCCCGCACTGCTCTTTTCTGTTCTGCTTGCCCAGTGCATGGGGTGACCCATCTACCCTATTCTGCATAGTTTCCTTCAGGAAGTGAGAGCTACCTTGAATCCCATAAACCTTTCCTAGCTTGGTCAAATCCTGTGGGAGGGTAGCCCCCAACCTCTTCTGGCCCTGAAGAGGTCCTTCTTGGGCTTCCTCACCCCTTACAGCATGCTGGTAAGCTGCATAACACCTAGGTGGTACAGTTCCGAACCACACCTTGGAGACATCTTTATATTCCATCTTTCTCCCTCATAACTCCATGTCTTTGTCCTTTTGTCCCACCTAGACACAAACAGGTGGACGCTTTTACCACCAAAAGGGAAAAGAAAAACAAAGGACAACAGACTCAGCACAGGAGACAAACTGAATGCACAGGTTTGAAAATCCTGCATGGAGCAACAACCACAGGCAAGTTCACAGGGTCCCTGGACAGAGACCACTTCAGAGTTTTCTCTACATTATATTGCCCCCCTAAGCTTTCTCCTCTCCACATTGAAGAGTCTCAGACTTTATAGTCTCTCTGCCATAAGGCAGCTGTTCCATCTTCTCAATCACTTTAGTTGCTATTCCCTATACCTCTCTAACTCCACTATGTCCTTTTGAGATGCAGAGTCCAGAACTGTGCACAGTATTCAAAAGGTGATGCACCAAGCCAAATTACACTCTGTCTTGTTTTCAGTTCTCCTTCCTGATGATGCCTAACATTTTGTTGTTTTTTTCAGGCTTCCACCACACACTGAGCTGGTGATTGCAGTGGATTGTTAGTAATGACTACAAGAACCCCTTCCTGAGTTGTAGCTGCCAGTTCTGAGCTCAGCATCATGTACGCATGGTTTAGATTGTTACTTCTTGATGCCTAACCTAATATTTTCAGCACTGAAATTGCACCCCCACCTTCTGCCTACCCACTCAGTCAGTTTTGTGAAGTCTTTCTGGAGTTCTTCACTGTCCATGAAGATTAAGCTGAAAAAGCTTAATCACATCTGCAAACTTGGTGATTTCAGTGGGCATTCCTTTCTCCAGGTCACTGATGAAGATGATGTATAAAACTGATCCTAGTACCACTCCTTTGGGGACTCCAAGGTATTCATGCCATGGCTTTTCATAATAACAAGCTTTAATAGTGAAACCTACCAAAGGGCACATAAGGTGGATGATTCTACTGCAGCTAGGCCAGAAGCTGGATATCTTATTTAGTTCTTATTGAATCCAACATGTATGCTCCATGTGCAGCAGTGAGGAATAGTATAAGATAGAAAGCTTTGTCAGCACTGCTAAGAAGGCAAAGACACATCTATCCAGGCCAGAGAGTTTTTACAATACATCTGCCTTCCTCCCTCATTCAGTCAGTATAACTTGTTAGCATCGCCACTTCCAGGACCTGGAGGTTTTTCAGCTGACTCAAAAGTACTTACAGAGCGCAGAAGATGTAATTTGTCTAGTGATTTAATCAGCAGGGAGATTCCAGGTTAGTGTGGACTCTGTCACCAACTTCTTTACTTCTTTTCATTACTCTGTCCTTTAACTCCACTGTACATAAAATGTTGCTAACGTTGCATTTCTTGGGGAAGTCAGGAAGCTTTGCTCCTTAACATTTGCAGAATTCAGAGCTGAATATAAAAATGGTATTAAGTTACAAAATAGAATCATAACAGCAAACATTTCCCTGAGAAGCCAAGTCTAAACCAGATCCAAAGTATGTCATCTCCCTTGAGGTCTGAGTTACATCTGTGATACCAGATACAAAAGTCTTGGTAAAGCCTCTCTGAATTACTAAGAAGCAAGCTGAAAAAGCCAAGGCCAAAGAAGATACAAAAATTAGCCAACCAGATATACAGTCTGCTCTCAATAGCACAGAGACTAGATGTATTAGAAGCTCTAAGGCTGATTTTTGCAACTGTTTTAGGCACCAGCTTCAGCAATGACTTAAAAAAATTAGATGCTTGGCTTGTCATGGTGTCGGAGCTTCTGTCCCAGCTGTATCCACCCCCTTTGTGACTAAAGTGAACTTTGCCTTCTTCCAGGGAGAGGGGAATTGTCAGAGAGAGTCACTCTGAAACACAAGGCCCAGAGCTGTGTCTGAAAGGCACCGAAATTGAGGTTCTGTGTTAAACACCATTAACCAGGAAGGATCTGGAGCAGTTAGGACCTTGTTTCTACATGTAAGAGAAAGGAGCAGCCAGCTTTTGTACAGCACTGTAGTTAGAGGAAGAACTAGATTCTGGGCTGTAGCCGGTTGGTCCCATTTCAAAACTGTTGTAGGTGGGGGAGGTCATAATTGTAAGAACAGCTATTTTTTAGGCAGGCTGAACAGATGCAAAGAAGAAAATAAGGACTGGCAGCAATTTACATAAGCTCTATCACCCTATTCTTGCAGACTAGATTTACAGATAAAGAAAAGCTTTTCATCAACAGCAGTAAAACCTCCTCCTACTCAAACAGTTTTTACAGCCTCAAAGGAACAACCGCTCAATCAGGTAGAACTCCTCTCTGGCCTTGAGGCAGATGGATGCCCAGGACAAGCTCTATTCCAGCCCTGTTTTCTGTGGTAATAATTTAGAGGACTTGCAAAAGATCTTAAGAGTGAACTCAGCAAAGCTAAGCGTTTCTGTAGTATGTGTTAAATTTCATAATAAGATGAGAGGCAACAGGAAACTGCAACTCTGTGTGGTAGGACGAGGGCTAACTGCATGTTGTTCATTTGGAAATGTCCTAGAGGGCATGCTATAATATAAATTGTTTTATGGTATTAATAAGGAGAGAATTCAAAGGATGATTGTTGGCAGAGGAGAACTCAACCTGGCCCAAAACTTTGAAATTAGCAAAAGTAATGGAAGCAGCACTGAAAAATTACAAGATATGTGAGTATAACACAGAGACAATCAAACTGCTTCAGTAAACAAAATATGAAGCCAGTTGGAAGGAGCTTGCTCTCCTGAGGGCTGTTTCCATGTGGAGGAGCTCATTTTACATCAGGTTGTCAGCATAAAATGGCCCAATGTCATAAGTGCCTGAAGATACAATGCTAGGCCAGAAAATGCAATGATGACTGTCAAGCAGCATATCAAACTCTGGATCCTAACCCCATCAAACTAGAGGAGAAGGAGGAAAGCGGAGGAGGAGGGAAGGTTTAACCCTGAGGGGAAGGTACACGCTGCAATATATAAAAAATAAAAGCCAGTGTTTAAACACTGTCAGCAGGCGCTACTTAAAATAGATCAAGAGACTTCAGCTGCAGCAATGAGTTGGTATCTACAGCAGAAAGCCAGGCTGAGGCCCCTAGCAAATGCCTGGCCAGGTGGTGGGTGCTGTGCTTTCCCTGTGAACATTTATATCCCAATTGTCTGAAGTCAAAGGCAAAATCTGTTAGGCAGTGAACACTCAAAAGAACTAAAATTAAACATGTATTCTTTAATGAGCAGAAGGGTGTGTTGTCCAGACGCAGAACCGGTCTCCATCTAGAGCTGCTTGTGAGTATAAAGTGAGACACAGGCTAGCATGCAAGGCCTGAGCTGATTGGTAGTACTAGATTTATTAGCATTGACCATAATATAGATTATGGACCTATGTGGCCCCTGAAAGAGTTTGCTAGAAGCTACCTCAGCTAGAGGTAGAGTTTCAAAGGAAACTCTCCAGATAGGGAAAGAAATTGACTCAGGTTGGCCAGGAATTTAAGGCAAAAAGCCCATTTAAAGAGTACAGAAGAAAGCATGGAGAAGGGAACTGTATTCACTTAGCAAAGAACAAGTCAAATCCTGGTCATTGGCATTTACTGAATGAAATCTTTGTCTTAGAGTTACTGTGGCAAAACATAGAGGAAGACAAGGAGAAAGGAGGGGGCAAAGGAAACGAATGCCACCAGTATTTAACACACTATCAAGCCCCTAGACAGGTACACTCCTTCCTTTGCCAAAATCTAGAATACCAATAATTCTACATATCCATCAAAATTCTGCTGATTTATACATTGTAAGACATTCTCATGTAGTGAATGTACAGGAGAACAGCAATGCTGGTCACTGACAGTGCTGCTGCTGGTAATGTTAAAGAAATGGATGATTTAGCATAAAAAGAGATATTATAGACTGTTCAACTTATTAGCATACTTTGATAACTGTATTTCCCCTGCTATAGTTACCCCACTTCTATAAGTTTAAGGACTTCCTGAACCAATGATTTTATCCAGGCTGTCATGTTTAACCTACGCTCTGTGAATATGCATATTTCTTTGTTAATTTTGTTATGTTGTTTTTGAACTTCTTTGGACTTTTTGCCACTACAACATTATGTGTCAATAAGTTCAGTAATGTAAATATTCAAATTTGTCAAAAGTACTTTTAAAAAGTACTTATTTTCATTGCTTTGAAACTTGTGTGTCTTCTTACTCTTATATAGAAGGAAATGCTAAGCAGTTGTTCCCTACTTACTTACTTCAGTATTTGTATTTTTATAAATTTTTCTTTTCTAAGCTGAAAAGTGTGTGTGTGGGGGGGTGTTCTGTCTTTGTATTAAAGTTGTTCCAGACATCTAATTATTCTTGTTTCTCTTCTTTATACCTTTCCTAGGTCTACTTTATCTATTTTCATTCTAGCTCTACTCTTTATGTCCTTTTCTATTCCCTGCACTTGGACATGGCTTCCACCTTTTGGAAGGATGTCTTTTTTTATTTCTACTTTACTCTTTCATCCTGCTGCTTCACAAAGCTGGACTCTCTTCTTTTTGTAGTTAGGTTTTTGTTGAACGGTTCCGTTTAATTAGTAGTGTTCATTAACTGTGATCCTCTGATGTGGTGGTTTTAAACATTGTCCATGAAAGCTTGAAAAATTTGCCATTCTAGTTGCTCCTTTTTAGCTTCCTTTTAACTAGTCTATGGTAAGGTAGTTCTGGATTTTCCTTTCCTTTTACTCTTCTATAAGTATGTTGAATTGGAATGTATCATGGCAACTATACAATGTCCTTTCTAAAAATTTTTTTTTACAAAATGCAGAAAAAGACTAATTAGCCTGCTTGAAAAGAGACTTCAGGAGGATTTTTTTTTTTTCAGACACAAACTGCTATCTGGATAAAGACAGAGCCTACCTCTGTCTTTGCTGTGATCAGGTTTTTCAATAGAATGAGACATAGCTGGAAATCTGGTTGCTGCTCAGTAGCCTGCTCATTCTTTTTATATTAAGTTGGCCTTTAGAAAAAAACTGTCTCCAGCTGCCTTAAAGAAGCAGAGAGATCCATTAAAGACTGGAGGACCAATGGAGATTGCAGAGAACCACTGGTGGCTCTAGACAGTAGTCAAGTGAATAGGAAGAGCCACAGTGCTCCAGTGGCTCTGACATAAGTTAATCAGGAAACCAGATGAAATGATCAACATGGTTATTTATGGTCTAAAAAACTATCAGTCTCAAAATAGCTACACATAATTCTTTTGACTTAGAAAACAAATAACCTATACTGACTATTTAATTGCTACAAAGGAGAAAAACTAGATATCTAATATCTCTGCAGCCTTTGCTGGACAATCCTTTCTTTCCCAAAACTCCCATTGATTTGCAGTTCCATGGAGCTAAAGTAAAGCCACATGGCATATCTCCTGTCCTGATTTGAGATCTGTCATGTAAAATCTTTGTTGAATTTTTACCAAGTTCCCCATATTTCACAGCCCATAAGAAACCCTCAATCTGCTATAAGTACATATTGTCCTTCACTGATTATATATTTTCTCCTTGACTCCTGGTTTTCTCCTTGACCCCTGCAGTATTGGAAAACAATGGAAATGAAGGCCAGTGACAAGTGGAAATATTGCCTGAGTAAGAACTGCAGGAGCACAACTTTCTCACAAGAAATATCATATAATTATCATGCGTTGATTCTCCATATAATAATGTTTCCTGACATTCTATGACATCAGGGCCAAGGCTAACTTGTTTTATGGCAGCAACTGGAGCATATAATTAAAATTAAAATCAGGAGGCTTGCAGGGACTGTCTGTTGGGAAGGAAAAATAGACCAAGAGGTATTTGAAGACTTCTGCAAATCCACACAACACACATCTGTGATGAAGTAAATTCAGCAAGGAACTTTTGTTAGTGACCTCAATAGGATCAGATATGAAGAATGTGGATCTTAATGTTCTTGGTACTTGGAAACAAAGAGAGAGAAAAGACTTTGTCTATAATTCACAAAATTTCAATGTTATTTAAAATGTTGAATTGCAACAAATGATAGAATTCACTGCAAATTAATGTTTTTTTATCACAATTACTTATATAAATTGCCCAACAATTACACTGAAAACTTTGCTTTTCCCATGATTAACTAACTTAACTTTGTAAAATAGGCATAAAGTATTCATTTCATACAGTTGACAAGAGAACGCTACATATACTGAAGTTAACTATGACATATGTCCTAACTGGGTAAGATGAAGAAAATTAAAGGTGATGTCTTTCAAAAGTTGTACATTTAAGTAAGAAACAGAATCAGTAAAACTTGTAAGATTACCAAACTGAACATTACCATTAGGATTGAATATCAAATTGGACAGTTCTGGACAAACTTCAATTTTATTATTTCATGTCTTGTGCAGTGACTATAGCAGAGGCTCAGAAAAAAAGACAAGCTGTCTTTATACTGTACTGCAGAGTTCTTTGCATGGTCTCGTTATATCATCTTTTCTCCAGGCTTCTTATTGCCCTTCTATAAGAGGGGACCAGATCCCAGGAACTCAGTCAAGCGGAGTTTGAAGAGAATTTAGATGTCCAAGTGTGAACTGAAAACCCTCTTTGCTATTACAAAACTCTCTGATTGCCTAAACTTTACCATTCACCCAGCACATACAATTGCACAGGTGAGCTGCCCCAGTTTTCACCAGGCTGAATAACTTGGCAGTATACTTGAGCTTTCTAGACCACAGTCAGAGTTAGGTAGAGCAACTTGATCAAAAGTCCTCCAAAAAGCTCAGTCCCAAAGGTATAATCAGAACATGCCTAATGTGCTGACTAGTTCAATTTCTTCAGAAAATGCAGTTTTGACTGCCACTTCCTTGTAAAATTGAGAAAAGGAGTGTCCTTCAATATTACTCTTCAGAACATTTATTCAGGAGGTGGGAAAGGTAGGAGAAAGAAGAAATAAGAGTTTGTGAAGAACAATCGAATCTGCAATTACAGGCTGACTGGCTAGATAGCAATTCTGTAGAATAAGAACTAAGGATTTTGTGCAAAACTGAAAGGGAAAAGAGAGAAAGTGATCGAGTTCATTGTTGCATGTACTTTGTTTCTCACAAAATCGTTATGCCTGGATAGCAGCTGGTGGAATGGGACCTAAAGTCTTATCTCTGAGAATAATTTAATGGGCCGTTTTCATATTAAACAAATGTGTAGTTCACAAAACTAACCAGCAGAGAGCAACACTATTTAAATTTGAGCTGAGCGTGATATCTTGACAAACTAATTATTACATTACTGTGCATAAGACTGTATATTGCAGTATGTTAAATGTAAGGCTCTGCTACATTAGTCACAGCCATTCACTGCCAATGCATTCCAATGTAATGTCTAATCCAGAAAAACATGTATGCAAATCATCTGAATACTTGCTTTTAATTTGCATGATGTTGAGAGGTTCTTCTGAGGTTATGATGTACGGCAAACTTGTAAAATTAAACACAGATGTACTTTTATTTCACACACAAAATTTAACTGCAAAGTTTAACATGGAATTTGCACAATGAGCTGATTTCCTCTAGCCACCTGAAATGGTCAGCTGGTTCAGAATGAACTCAACTTGTGCAAGGTATATTGGCCATGTGAAAACCATGCATTTATCTGTAAGTTTTTCTATATTTCTTGGGGGAAAAATTTTGCCATCTCCGTCATATGGCAGCCCCTGAAATTTCCCAGTCTGGAATTACCCCAGCTGCTCCTTCAGTGTGTCAACTGAACAACACCATGAAAACAGTTTCCATGATGTAGACTGAGGAGCACTGGTGAGGTGACCTGCTGAGCCTAGTCTCCCTGAGAGATGCAGAGGGAATTTGCCCTTCAGTGCAGCCGGTAGTCTAAGCAATGACATTTCTTGCCCTTGCCTCCATTTCTTCCACCTTCCTAAAGGTGTAGGGATCAGCTTCAAATGAGGACTTTAAGCTGTACCGAGAAGGACAGAGCAACAGGCTTTCCCAAATGGTGGAAGGCTTTGGCTTCATGTCTATCCCAGCTCACAAGTTATACTAGCAGATGTCTGCTGAGGAGCTCCCTGGGTGTCCTGGAAATTAATGTTTCCTACTTCTACCACTACCACAGAGCATCTGTGCCATACTCTTCCTGGGTGTTGTTTGTGGCAGACATTATATAGGAAGATCTGGGGCTAGCTGTCTTTGAACAGTTTTCATATTTATAGTACAAAATATTATAAGATGGCAGTGAATTTCCTGGCAAATGTGAAGTAGGCTCTGAAGGGGGAAATCCTGAGCTGTCCAAGTCACAATATTTCTAAAGCACTTTCTCCATCTCTGTTGTATATGATCTATATACCTAGAAAGTTAATTGAGTTATTGAGCACCTACAGTACCATAGTGCATGCATTATGGTTAAGTAGAGGTAGACAACTAACTTTCCATGCAAATCTTTCTGTCTAGTCAAATGAAATGATTCGGACTGTTTCCATGCAGTCTCACTCAGAAAGTATTCTTGAAATCTGGCTTGCAAAAAGGGATATTCACTGTAAATTTTAATTAAATATTGCTAAATATTTCCAGAAAGTGAATTTGAAATTAACACAGAGAGACTTCACAGCAGCAGTCTGATCCAAGAAGTTATGCTCAGCTAGTTAGGGAAAAGGAATTATACCATGTGTCTGGTCAAAATATTGGACCAGTTACAAATTATCAGAGTTCAAAACAAATAGTGTACAGAAGATGTGAGGTCAAGCACAAGTCACTCTGTTTTTAGTTAGATTAATTTCCCAAATAATCTGAAAGAGTACGGAGATCTCTACAACATGAAAACATGGAAATGTCAGTGAATAAATTACTTGCTTCAAAAGATTCTCCAGGCTTCTCTATACTCCCAAAGTCACAGGCATGCACCACAGCAGAGAGGATGTAATATAAACATATAAAGCAAGAATGTGGGGCTTTCAGTTCTTAGACCTATCAAGAAACAGAACAGCACTGAGAGTAGGTAAAGAGCTACCAGTTTTCCTATGCTTTTGTGTTCATTTCATAGGCTGCCTGTCCTGGCATGGTCTAACACTGAAAGTTCACTGAGCTCAGGTAGTTTCCTCTCTGTTCTAAAGCGTAGCACATGATGCTTGCGGTAAAAACAGTGAGTGAAAATGTCTCGAACATTTGCATTTGTCAAATGTCTTAAAATACAGCAGCAAAGTGAAGTATCATATAATGCCAGGAGACATCCTACCTTGTATACACATAGTATAAATAGCATACTTTTTAACCTGCTTTCTCTTGTAACATATCTTAATGTGACACATCTTAAGTCTCTTGGACAATATCCTCAGTACATTTCCCTCATCACTAAATGCCACTGGCACATGTATCAGCAGTGTCTGTAGGGTATCCATTCATGGGGAAGATAAAAAGCTTTACCTGGAAACTCAAGTCAAAAAGCAATATCCCTTGTGCAGAAAAGGTGTAAGGGAACCTTCAGAAAGGAAGGTCTTCATGCAAGAGAAGATACAGACCGGATCTGAATTGGAAGGATTAGGGAGAAGAGCTGAAAGAACATGGTATCACCACTGGAGGAACAGGGTAAGAAGCAAAAGACCCCTTTGCCCTTTAGGGGAATTCCCCAATCCCTGTATATTCCCTGTTCTTGCTGGCACTCTGGCCAGACAGATTTCTCCATCCCAGCAACAAGGAGGGCTAAGGAAAAGACGAAGTGAAGTGCACACTGTTCCAGCTCATTCCATATCTCCTCTCATGCTATACTTTTTTTTTTTTTTTTTTTTTTGCACTGGTTATGGAGATGAGCTGATCTAAACTGTCTGTATGATACAGTGTGTCTAGTAGCATGACATTAGAATGGGCTGCATCTTTTCTATGCTAAACATGAAAACTCTTCTGCTCCCACCATTTCACACTGCACCTTATTTCCCCTTCAGTCATTTGCTATACCAGGGTGACTGCAAAGCCTTAGAGCATATGTATGTCTGTATCTTAGCAATGCTATAGCGTCAGCAGTTCTCACAAAAGATGCGCTCTGGTCTTCTAGCACTTAGGAAATGGCTGGCAATTTACAAGAACTGAGATACTTCTCTTTGTCATACATTAACCATGAATTACACCCTCTTAGTTAGATCTGGTCTGGCAAATGGGACCCAGTAAGTGACCTGCACCTTTTAGTTCCATGCCAGACACATGGCAAAGTCTGTGACAGCAAAACCATATGTTGCCAATGGTCAATCTCATACCAAAAGTCACAAAGCAAACACAGGGTTTAACTTTCAGGACGAAGGACCAAAAGATTGTTTGGGGATCATTGTGCCCAACCACATACAGTTATAGGCAGACATATACACGGAATAATAGAACAAAGAATAACTACACTAAGTCACACTGAAGTCCACTGTCTCCCACCTTAATCAACAGTGAGAGAAGGGCTGGCCCTGACCTATTCCTGTTGCTTGTTGGTCACAGAGTCTAATGAAACAGCCAAAAACAGGATCATTCACCACCAGGGATTGTAGCATGAGTCCCTCCAGGGGCCAGGGAAAGTACCTTTGGGAAGAAAGATGCTCACTGCAATGCTGCAGGAGATTCACATCTATCCATCTCCTGAGCCCTGACCAGCTGGAATTAGGGAGCAGTTTCTACTTCAGCCACTTCACAAAGAAATGTGGATTCGTGACCCTAATCTTCCCAGGCCAACGGTGTTCGCATTGCCAAGGTCACAGTGGAACATCTGCTGGGCCTCCAGGTCTGCATAAAGGGACTTATTGTTGACCTTGTTTATACCTGTACTTTGATACTAGGCCCAGAGCTGTTTTCTATCAGTAGGCATCTTCTTTCATCCGTGGCCTGGATCCTTGCACATGCCCTGTCCTTGTCAGGATTTTTAATACCATCTAGATCTGCAGAACGACATTTGAGGAGCAATGGCTGGCCCCAGCAGACACATTTAAGGAGATCACAGACCATCAGTCTTTGGGGAATCAGGCAGAACTTTGACCCAGATGACATCATATCCTTCAGCTGTGTGTGCTTGGAAAAGCAGTTTGAACCAATCGCAGTCAGGCCATGCCTGTTTTGCACCATAATACCTCACAGGAGTGATATCACTCCTCTGACACAAGGCTATCCTTTTCATGAGCCACCACTATGTCCATGATCACTTCTTGTTGGTTGCAGCCTGCCCACTGGCATTTTTAATAAAAGTGTGTTGGATGTTGTGGGCTTAATAGCAGCCTTCTAGGAGAGCTGGTTCTCCTCCAAACAGGAGGAGAGATATACCTTTTTCTTTAAGGCAAAGATGGCAAAGCTTGCTTTGCTATAACTCCCATCAAGGACCAGAAAACAAATGGTGGTGATAAGGGCTGGAGCAGGAGGTCTTAGAGCTGGAGACATACTCAGAGATTCAGCCTGCTGCAGCAGATGTTCAGAGTAGAAGGACAAGCTTTTGCCTGGGCAAGCTCAGCTGGGGCCTGACTGAGACTGTCAGCTTTTGTCAAGAAGAATGTCAGGGCTGACCTTGGTCTGAGCTGTCTCTAATCCACCTCCGCAGAACCCACCTGTGGGAGTTGGCAGGGGCTGGTTGTCAGACAGTCAGACTTGTGGTAAGTTCTGTTGGTAAATGCACAGCCCAAGACCTGGACGTCCCAGTGTGCCTAGAGGACTGCCAAACCACCTACTTGGCAGCTTCCCAAGTCAACTGTGCATGGCAGCTGAAGATGGCAGTTAATGGTGGGTGTCCCTCTCTTTGCACACTTTTCCATCCAGTGTGCACAGGTCTAGGTAGCTACACCTCTGCCATTGATGCCTTCCCTAGCGGCTAATTGGGATGAACTGGAGGCCATGGTAAGCAGTTTCAGATAGGGGGTGAAGGACTGCTGTGGTACTTTTCTTTCCAGCATAGGTCACAGGCATATCCTCTTTTACCACCTCAAAACTCTCTGCTCGCCACCTCTCAAGACAAAGAACGTTCTGCTCTTTTTCTGTTTAGGGCTGGACCAGCTCCTTCTAGGGTCTTGAGCCTCCCTTTGAAAGCCGCCCAAGCCTAAACAGAAGAACTAACAATGCCTAAGGAAGAGTATAATAGTAAGACAAGCACAGAGCAATACTATCCCAGAATAGTCTCCTAGCCTCCAGAAAGTTGCAGCTCAGGAGCTTCCTGAGCCTGAGGTAACATCTTTGTGTAGCAATCAATGGATTTCTCTTCCATGAACTTGTCTAGAAGGCCTGCTTGCTTGCTTGCTTGCTTGCAGGGCTTTTTCGTGATTTTGGGAGGGTAAGCTGTCTTAGGCTCACCAGTACTTGACCTTTTCTTAACACTGATTGAGCATGAGAAGGCATATTTAAGTATAATGGCATCTTCCCTGAACTGACAGCACATCTTTCTAAGATCTAGGAGAATGTATTCCTTGGGGAAGTTTCCCAGTTACCACATTATAGATCATTTTTGAGCTGTGAGCTCAGATTTTGGAAAATCAGTAGGTAACTATCCATCATGTGAACACACATCTAACCATTTAGTGACCCTTGCAGACATAAGAGATGGTAGGCACCAAATAAATCCACAGGATGGTTTGAGAGGCTTGTCTTTGGGGATTACATCTGTTTGCTTGTTTCAAATTACAGAATGAAAGTATCATTTTAAAAAGTGCTCTTAATAATTGAATCAACCCCTCTTTTGGAGATTGGCTATATGAAACACAAAAGCATCATGAAAGCTTTCTTTGGAAGAGGGCATCATCCGGAAAATCATTCCAGTGAGCACACTTCCAACAAGTCAATTTAACAGAGCTGCTAATCCATCATGTACATTTCATAGAAAGATCTTCCTCCCTTATCAGACCTTTCAGGCTGCAAGCTAGTCATGCTATGTGTTTTCACCTGTATTACTCAACTTGAAACATCAGATAAAAGATATTATCAATCCTATGTGCCAAGTTCTTGAATGACAGATACAAAAATACAGTTTCCAAGCTTTTTATTGTTACACTATGCAATCACTTTTGAAATAGGTAAAAAAGAAAACAAACAAATAAAGTTGGTAAGTTAGAATACCCTTTGCCGAACACAAATTTCTAGATGTCTGCCCACAAGAGGAGAAGTCACTTTTATGTATTTGTTGAACAGAAAATGTGGCATTGCAAAGCCTATGAATTACATAGTGTTCTCCCTGAAAAATAGAATTGCATAATATGTTGTTTTACTACTGCACGTAGTAAAAAATCATTCTTAGGTCCCAAAGCCAGAAAAAACAACACATGAAAGGACAAACTGACTACAAGTTCACTGCTTTGGATATAAAAAGGTATCTGGCAAGATGAAGTCTTTTTTAGTCCATGTGTTTTTCATTTGAATTGGTTCATGTAAGGTTCTTTCAAGGGGAGGAAAAAAATGCGATAAATCTCCTTAGGAATAAAGCTGTGCAAGCTTGGGAAACTCGCTGGGCAAGCCAGCTTCTTTTGTCCGCCAAATTCTAGGGGCACAAGAGCCTAATGAGAGCTTAATTAAAATTGATGTGAAAAAATTAAACACTTTAAAGTATTGTTTTGGGGCTTGCAAAGCTCATGCCAGTGAAAGTCAATCATTTTGTGGCTTTGGAATTTAGTTCAATATTTTTTTAATCTTCATCTACAGGCCTCTCTTGCTATCTCTTGTCTCTCCATCTGAAAAGAAACAAACCAGGATAAGTGGTGTTAGGAAAGAGCCCATCCATCTGTTTTCCTCAGTTTCCCTGAGGCCAGGAGGGTGAGGATTTAAGTGTTCACATCAGAGTTTTAATGCTTTTCCCCTTTCAGGATATTATTCTACGTGGTCTTTTGCAGGCAAGCATGAAATCATTCTGTTTGCGCTCTAAGCATATGTGTATTCACTCTATGCATCCTTGGATGGAGCACGCTGCTGAGCACAAACTGATATTTTCTGTCTTTCAGCAGGGGCTTTAGTTTAGGCTCCACACTGTAAATGCAATAATATGGCTTCCAGTTCAGGGCTGTCACACATCCAACTGGCTGAAATCTTGGGCAAAGAAACTTGTATTCTGTCTGCAAAAGACTATGTAGACATACTCTGATACTCATTCACACTGGGCTTGATCTGATGCCTGCTGGAATCAATGATAGTCTTTATACTTCAATAAGTTTTGCAATAATCTTTTTTCAAAGTCTTGTGTGAAGTATTTATCACTCAGAACTTCTAGGGACTTCAGTGGGCCTCAGGATGCTCAGTATCTAGAAAGGTTAGTCTTTGCCACTTCAGTTCAGACATCCCTCACACACAAAAATCAACACTCTTGTTCCAAGCAAGTTTCCATTTTAGTGACAGATTTAGTGAGTATGAGTATCATTCATCATGTCAGTGATTCTGTTGGCACCTCTGCTTGGAGAACTTTGAAGTCCAGCAAGTTCTCGAACACAACTGGAGCTTGCATTGTGTCTAGTATTGCCTGATTAGAGCCTACTGTGCACCAGTGCAAATAAGGGCTGGGAATCAGTGGAGTTACATCCACCTGATGTAACATGAATAGTCAGGCTTTACGAAAATAACGGTGGCTTGAAGAGGAAATGGTATCAGTAGTGAAGGTATTCTTCAATAAAGCAGTTTTCTCTAGCCCCTCAGAAGTAGCACTCTCCATAGATTCTCTAACAAGGTTTCAGTGGCAGGCAATTAATTCTCTGTTTGCTTTTACATCGAACATATTTATTTAAGCTAGAACAGAAAAGTTTAGTCTATCAGCAATGATTTTTGGGGGGTTGTTGATTTTTTTTTTCATTTGGCAAGAGAAACTAAAATAAACATAGTATAAAAATGACTTCTGGGTTTGGGAGGAAAAAACCCACTTCCTGGAGTGGTTAATCTTGAAAACAGAATTTTGGGACCCTTCTGTTATAACTTTTTGTTACAAACCAAGTAGAAAAACAAAACAATCTGAGTGGTGGAGCCACATGATCAACTGTTTTTTTGCTAAATTAAGCCTTTCTATGAGCTAGGCCAATGGATATCATCTATCTCTGGACATGAACGTATTTGTATCTCAAGGGAATACTATGGGTATTTTGGTGAATAAGTCAAGCCTCTAGACAGCACAACAGCCTATTTCTATAACGTTCCCAGGGAAACCAAACTGAAAGCAGAACTTTCCAAAGAGGAAGCAGCCATCGCAAAACACTGACCAGTTGTAGGTGGATGTGCTTCACAGAAATATCACATTTTTTTTCTTTTTTTTTTAACAGTGAATAGATCTTTCAATCCAGTGAAAGGTGGTGAGGTGAATTCCACTGAATGAACCTGATTTTGCAACTACATCCATTTTACACTTATAAAGTCCACTACAGTCAGTTGTGTAAACATAGAATTATGTCCCTGGGACTAAGAGGAACGATGACACAAAGCAAAAAGCCCAATAGCATGCATTTGTCCAACTGAACTTTTGTAATGAAGACATTTCTTCAACTCAGGGGCAGCAAAACAATCAAGTTAAAGAATTGTAAATTCATGTATAAGTTTGCTTTGTAATTATCATCCCTACCTTTGTACTAAAGCTAGAGTCTTACACTGTATGCACTTTTGTCTGTGATATTTTCTTTTAGCACTCTCATCACTACAAAGAACTTTTAAAGCCAAGTTAGGTTACTATTAAAGTCATCTCAGAATCTTTTGATCAAATGATCAAATTAAATATCAAAAGGCAATTAAAAATGAAAAGATTTCATTCTACTTCTATTTTTCAGCTTGAACATGATGAAAGCATCAGCATCATTATTATTTTACTTCTTCCCACTTCCTCGGGTCCTGCGATATGGCTCAGGTGACATGGCTACACAATTACTGAAGCAGGTTTAACTTAGATCAAAGCATCATAGAATTCGAACTCTTATCACTTTCTTTGGATGTTGTTCTGTGTCATTTTCTGTCCCTTTGCCTTATAGTAGAGCAAATTCTAAGCTTACACAACACTATTCTTGCATCCCCAACGTGTCATCAAACACACCACAAAGAATTTCTATTGCTCTTGTATTTTTCATATTCTGTCAATTCTTTTCTTCATTTTCAATTAAATGTTCTTATCAAGGGGTGAATAGTCTTCTTCCTTTTTTATAACCATAGTATCTACTATTCTAGCATATAATATGAATAGTGTGTTGCTGTAACTATTATTGTGAATAATAATTTTGTTATGCCTTATGCATACCTCACTCAACATTCAAAAAAAGGCAGGTCCCTGTGCTCAGAGAATTTACAATTTTGAGGGATAGATTGCACCATCTGCACTTGGAAGAAGTGCAATGCAGATGAAAAGAAGAGCAGCCTTATGAGCTCAGACACACTCTGGGTGGGATGAATGTGCCTTCCCCTGGATGACCAGCCAACCTTGCTAGCCCCAAAGCGAACTACTGGCCCTGTAAGCTCTCCAAATCATTCAGCTGCCAAGGAGGTATTTGCATCAGCTGACTTTAAGCCCATAATGTAGATGCCTACATAAGGGAGGCTGACCTCCCTAGCCCTACCTCCTCTGCATAGAGTGAATAGAAAGAAATAAGCTCCGTCAGAGAAATTCAAAGCAGGATGTGTCCTGAATCACTGTTTGGAGAGGCACTTTTCTCTTTCTGGTGATTTTAGAAGGAGTCCAGAAAAACCTCCTACCTTGGGCACTTGGAAGTGAGACATTAGGCAATGTGAATGCTCCAGCAGTACAGGGACAGGATAACTGCATTTCTCCTCTGGGGGCTCTGCCTCATTTCTTTTACACTGCACACCCACAGTCTGTACAGTAAGAGCTGTGGCCTCTCCATACCCTGCCTATTTCCCAAAATCCAGACAGAGACTGTCTCTGGAGTGACAGAATGTCCAAACAACAAGGGAGTCCAGCATACAAAAAAAAAAAGGAAGAGGCATGGAGAAACGAGTTGTGCAGTTAGTGTGTGTCTCTGTCTTGTTCATTTTAATGTGGTTTGGGGTTGACATGCCTGTAAGAAGGAAAGGACAAATCAGTTCTGAAAGGATATAACAGCAATAAGGTGATTGTGAGGGAATGTAATTAAAGAGCTGTGAGGCTGTGAGTGCTGATACCACACAGTGGACAGGAGAAGGAATCAGATAAATGGGAAGATGCTGTCTAATGAGGATCTTAGAAGCTGAAGCCAAGACATTTGACTACATGGAGAATACATAAGGAGCCAAAGGATATGCTCTTCTCCAGAAGATGAAAGAAGACACAGTGGGCCTTGAACCATAGCTTCGTGTCAGTATAACGTATCGGTTGCATTACCTCTGTCTTCATCAAGTATTATTAATTGATTGTCACACGGGTTGTCTTTTTGGCACGTAAAGCTTTGTACTCTGCAGAAAAAAATCATTCATTGCTCATAGTTCCCCTCAAGGGGAGTGATACCTTTGAGGCTGGAAGTCATGATATCCCAGTCAGTGGAGCATACCCAGCATGCGCAGCAGCTTTTGCCAACAAGCTGGCGGTTTTATGGTGTCAAATGGAGCAACAGCGCCATGCTAATTCTGTTGGTCCTCTGCTCACAACACTAAGATGCATAAGAAGCTAAATACTGATGTCAGATGATTTCATTGCCAAAAACAGCTAGGGTTTGGGACCTAGATAAAAAGATGGCCCATTGGGAACTTAATTTGGTTTCAAGTGAAAAGTCTGTTTTGTCCTTGGTCTTTGAAGGAGTAATGGCCAGGATTTTTCCAACACTGAATGCTGGCTTCAGTGTTAACTGCTTAACTACTTAAATATTTGAAATGCGTCATCAAATTGCAAGGGCTTTCCTTCACAACAGATTTTTCAGCTTTCCCAAGAGCTGTGACTGTCATTTGGCTTAGTTTACTTTCACATGCACGTTAAGGATGATTTCATCAAATGAGTTAGGTGCCACTTTTAACACAAATATTTGCAAATAAGACATTTGTTACCTGTGTTGGTGGAGATACACAGCTGAGACTTTTCCACAGAACTTTCCCAGCTAACTGACTAATGTGTTTTTTCTGGTGCTTTTGTTTCTTGCCTTCATTATTAAGTAATGCTGCTAGTTCCTCTGTAAGACTGTCTGAGGAAACCACTCTTTCATACTTGGGATGGCTCTGTGCTTTGGTATAATTGACAGCTGATTAATCTTGTCTCCTACATTACAGTTTAACTGCCCATGACTCTCCTGCAAAAGCAGGTATTTTCTCTTTGTGAATAGATTTTCCTTCCCTGAGATATTATTGTGAAAACACTGTGCAAACTGACAGCACGCTGTTCAGTAGGCTTCTCTTGTGATCTGCTCTCCGCCAAAACATAGACACCTTCTAGATAGCTCATCTGTGCACTGGGACAGATGCACAATCCCTACCTGCCCAATTCCTTTCCACTTTTACAAAAATGCAAATCAGAGTCTTCCACTGGTTGCAGCTGGTTGCCCCATCTTACCGTGCTGCCACCCAAGATTATCAATAGGCCAAGCAGAGTAGTGAAGATGGCTTATTTCCTCTAATTCACAAAAGCGTAACACCAATTTGCCTTTAGAAGGCATACTGTACGAGTGTGATGTCCCTGCTCCAGCAAATCAGCCACAAAACACCTGTTCAGCACATGGCCACATCAGACTTTTTGCTCCATCGTGCACAGAAGGGTTTTGCACGCCAGCTGGATGGGGGACACAGCAGATGATGGCAGCTGCAAGCTAAGTGAGAAGTGCCTAGCTCCACCTCAGGCATGGAGCTCTATGTCACAGCACGCTGCACTCACATTTAGTCCCCGAATACTTTGTTCCTATTAGAAATCTCCATCCCTTTCCTTAAATCCTTTTGTTTTAGGTAACCTCTGTCATGCTGGGGCAACTGCAGGGCAAGTTCTGCTGGCGTAAACAAGCCCGGGGGAAGTGTCATCCCATGTTCCTACCATGCATTCTTTGTTCTGCTCCCTTCTTGTTTCAGTGACAGCTGTGTCCTGGGCGAAGTCTGCCATTCATGTGGAGATGGGTGGTATTTTTAGCCTGATTTCCTAAGAATATGAGAATTATGAGATCATGCCCTCCATGTGAGCATAAGTGTTTGTGTGGAGGAGGGCTGTTGTACAGGTATCTGAGTCCCTCACCCTTCTCAGTAATGTTTTACCCTGTTTGTCAGTCTCAGCCAACTATGACAGAAGGCTGGAGAGCTCTAAAATACCAAATTTCCAGTATGTTCTGTGAGAAAAGGCTGCAACTGAAAGAAAAGAATTAATCATATTAACAGCTGCTCACCTAATATAACACATCAGGAAATTTGCAGTTTCTTTTCTCTTTCCTCTCCATCCATGAGGCCCAAATGCATAGGAAACCAGACTCCATCAGTTCTGCTGATCATAGAACTACTTTTTTCTGTAAGACTCCTGTAGACAAGGATCATCTCACTGAACTCCCCTTCTAGTCTCACTCCAGTATATAGGCAATACTGGCACACAAGAACTGATTCTTTCTTGCAAGCTGTGTAATCACCAAAACATAGGGTAAATGGTGTCAGAATGGTGCCATTTTATGTCTTCTGCACTCAGTTTTGCAAAAGCTAAAAAACTGTAAAGACTCAAGGCTTACACCTGGGTAGATATTCTGCTTTTGATCTTTATAGCATTTCTCTTGCTGTTTTGATGCTCACTGATGTACTGGGTAGCAAAGGCATGAACTGAAGGCACAGTTCCATCTGCAAATCTCCATCAACAGCAGGTCATCTGGCTGTACAAAGGAAAACTGACTTCAGCCCACAGGTACATTTTGTCTTTGCTGTTTAAAAAACAGGAGTAAGAAAGGGCACCTATCAGACCAGACAGTCATCACTGACACATGCTAAACAGATAATAATTCAGTGAACCATTATTGTTAATAACAGATAACTGGGCAACTCTGAAGTAAATTAGGACTACTCCCAACCCTTCAGTCTGAAGCATTATTCTGATACTGTTTGCTTCTTCTCCAGCCTGTTAAGAACTTGTGCCCTAACAAATGCCTAAATTTCACTAAACTAATAGTGACCTGGAAGTTAAATTACATATCCTACTGTCTTGAGAAACATGGCCTTACTGCATCACTGTAAATTCTGAGAAATTCTGTTAATATCTGTAGACAATATGCTCAGGTTTCACACTATAAAAAAAACTAAAAACACACTGAGGGGCAAAGGGCAACTTGAGCCATTTCTAATCTTTCATTATTTTCTAACCCACACTTATGCTGCAAATCTAAATTGACCCTAAATGTCAATTTTAGAGCATTGTAGAGGGTTTCCATTTTTTGCTCCTTGTCTTTATTCCATTTATGCTGAAATTTACTTTAGGCTTGATCAACTCAGAGATTTATTTGCTAGTAGCTAGTGGCAATAGTGTTGCAGCATTGTCATGAGTTTCCATCTTGATCCACCACATTACTTAGAAAATATTGAAAAGATGATAACTTTGTATTATGCTAGCATTCTTCAAGCAGATTATAGAAGATGTGAAAGACTCTAAGTAAACAGTGGTTTTATTTCTAGGTCCAACATTGGAAGACTTTCACAATAGTTATACAAGCCTTTACAGAGGACCAGCTTTCCAGCAGCACAGGTTAACTTGGTCTCAGTACTATGCTACTCTGATTTTGCAACCTTTGGATCAGAACGCTGGCATATGGATTAGCACTGGTAGCGACTCGGACCAAAGGCAGTGTAAGCTGATGCTTTTCTGCAAAAGACTATGCAGAAATGGCCTAGAAAGTGATTGAGCTCTTAGCTTTCTATCCTAGGAGAAAAGGAAAAAGCTATTGAAACAACACTTCCTCATTGCCTGACAGTAATGTGGACTCCGGGCAGAATGCATTTCATAGAGCATGTGTAAGCTCAGTATAGATTTGGTTTTAAAGAACCAAATTAACTGGGATGATACAGAGCTGTTGAAGGGCCTCCTCTTGCTGCACTGAAGCAAATCTGCTAGAAATAATACCATAATCTCAGTTTTAGATGTCTACAAGATCTTTCTGAAGCCTTTTCTGTTTTCTTCAGACATGTGTAACTTTACTTTATTTGGCTGATACAAATAGGGTAGTGCATAGTCCACTTCCCATTAATGTCCATGGATAGACTTAAAAAAATTTGGGTTGGCCCATGCAAACAGGCCTTTCTCCATAGTGCGTTGTTTGAAATAATTACCCAACTTCCTATCTTTGACATTGGTTTCAAACATACAAACATTGTTTAATAAAAGGAGGAATGAAAAACGTCAAATCCTTCAGATTTTGTTTGATTCTGGGTAAGCATGACTGAAACAAACAATAGCTCTAAAAGTCCCATAGATCTGTTACTGAGAAAGACTCCTCTACAAGGGAACAAAATTATAGAAAGGGGAGAATGCTAAAAAAGTAAAGAGCAATTGTATCAAATTTGCAGATGAGAGGACAGTGTGGAATATTAGGTTAGGGAGAGGAGGCTGAAAAATGTGTGGAGATTTTATTAGTGTGCAATCTCATTAAAATGAGTCACAGTTGAGCAATTATGCCTTAGAGGAGTTCCTTTGATTCATGGGAAGAAACTGGGAGGTTCTGGAATTGAAGAAGATGAAAACTTAGTGATGGAAAATACCCAAAGTTTAGAATTTCAAATTAAGGTGATTATTTCAAATGTTCTGATGTTTGTAGCATTTTACTCTGGTGTTAGATTTATACCAACACGTAGCAGTGGACAGTATATCACAAGCCCACCAAGGCCATTTCTCCAGCACTGGAGAAGGATGAGTTATACCCAACTGAGTCCTCAGAGATGTTTGCTTAACCTGTTCTTAAAAACTTCAAAGAAAGAAAATTCTATGACTTCCCTAGTCTGCTCCTATATTTCATTAAGTGCTCAGATACAGAGCACTTAAAAATAGTGGGGGATACGTTAACCAGCAGTACATCCACCTTAGATGAACAACTGCTGGACTATATTTTCACTGCTTGCTTAGGTCTCATCTTCCAAACTTACTGGGTCCCTAAAATCATCCTTGCTGTCTCAGAGGTTATAGAGGAGCTCTTTTCCTGTTTTCGCTGGGGTCAGATACACCAACCAAAGGCCCTTATGATAATTGTTATTTTTACCTTAATAGCACAGGCACTTTTTTATTTTCTTTATTTTGTGGATTGTTGATAGAGGTAAGATGTACCAAAAATAAAACAAAATTTAGACAGACTAATTTCTAAACCTCCGTGACGCAGGATTCCACCTGAAATTTGGGCAAGCATACAGAAGTGGAATGGGAACACTTGCTGTAGCTAAAGATCCTTTCCCACTCCTGGGAGAAGTCAGACAGAAAGGTTTGGCTAGATCATGTGTCGTGGGACGCAGCATACAGCTGCCGGTCCAAAATGTCTGCCCACTCCAACCATTCTCCCCAGCAATACTCCAGATTCTCCAAAGATAAATCTCAGAGATATCCAACAGGTGTAGTTAGAGATACAGTGGAGAGTTAACACTGTGCCAGGATGTAGCACAAACACAGTACCAAGAGAAAATTACAACTGAATCACATGATCTACACAAGTGTGGTATGCCCACCAACAACCAGGCCTGCGACATCCATTGTCATTTTTCCAGGAAAATGTTTCCAACCCTTTAAAGTTTCCTGCACTTATTGGAGATTTTGTTTTTTGTGGCATTTATGTCCATTTATGTAACTTCTGTAAATCTGTTGCTAATTGTTGTACTTGCTTCTTTATTCCATTTGTCCGATGCCCTTTGAGTGGTTTTAATAAAATCACATATTATGACTAACGTTTGCTGTCCCCCATCAGAGAGTCCTTTTATGTCTCAAATAAAGGAGGTCTGCCAACTGGAGCCCAAGCCTTTATTCCTTACACACCCAAATCTCCCATCCTGCTCATTGACATAATTAAGGATGTTCCTTAAGGATGTAGGGTGGGGCTTCAGGAGGGGCAAGGTGATGTTCACAGTGTGCAGCCTGGGAAGGCATTGCATCCACACGGTAGTCACTTTTCCTGCTTCACTGGAACAGTAATTGAGCACCAGGATCCAGCCTTCAAGATCTGCAAAGCAGATGACACAGAATGCAGTCAGCAGTTAGAGTATATATGGGCATTCTGTATAAATATATGTGTTTATACTGACCTTAGAAATGTATGAGAGAGGAAAAATAAAGTATGGCATATGGCAGCCACTGCTGGAAGGTTTTATAAGGAAACTATACTTCTGGATAGATTAATGTGTAACTCAGCTCTGCCCAAAGATCGAATTCACCAAAAATCATATATGAGCATCTTTAGTGCTGTCATGAAAGCTATTCTATTAATCAGTGCTAGTTTCCTGGGACCAGAAATGGCTCTGTACTGAATAAGGCTGTTCCAGGAAAAGTTAATCCACAAGCAGCTACTCTTTTTCATTTCCTTCATTCTCCTCTGTCTGAAGCCAAATCTGCTTGGCACTGCAGCAGCTGGCTTCCAAGATAAAGCCGTAAGATCTCACATGCACATGCTATAGTCTCTGCGTATTCACAAATGTCAGCAGCTTTTGTGCAATGCAGGGTTCCCTCCATACCAGACGACAGTGACTTGACAATGTGATGTGCTTGCAAAAGCCTCCACATATGCAAACCCAGACAAATCATACAAAGGTCATGAAGAGCAACGTGGAAGCTTGAAAGGCTGACCCCATCAAATCCTGCAATTCCACTAGCTCCCAGTACAACCCCAAGCAATGAGAATATATTGATCCCAGACAAAAGACCAGGATACTGGTCAGAATGCAGTATACCTACTCCAAAGAATATCAGTGTCATACAGTGATTCAAAGACAAATAGGTAAAGTTAGTCAACAAATTATTGCAGAATGCCAACAATTTCTATATAACATAATTCAACAGATCCTTCTTCTGTCCCAGTATCTACTGGGGCTCACTCAACAGACATTTTTAAAATGCCTCAGTTCACTTATGTGTGAGGTGTTTTTATGTAGTTTTAAAGTTTAAAATATTGACCCAAACTACACATTTCATAAAATGCTGGTGATCGTTTTACAGAGCAACACACATTCTAATAATGTGGAAGAAGGAGGAATTTTCATTTTAGTCCCTCAGTAAGGTAATTATATCTGCTTGTCCAGTGATTCTTTTGAAAGATGGTGGTCAAAACCCCTGCCTGAAAATTTAAAAATCTAATTTAAAAATAAACCTCTAGGCCTCAAATTTTCAGAGCTATAAATCATTTCAAAACATGTCTCAAAAGAGGTTAAAAATCAAAAGGGAAACAAAAAATCATAAGGTGATATTTTAAAGAAAAATCTAATTATGTGTATAACAACTGCATTACTTTTGTGGCTTAGATCTTTATTTGAATACCTGGAAAAACTATTTCCTGGTATGTTAGGGTTTCCAGGAAATTTTTTTCAGACTTAAGTATGCATGCAGGTGTGTGTCTTATCCTAAGCACTCCATTTCCAATTTCATTGTATGCTATAGTATATTGAACTTTTAAACAATGCTTGAAGGCAATAAGTAGTTCTCAACCTAGTTAAGAGTCTGTGCTTTAGCTATTTCTAATTTAATATTTACCATTGTATCTTCACAAAAATATAACCATAAAAAGCAGCCCAAAGTCAGAATGGGCTAATTATGGTATAGGTAGAACTGTTAGTGAAAAGACTGTAATGAGGATGTAGAAAGAAATAGCTTAATCCTCTGAAAAAACATGTTATTTCTCAGCACCCTAACAAGTGAAATGTGCCTTGGGTAAATGGGAAGAGAGAGGAAGAAGTAAGCTTATACTGGTCCAAAGATTGAGTCTGAAATTAAATTTGGGATATATTCAAAGAGAGAAGACTTATCTTGAAGGGTAACTCCTGTGCAGCCAGGTAAATAGTTTTCTGAGGTACAGCATGCTTAGAGGATCTTCTAACAAAGATGTCAATGGAGATAAATGGGAAAAGCTCATGTAATTTCTTCACTTGATTTCAATATACAGGCAAAGGAGAATCACATAAAAGAGGTAGTGGCAATGAATAAAAAAATATGTGATGCTTAGAGATTTCCAGCAGAAAGAAAGCATTCATTTTGATGAAAATGGCAGCTGGGTGTGTATTACTGTGACAAAGATGCTATGTAGTCTGTCTCAGGAACTATGCAAAAAGAGGTCTTTTTTAAAAAAAAACACCAACAACCGAAACATTTACACAATAAATGCAAGCAACTTGGACAACAAAATAGAAGAACTTTAGTAATAGCATGGGGTGGGAAATTTTATTATTATAACAGAAAACTATAGGCTAAGTCAAGACTGAAAATGCAGTTACTACAGAAAATGCACTATTCAGTGAGGATACAATCAAACTGGTAAAATGAGTTGGAAGTATTTTATGTTAATGTGGCATTCTGCACAAGAATGAATAAAGCAAAATCTTTTTAGGTTTAAATCACACAAAGGAAGAAGCGTGAACAAGTTTATACCGATGTAGCCCTGGGAATCTGCCATGGCCTAGTACAGTGAGAGAGGGGACGGAGGTCTCATGAACGTTACTAAAGTCAGAACTATGACAGGGAATAGTCTAGTTTGGGGAGACCTTAATTTCCCAGATAGAGGTTGGAAAGTAAATGCAACTTTCTGCCAGGTGCAGTAAAAAGGCCTGGAGTCAGTTTCAAGAGGCTCCAAAGAAATGCAACAAAAGCAAACACAAGGCAAGCTTTAAACGACCCCAGCTGAGCTCCCTCACAGAAATTTGTTAAACTAAATTATCCACTTGGGCACTCAAGAATGAGCAATATTTCCTCACTCACAAGCCCTGAGTTTAAAATAAAAGGGTTTAAAGAAACAGATCTTTATTAGCAGGAAGAGTGAAACACATTAAACTTGGTAAACCTGAATAATTCATGGTACATAGATCTACCATTCATTTGAGAACATCTGCAGGAGTTCATTGCCTTCAGGTGTGGCCAGCTGTTGAGGTGAAGAGCCAGGAGTCCCTTCCTTTTCTTATATCCCCTCTCAGCTCCTGTTGCACCCAGCTCATACAGTATGCATCCAAATCTCTCACTATCAGTGCACATTTACCTTGCAAGAGCTCTAATACCCACCCCAACTGAAATCATACCTCTGTGTTTGTCTAAGGAGGCCAGCATTCAAGATCTTCCTCTAGGCTGTTCCTGGCCATCTCCACACAAGCATTCTCAGTTTGTTGTTGCTTTTGGTGCAGGGCACTACTGCCACCCCAGCTCAGTGTGAAATGTATTTTTAAACAAAGCCATGGGATTGATGAGACCTAAGGAGGGAATCCACAGAAATGGAATTTTATTGTATTAGAAATAGCAGTAATCATGCAAGGAGTGGGGGAAAAAAGGGCTGATCAGCATAGAAATGACCACAAATGGAGAGATTAGGTGAGAATTACCAAAATTCAAGCTCAGTCAAACTTGAGAAGGGTACTAAAACTTCTAGTAAAATGCTCACCTATACAAAGACAGCAAGGAAAGAAGAGTGTCAATACATAATGACAATAAAATAACATGGAAGAATAATCCTGCTGTGACACAAATCCAAGTGAATATTTTGCCTGAATATCCAGTAAGAGCAATGACATAGACCACAGAAGTGAAGTTGGGATGGGTGAGACTGAAAGCAGAACTCGGAGTTTAACTTAATCAAGTTATAATACCATGTGGTATCCACTCCAGAATGTATAAGGAATGGATACATTAAATACAAAAGACAGTAATAAATTATCATATAGTGGTTGTATTATGTGAGTAGAATATCTCTTTTTGAATAGGAGATTAAAAAAATATATAGGTTTCCTAAAGGTGAATCATGCCAGCCTATCCCATAGCTCAGTTTGATATTTAAAGGATTTCTACACTAGTGTTTTTAAATGTGGTCCAGGAAGTCCAAACTTACTTCTGATATGCCTGTGGGAAACATTTGTTGTATCCATGCATGTGAAATATTTAATGGGAGCTGAATATCCCTTGAAGAATCCACAAGTTTAATCCAGTTAAAAACACCATGAAAGTATGGCAGATCTAATCTACTTAGCTACTGGTAAAGCCTTTTGACAGAGCAATTAGGCATTTTTAGGAATGAAATAACATCCAGTAAGACAAAATGCAAAGCTGTGTGTGTAGAGACTCTGATAGTTCTGTCCCTGAAAGGGACACACCCATCCTTGGAGGTTTTCAAGCCTGGATAAAGGCCTGAGCAACCTGGTCTGAAATCAGTGGTGATCCTGCTTTAAGCAGAGGTTGGACTAGAGACTTTCTGAGGTCCCTTCCAACGTGATTTATCCTATTACACGCCAAGAAGCCAACTCAGCCATCAAGAGCAGATCATGTTCTCTTTGGAAGCCCTCTGATGTATCCCAAATGGCAGGGCTGACAGTAATGCAATATATGCCACCATTTCTGTTTTTGTAAAATGTGCATCATTCATTGAAAAAAACATAAAGCTTAAAACACTGACAAGGCAGGAAAAAATCAGAGAGACAAGATCTCAGTGAACGTCCCAGGCAGAGAATATTCCAACCAATGAATCAGAAGGGCAGGCTATATCTATATATACTTAAAATATCTTTTAAGGCTTTCTAAAAATGGCTTACAAAGTGAATAAAGAGAAGACATACAATGTGTATTGGGGGGGTATCACGAAAATGATCTGCAAGGTCACATCCCAGTTTGATGGTATAAACCAGGATAGAATTCAGCTCTTCTTTCTCTTCTTAATACTTTAAATTTGGACTAATGCAACTGACAGTAGAATAATGCCTTGAATGGATGGGCATCTCAAAACATGTTAATGACATTATTCTTGAAAGCTTTTTCTTTGACTTTCAGATAAATTTTTTTAAGAGCTTAAAGTACTGTGAGAATCTGTATATCACAGATGCTGTAAGCAACACATGATGTTGAAATTACATGTTGAGCAAGACTATAAACAAGCTAGATGAAACATGGAAGTGCCCCTTTTCTGTGGGTTCCACCATTGGTTTGACTGCTGGATACATACCCGGCTTGCACGCAGAAGCAAGAATTTATGATCCATTCAGAGTACAAGAGTTCTTTATTTGAAGTAGCATGCAATTAAATAAAATTTCCTAGACAACACAGACATTTTGAAATGCAAGATGGGGATATAATTTATAATAGATCATATCTTAACCATGACAGTGGCCTGTTAGGGTATCTTAAACCACATTTAAACATTTAGTCGTAAAGTTTTGTAGAAGTCTTGAATTTGCTTATTATACTCTAGTAAGTGAAATCTGATCCACTGATAAACTTAAAACGCCAGCTTTTCTTGATATAGGCAGAAAAAATTTTAGTAATTATAAGCATATGCCAAACATGCTGATATTAGCTTAGGAGAAAGAGAAAGAAAGTGAGAAAGAGAGAAAGAACACAAGAGAGCAAAAAAGAAAGTCAGAAAAGAAAAAAAAAGAAGGGAAGGGAAGGGAAGGGAGAAAGGAAGAAAGGAAAAAAGGAAAAAAGACAAGAAAAAAGTAAAAAAGGGAAAAAGAAAAAAGACAAAGGAAAAAAGGAAAAAAGGAAAAAAGAGATAAAAGGAAAAAAAGGAAAAGGGAAGGGGAACTTGGAAGAGGAAGGAAAGAACTGGACTGAAATCAAACCTGGCGTGTTAACCTATTCAAAAATGGCCAGAAAATGCATAAAGCAAACTCTACTGACAAGAACAATAATGAACAGAAAAAAAAAGAAAAAGAAGAAGAACATTACATAACACTGTCAACATTCCATTGGTTGAACAAGGAAACTGGAAATTTACAAGTTGCTTTTTGTTTTTCCTGTCATTCAAAGTCAAAACTAACTGGATTCTGGAATTAAAAAGAGTTGAGCAGAATAAAGTAAAATATAGAGATCAAAATATTTACCACTGGTCATACCCTGTCCCTCTCCTCTGATCTTTTGGAGGAATATCTGAAGGGAATGTGGGAGCTTTTTGAAGCTGACTCATTTCCAGTTTAAGATGGTCAGTGATGTCAGTGACTGCTTGTGCTACTCCATGCCAGTTACTCACCACAATGTCAGCGAAACAAGCTGAAGTAACATCTGGATTTATCAAAGTAAAAGCTCTTGAATCACAATGCTTTACTCTTACCAAAAAATGTTGGAGAAAACTTAGACCCTTTGAAGTCAGCAGGACCTTTTGCCATGACTCTCAGCAGAGCCAGGCTTTTACTCTTTCTGTTTCCAGGGTTTTTTTTCTTTATTCCAGTGTCAAACCTGTCAGGTGTGTTACTATTCTTCTTACTGTCACTCTTTCTGCTACGATGACATTCCAGCAGCATCTGCAGGACTTTGCACTACTACAGCATAGGAAGTTATGGCCTCTCCCTAAAGAAGCTTAGAACACTTTTCAGTTTTTCTGCCTTCTTTTAATTAAGATTGTATTTAATTCTTACCTTTCAAGACAAACACTTCAACACAGCAAAAACTTTAAAAAAAGAAAATGCTATGCTTTGTGGTATAGTCAGTTACGTACCACAAAGTATTAATATACACAGTGAGGAAAAATGTAAATTTTAAAATTAAACTATTAACTTACCACTGGGAGGGACATCAGCAACTTGTCAGGGAAGAGATGAGGGCAAGTTGGTGACGAGAAAAGAAAAATAGACACAGGGTGAGAAGAAGGATGGGAGTTAAATCTAAATCACTCCTGGAAGCCCATATTCCTTCCTCAAATATTTCCCAAAACAAAGCCAGATATTCCTCAGACTTCTTTAGCTGCTTAAGTGTCTATGGTGGAATGCTTTCCTTGGAGATGAGTAACAGGTGGGAGTGCTGTTTCTCTAGGCTGTGCATTGATTCACTCTTCTGTCTTAATAAATTCTTCATTTCTTGACTGTGACTGCCCTTAGAAACAATGGCTACTGTATGGCCAAGAGGCTCAAATCCATGGGCCTCTTCTGCAGTATTTGATCACTAAATCATCAAATCATTTGCATGCTAATATCAAATTATGTCCCTAGATATTTAACTAAGAAGATTCTCCTGTACTATGTGCAAAAGTTTTTCTTGACTCTTATCACACAGCAAACATGCACCTGAAGGAAATACTTTATGTTGTCTTTTGTGGTGCCTGCCACACTCAATACATTCTACTGAATTGAAAATAAATGTATATAAGCACATTTCAGATTGTGTTTGGTCATTGTAGAGCAGAGCCTTTAAAAATCTCTCCATCTCTTTATCTCAGATTTGGCAACATCTTCGTTATTCTTAGTTAGTCCTTCTTCATCAGAAATTCATTTCTGGATTACTGAAATCTGCAGCAATTTCAGGGAATCTCAGGGAGTCCCAGACATCTAGGACTGATGTTTAAGCTAACATATGATGAAGATTGAAAGTTATATTGATGTTGCAGAGACTAACACTTTCCTTTAATTATCACTAATCCAGTGAGTGGGTATATAACATCTCCCTCTAACCAGTCACTCCATTTGGTAGGTTGGTTACCAACCTGAAAGTCTCAAGTACACTAATTTTACTGGCTTCTATATGGTGAAAGGGTTAAAACTGGTTCTGTTAATCCAGATTCTGCGTTTGTGGTTGAAAATATACTGGCCATTCATTTTTCTTTCTCTTTAGGGTGAGACTGTCACCCTGAAGCTGAACAGCTTCAAAAGAAATACCAGTTTAATTCACTTTCTTCCCATCCTCTACAATAAAAGAATGTCATTTTTTTATTCTCAAAACAGTGAGATACTGATATCATACTAGCTCTGAAAATGTAGAAATCTGAAAGAAAATGTATTTATATCGGGTATACAGAAACTTCCTCCAAGACAACCAAGTGCATCTTCCTGAACTCCCTAGGAGGACGTGAAAGGTAAAACATTCAAGATATGCAATCATCCAAAAAAATGTTCATTTAAACTATGGCAATTTTTCCACATCAGAAAGTGCAGTCACTGTGCTGATGTATCTGCTAGTAATGCAAAATCAGGCCTTACATTCTTACATGTTTTTTGAGACTCTCTGGAAGTTTTACCTTTGAACATTTGTTTGCGCTTGACTAAGTTTGGACATTCCTTTGGGAAAAAAAACTTTTCTGACTGTCTGCTTACTGCCTGGAATTAAGCTGAAATTTTATACCAGTAAGGGAGGGCAAAAATGGTGGGTTTAATGTTTGTTATATGCCTCAAGGCATTACCAAAGCATAGTATTAAATGATATTCAGCTAGGACAATCTGAACATCCCAAGGACTTATTTAAGGGAACATGAAGGCCAAGCACATTAACTGAACTAGAGTCGGGACTGTGAGCTATCCTCTTTTCAGTCCCTGAGAAAATTAAGAGACTGGAATTTGTGTCACTGTGTGAGGAAATGAAATGTGAGGTTCTTGTATAGAGGTTTGCCCCAGGCTTTAAAATAGGCCTAAAACAAAATATTTAGAACACAGACAGCTTGTATGGACCCAGGTCCTCTCTTCACCCAAGGCTAGACATTTCAAAGGGCCAGGTCTTTATGTCACACTGTCCCTATATTTGCTGTCTTGAGTTATTTTAGCTTATTTTTAATAAACACCATTTGACATAGATGTATGATATGGACTAAAACTGATTGGTGTTTCTGCTGAAATTTGTTTTATTAGGAAATGCCCAACTAATACAATGAAAAGTCCTTCAGTAGAAATGCCTTGTTTGCAATAAATAAGAGGTCAAGATCATGATAGTATCCAGTGTTTCCTTCCACTTTTTGACCTAATTCATGATGACAACATAAAATAATAATTTGAGAAATGTCATAAAATGGGAAATATGGATGTAATGAACTGTATGTAATGAACAAATTTCTCTACTGTTGTTGCCAAAATTAACAACTTTCATAATTAGGGAGACTGCTATATAGTTTGCTGTTGGGAATAACTTGCGCCCATATCTCTACCAAAATGGGGAGAAACTAGTACTTTCCCTCTCCAGCAGCTTTACTGACATAAATTGGGTGACTGCAAAAGTTTCAAGCATGATTACTATAACCAAAAGGAAAGTCTTGTATCCCTACCAAACCTCACATATTTCAAATCACAGGCAAGCTTTTAAGTTTTAATGAGATACCCAAGCAAACCTGCTGGCCACAGAGAGCTGAACTATTTATCTCTTAGTGAAGAAAGTTTCCAGGAACTGAAATTATATAGATTTAAATTACTATTAGAGAATTATTTAATTTAAATCTCTAGATGTCTCACTGGTTATCTCTGACTACATCATTGCCTCTGACTACTTTAAGAGTTCTCCTAGTGGTTATTTCTGCAGGACAGCACAGAAAGAGGCTGCCTGCCATCTTCCCAAACTCCAGACATGGCAATACACAAAGAGCAGTTTATGCTTGGGCCATTTGCAGCTTATTAAACTCATACCCAGTTTTGGACAGAGCTTTGGGGAGAGCTGATTAGCAGAACTATCCCACCTCTACAACTTCTGTTTGACAGAATGTTTCTTTCCTTTTCCAGTGTTTGGGGGGGGGGTGACTACTATTAAAAATAAGATTCTACAGTTTATGAGTTGCCTAGTCAGATATTTCCTTCTGCTGTTTCTCCAAGATTATGGTTTGGGTTTTCATTTGTTTGTTTTTCCTAATGCCTAAACATGTCATTGACATGAGAAGAAGAAGGGACATCTCAGGTCACTATCCTGTCCAGGCTGTTGTAAGCAACCACATCAGATAATCCATTTCAGAAAGATATCAAGCTCCACCTTATCACCAATTATGCTTTTTGTCAAAATTATGCTGGTGGTTAGATGCTTCTCTTGTAGTTTAAAATCTAAGTTCATAAACATAAAGTTTTTACTTATTTGTTCTTATTCCAACATTGTTTTTAGTTTAAATTGTTTCTTTTCCCGCCCTTGCATTTATCCATTCTGCTGTATTCACAATAATAAAAGTTCTATAAGCCAAGCTCTCCTATAAAATAGGATTTCTATTTCTCTAATCCCTTTCCTTCACTGATCTTATTCATCTTCCTTGATCCGAGTTGTTCAGAATTGAACACCATACTTGAACTAAGATTTCCACAGATATTTTGTCAATGACGTCAGTATGTCTGACTTATTGGAAATTCCCAATGCACCAATGCATACTTGCCTTTTAGCAACTGTTTTGCATTGATAGCACACAGTCATCTATACTGAAAAAATATTGCTAGGTCTTTATCAACAATATTTCTAACTTTTAAACTCATAGTTGCTACCAGATGTTATTACTACTGTTTCTTTAGCCTATTCAGTTTCATCCCATCTCTGCTGGTCCTCAAGGTCCTCTTATTCTTTAAGTTTGATATTCTGCTATATTGATGATGCCTCAACTTTGAATGATCAGGAAATTTTTCAGCAAGTACCTAATATTTTTTCCAAATGGAGTAACAGAAAGGAAACCTTTAAAGAAAAAAAGACCCCAAACTGTTGCCAGTAGAACTCATTTTGTGACTCCTGCCAGTTTAACAGTTAAATTCTCATGTTCTTCCCTAGGCAAGTCAGCTTCTTTCCTGCCTTACTATTTATGCAAAGATGTTTAACCCCAAGGCCAGATAGAGGCGATCTAAATAAAATAATTCTGGTAGACAATGTATTTTCTTATCAGATGTTATGTGAAAGCAAATTAGGTTAGTTTAGTATATCTATCTTGAGTAAACTTAAGTTGTATTTTATCCCTTCTTTGTTTCCATATTTGTCTGGTCCAAAGCCAAATCAATATAAAGCATCAGCTCAAGCTGCGAACCACATTGATGCAACTATGCCACTTTTGGAACCTAAAGAAGTTCTTCTGAACAGTGCTGTACTGTACTTTGCCTCGTGGATGTATCAGTCCATTCAGAACTTAAAGCTGTTTGCACCTGTGTCATGTGGGTATGCATTTAGACACTTAGCAGGGGAAGAAGAAGAAAGTTAGGCACCTAAGTGAAAAATGGAGAGCCAAAAACCTCGACTTGGCTGCTGGATAACTTGGGAACTATGTAAGTACCTCAAGCTAAATGCCAGTTTGATAACATGCCTGAAGACTTTTTGAAGCTGCACCTAGAATCCAGGACAACCTGCTCCCAAGGGAGTGCTGTTGGCATCGTAATGCAAATGCAAACCATGCTATGTATCCATCCTCTAGTAGAATGAACCATGAGTATTCATTTTCCCTTTCTTCTATTGTTAACAGAAAGTTTTCCTAGGTAGCATCTTGCTATAATTTGCCTTAATTTCAAAATACGTCTTACAAGGAGCTTTTGTTTGTTTGGGGGAGGAGGAGGGTATGGCTGATGTGAGTTTTCCTCCGTTGTACACATTATGTTGCTAAGTGACATTTGGCAATGAATATTGCATGTTGCTCCTATTTCTCTGAGCCAGCAGCATTTTGTTGCTATGTTCCAGATGTCAGTGTAGCAAGATGTCATCTGTATAAGGATCTGCATTTGAACTGGAAGAGAATGAATGATTGGCAGTATCTTCAACAGCTTCATTCGTATCAAACTCTGACATGTTATTAGTTATAAAATTCATTTTATTGGCAGCTTCTGAACAGAATTTCTCAGTGCTTTTAAGTTTTTTTAGATGCTTTGAATAATGGAACCAATAAAAACCTACTTTTAAAAACATGCATTTTATGAAATAAATAAAAAGAGAAACTTCTTTGTCCTGTTCTTTAAACTTCCTCTTTCCTGTATGAAAAAATAGGTTATCCATTCATAAAAGGCATGTAGACATTGCAACTAGAAAATATACTGAAGAAGTCTTATATTCTGTAACTATGCTCTGAAGATAAGTAGGTGGGTAGATATTTTGGTCTCTCTCAAATTTTACATATAAGAACTATCTCATACTGTGAGTTTAGCTCCTATTTCAGTTCCAAAATATTCCATTTTTTCAACTCTTTAGCAGCTTGGGGCATGTATTATATCTAGTACAATGAATGTCTCTTTAAATATATTCAAAAACATATCTAAACCCCAGAGATCCAGTGTGTACATTTTGATTTTTAAAATGCTCTCCTTGCCAATATCATGACATAAACAGTAAATCCAACAGATGTACTCTCTCACATCAACTGTTTTGGGGTTACAGCTATGGAGCTATCAGAGACCCTGAATAAAGTAGAAGGGTTACCCCAAAAGCAGACCAAGTGATCAGACAGTTTCTTAATTGAGTCTTTAACTCCCAGCCTGATACAGAAAGAGAAGAATCTTTCAAAAAGTGCTATCTGACACTTGGGGTAGGTCACCTCCTCCTCTTGATCCCCTCCGTTACCCACCAGCAATTGAGATTCTCCTTGCTCTTCAAGTCAGTGCAAACACTGTCCTTCACCCTCTCACAGGAGGAGGTAAAGCTCCCCTCAGGCTTTCTGATGTTGTCCTCCTAGTGCAGACATTTCCAATATTTGATGCCTGCCATCCACAGGCGTGCCACCAGTGGTAAACCTTTTGTTGAACCTTTTTGCTCAAGTGCAGGACACTTGAGCAAGTCCCAGTGAAGTTCTCAGTACTTCAAAGTCTAAAATGTGTGCTTAGCCTGGCACCTGGAGATCAGGTCCTATGAAGTTCATCTTACTGTTCATGGGGCACGAAGCTGAGTATATGAATATGTCATTTTTGCTAGACTAGGGCCTCTTTGCTGTAAACTAACCGAGAACACATAACTGGGAGGAAACTCCCTCATGCCAAATACATCAGGGAGACTTCGTTTCCTTGTATTGCATCTAGATCTGTAACAGATGACAAACATATCCGTATCTCTTTGATCACTACAAAAATAAATGCGTTTGTCTTAAATCCATTACAAGGCAATAAAAGAGTATTTTAAATGTACTCAATCCAAAATCTTATCAGGAGGGAAAGTGGAATGAACCATTTACTTCATGCTCTTTTGCTATAAAATGTCTTGTTTCTGGAGAGAAACTGCACTTAAGAGAGCAAGAAGGTACATAAACTGATCAATTTAGCAGTACTGGTCAGATCAGGGATGCAATGAAAAATTCTTACTCTCCTGATTTAATAAGAGATAAAATGTTCTGTTTTCCTGGAAGAGCAAAAACATAATTAAGTGAAGAGATTATAAATTAATGGTTTAAGAAGAAAAAGGGAAGAAAAGCGATCTCCAAAACAGTGCAATTGTTGCAGACCAAAATAACTCCTTTTAAATAAATGTGGCAAAGGGACCAACACTGTGTAGCTCACCATAGGGAACATACCATATTTATAGAGGTGTTGTAATTCAAAGGGCCAGGCTGTGTGAAGTGTGATGATTGTTTGAGCTACTATAGGTGACTGCCCAAAGTTCAGTTTTTGAACACATACTAGTGAAAGTCACTGGCCAATGTCTACTCCTTGTTCATATGCACAGGTGATGCAAAAATTTGGGAATCTTTCATTAAAAGCTTGATACCTTTTCTCAAACTGCAGACATTCTTGCTTTCTGCTAAGGGCTCATCTGTTAGTTACTGGCCTCAACCAACAAGAGGGTTTGACTCTGAAACCTGACAATTCTGAAGGAACTCTGGAATAATTTATTTTCCCAATTACGGGCAAAATTGGTCCCTACTTCACCCTGCTGGAAAATAGCTTTGTCTCCTTGGGTTTTTCTGTTCTAGGGGCAACTTTCTTTTGATACTTTGCCAAATTTTTCACTTTCCAACTTTATAATTGTAATCCACAATATAAATAAAGAGTAGATCTTGGCCAACCTCTTTGAAAGATTTTCTTCTGCTGTATGAATTACCTTTACACAGCAGTGAAGTGAACTATTTCATACTTGTAAGCGCCTACAGGCAATGAATGAAGTGGTGACATTAGCCTATAATTGAGCTGGACTGCTGATTTCTCTCCAGGTTGCTATTTTTATGAAGAAAATGTTTAGATCCAAATCCTGACCATGTTGTAGAGCAACTCAAGAAACTGTGGAGCTAGTAAAATTCTGAGGCATTTTGTGGGGATTGGATGGGATAAGCAAACTACGGATGTCCTGTGGAGAAACAGAGCATCTTGTATATCTCAAGGCATAGCTCTGTTAAGGCACCAAAGAGGAGGTGGTAGTCAAAAAGTGCCTTTTGGAAATAGTCTAAAGGTAGACTAAGGTGACCTATACCTTCACAATACTTAATTTATTCAGGCTTTGCACCCATCTACAAATTACACAAGTGACTGCATTGATATTTAAGAACTGTGGTAAGTTAAATTCTGGCCAAAGTGTTTTCTAGGCATGAGAAATAATGTATTATACTATATTTGAATTTTATTAATGTTATTTAAGTAACCACTGGAAGAAAGCACGTATAGCTTGTAACAACTATAAATATTGTTGTATTGTAAACAAATGCCCCATTCTTAGAGATGTAAATCAACCAGGGACCATATGAGTCAATGCAATAATAATAACTTTCACCAAACTTTAGATGGTCATTATTTTCAGAATTCAAGTTTTCCATCCATTGAGGACCTTATTCCTACATCCTAAATCAAGATCACCAAACACATCCCAACAGTTTATTCTTTAAATATACCCTTCATTCCTTTTGTACTGACAAAAAGAACATTGCTTCAAAGCTGAGCCAAAAACCAAAACAGTACATATTCCAAAAGTGAAGTGAGGGAAATAGATTCTTGTTCAGGAATTTGTCCAAGATGAATTGAGTGCAGTACAGCTGCAACATAATAAAAAGCAATGCTGGAATCCGTGGCTAGCCTTTCCTCTGCGCTAAAGTCAACACCAGAGTTCTTAACTCTTCAGAGACTCCTTGGGAGACATAGCACAATGGTCAATTGGCCATTAAACCCTAGAATACTATGTAAAGTGGCTATGTAAATCCTATGCAAAGCAGCTGTACCAAAATTCCAGACTAGATACATAGCTTGTATAAACCAGAATAACTCAGCTAATTTCAAAGCTAAGGGAGATAGTCACAGAGAGATGCAGACATCAATTTTGTTTCATAATTCTAAAAGGTAATTGTTGGGCGTGTTTTGGCATAGTGCATGTCACCACAGAGAATGAAACAGGATAAGCATTCTCACTCTGGGACTTCATAATGCATTCTCCACTTGGTGAAAATTACTTTGAGTCAGTTTACTATATAATGGTGGTTATGTTCCAAGGCATTTTGGAGGAATAGAAGATCAACAAAGGAGAAAAGAAAAAGGATTTGAGGTGGAACGGCATGTTGGGTTGTTTGTTCTGTCCTTTGATTGTGGCTCTTTAGTTAAGGCATCAGATGCTTTGGTTTGCTTTTCTGTAGCATGCAATTATTGTGGGAACGCTACGTCAAATAAGTGAATGTTTTCCTTTGATCAAAAAGGCGATGAAATATGTGGCCATTCTGATGTGTTCTGGGGCTGAGCTCCCCAGCACAGCTGTTGATCAAATTCTGTCCATCCCTCTCATAAGACCCATAGATAATTCAGATCCTTAGTGCAAGATTGTTTTAAGGAAAATTCATTGACTGAATTAGTCAAATTGGTCTTAGAATTCATTTCTTCCAAGGACATACCATGCCCTAGATGCCATTTAGAAGATATTTGCTGGCATCAATACCAATCTTTAGCTGCAATTTCAAGGTTCTATTCTTGACAGGGTTTTTTTTTGGAGGGGGTTATTATTTATCATAAAGGCACTAGGATGAAAGAACTGCATTATTAGGACTAAATGATAGAAGATAAGTGTTTAAACAATATGCCCTGAAGAAAGAGGAATGAGAGATGTTCTTATTGCAATACAGCTCAGGTATTCCATAGACTTGAGATTTTTATAGACAAGCTGCTCTAGAAACACACAGAACGCTTTCAGGTCTAATATGTACATGGTCTTTAAATGGACTCTGTTTCAATGGCTGGCATTCAGCAGTCTCATTAATTAGAAATTAGTGAAGTATTTTGGGAATAGCTTTCAGAAATCAGTCATGGAAATGAAGGAAATATGGAAAAAAATCTTGACTGAAGTTTATGATGTAGCCCTTTTCATCAGACAAGGCAAGATCAAGCTTTGATTTGTCATCCGCTATAGAATAGAAATGTGGGTGGAGTTGATGGCTGGGCCTGTAATTTGGAAAGATTACTCTGGGGATTATTATTTATTCCGTTTCCTTGAAGTGGGTTTTGTGCAGAACCCAGTCCATTATGGAAGTAACTGTGGTGTGCAGTACAGCTTTGTGCTTCAGAAATGTCCTTGAGTGTTGTGTCTCCTACTGTTTAGAGTGTAGATTGTCTGCTCCATGCTAGCAAGCTGGAGCCACTGCTGTGTGAGATGAGACTGCAGAGATAAAGCACAGAGTTCTTAGACTAATAATGCAAGAAATACCTCAGGATGAAAAAGACTGAATATATAATGCTCAGCTTCAGCAGAGACTAAAGTATTCCACATCTGCCAATTGCAATGAAAACTTATCAGGTATATCTATATTGTTGTTGCTACTATTATTAATTTTGTAACTGTGGTTCCTTGGAATCAAAGCCACTTTGTGCTTGATATTGTACAAATAAGTAACAAAGAAAGCCATCCTTGTCAAAGAGAATCTATAAACTGGGACACAGGGATTCAGTAACACATGACAGATGGACTGTGGTGCCTGTCAAGTGCGACTAAGTCATGCATCTCCATAAGGGCAAGGTTATGCTTGAATGCATATAACTGCAAGATCAAGAGCCTAGACCACAGGATTTGCAGGTAGAACTTGCAACAAATATAAATACTGTTGCATTGTAAACTTTGCTCTTTTCTAAATAGGACAGTATTCAGGGTTGAGCTTAATGTTAATGTAACATAGAACGTATTCTGTAGTGATGGGCATTCCAGCGTGCTAGCTGGAATAGGGAAACTCTGCTGAATAATGACATAGAACCTGCTTTCCAGTCTGAATGCAGGACAAGGACAACAATAACGAGTAAGAAATATACTGAAGGTACATTGCTTCTCTTTCTGTCAATTGGCTCTAATAGTTAGGTTTTGCTTCTAACTTTCCTGTGACCTTGAACAGCATCAAAGAGTTGTTAATAACCAACAGCTCAAGACTTCTGTCACACATAGTTCGATGACAGATCAAAGTGAGCTACAAACATCTAGGAGGAATGATGGAAAAAAAAGAAGAAAAAAGAGAACCTTCTTCCTACTGAACCATGCTATGCCAAAGCCTATCTTGCTCTATTACTCTGAAAGCTGGTTTAAATTATCTAATACTATTTACGCAGCTACAGCCTACAAAATTGTTAACCTATTTAACACTCTCTGTAAAAGGTGCTGCATCATTTCTTATTTCTCTTTAAAACACCTGAAACTGATTAAACATTTCCCTTGGGATGCTACTTTATTTTATTTTTTATTTGAATTTCTTTCTCTGCATGATTAATTTGTAATCAAGACTTGTTTTGATTTTCCAAACTATATTTTAAAACCAAACGTGAAGTAATAACTTGTGGATGGCTTGCAAAATAGTAAAAATGTGTTCCATTAAGAAAAAAGAAGTATTGTGCAAATTCCGTGTACCACAGAATTAACCACTCTTTGGTAAGCCTTCTGAAAATAAGTGTGATCAAAGCATCCCAAAGGTCAAGTGTTGTGGAATGATGGTAAAGTTTTAAGGCCTACAAATCAAGAGAATGTGAATGACTGCATAGGCGCAAATGACCATCTTATCTTACATAATTGCCTCTTAAAAATTTTGACTGCAGATCTAATGTAGCTGTGCTTGCCAATTTTTGAACTTTTGGCAAACAATCTCCTCCAAGAATGCATGCTTTTTGCTTTGCTTTTATTAAAAATATATGTAAATCTCATTCAATTTAAAATTACACAATCAAATGTCATCACATTTCTCACGGCCCTTGTCCTCATTGGGGCTGTGCACAGGCAGTGTCTAAAGTTAAAATCTCTTTTGAGTTAAAAATAATGTTTATTTCTTCTTACGTTAAAAAAAAAATTTGACTTTAACTTTTGTGCAGAGTTGCTTCTCGCCGGAGATCTTAAGTCTTGGCATGTGCATCTCTTCCAAGAATACATACTCACTGCCATTTGTCCATTAGGCTTGCTAGAAGTGAGCAAATATTGTACCACTGAGCCAATGGGCCAATAGACTGTTTCAAATTGCTCCAAAGAGATAATTGATGCACTGAAAGTGTAAGGTAACACTAGAACTGAGATCACTGAGTAATATGATCTCATGCTGAATGTGGGTGTTTTATTTGTTTGCTTTTTGGGGGTGGGATGAAATGTGTATAAGCCAAGGCTTGATTACTAAGGACTAAGAGTGGGGAGAAGAAGTATGGAGACAGCCCCAAAGGAGTATGTTTAAATAGAGATGGGCCGAGATCAGCCATTTTACATGACTATTTTTTTCTGTAGAGAATTCAGGAGGTTTGAAGTACAAGAGGGAGAACAGATAAAGGTCAAGTCCCCCAGTAGTATATTTAAAACTTTTTCGTTTTCTCCCATAGCATTTGGGAAGCAGAGCAAGGGCAAAGTCTTCACTGCCTTTATTTAGGTTCTCCCTGGCTTCTAAGATTGGCAAGTTCCTGCTATATTTTTACAAAGCAGACTGCTTTTCAGGCAGGTTTTCTCAAGTTCTTGTTTTATGGGTTTTGGAGAAAGATTCTGGCCAGAGATGTTCATAAGAAAAAGTGTTTGCAGTCTTTGGAGGTTGTTAATTCCTGGAAAAACTTCTGGCAAACTCCAGCTCACCAAAGTTTCACAGAAAATGTTTGTTAGAATTTGACCAGTTTAAATGAGTTTCTTGTGTTGGTGTCTTTACCTAGTGGAAGTACAAATCGTGCTTGGTTTTACACACAAAGTCAAGCAATGCTGCCAACACATACAGCCCTCTTCTCTCTCAAATATTTTATTTATTTACTCTGGAGTCTGAAGACAGCTTGGAGACATGTCTCTTGCCAGTGGTATTTGCAGTGGTATTCACAGAGTTGTCCTCTAATTTTTAGACTTCGTTTGCATTCATTTCTTAGACTCATGTAGAGATTCAATTTTTAGTAATAACTCTCCTAACCATGACTGGGGTTGCCACCATTGTTCTGCATGGTCACTGACCTGGCCATCAGCCTCCTCCTAGGTGCCATGTAAGACTGCCTTATGCCTAGAAAGTAACAATATGAATACTATGAAATCTGCACTTAAAAATACAGATCAAGAATCTACTGCTTCAGAAGTGGCAATTCATTATCTGGATGGAGGATGGGAAGAGATATTTTGGATCATCAAGTCCTCATGAATGCTGCAGAAGCCCCTTGGACATAACATTTTTTCCAGGATGTAACAAGTTCTGTCATGAAACTAAGTAGGGTTTGGGCTTGGGTTGCAACCTTTGGCCTTGTACTACTTACATCTGAAGGCTCTGATTACTAGGACCTTCTTGTAGATTCCAGCTGAAATATCATCAGGACCCTCTTCATCTTTCCTTGTGTTAACATAACCTAAAATATCTTCTCCCATGAACACTGACAAAGAGGTATTAGATGTCTTCCTCAGCTTCCACCTTTCTAAGATAAACACACCAATCTCAGTTTCTTACCACACAGTAGTCTCTCCAGTCCTCTAATCATTCTAACAGCCCTTTTCTGTATCCATTCCACTTTGAATGGGATTTTCAGAATTGCACTGTTTTCCAGCAGCGACAGACTCAGTTTCTGCCACAAACAGTTCTTGAAAATGAAACCACCAGGGAACAACAACTTGCAACAATGAATCCCATGGTTATTCATTTAGGATGTGAGGAAAGAGCTCTCCAATTTGTCCCGATCTGCGTGCAACACCTTGAACAGTGCTCTGATGAAGGGGCTCTTAGATGTGATGGCAGGGCAAATGAATCATAAACAAAAGGAAGAAATGACATTCAGATCTGGCAATTTGTCAATACGCATTTTGTAGCTAAGGTCCTACCCTCAAGTTCAGACCAGATCTCTATCCTTTAAAGAAAGGATATTCATCTCCAAAACGACAGTGCAGACATAGTTCTAATAGTGAGTGTGTGTGCATTTGTGTGTGTGTGCACATTCTAATATATATGATATTCCGGAAAACTTCCTCTAAGGTACAGTTTGATCAAAAGTCATTTCTGAATTACAGTGAAACTCATTCATTTCTGGTGGGGAATCTATGAAAATCAGTGGAATTGTGAAAAATATAATTATTCTCCAAATATTATTTAATCTGCATAATAATTTACTCTCAGATTTTTACTTATATGAAATACATAGATATTATGGCAAATAGCTTCAAATAAGCCTCATATTCAAAATAGCCTTGCCAATTTACAACAGCTGAGGATGTGGCCCTATCCTGTTCAAACACATAATACTCTTAAAAACTTAAAATCCACAAGACAACATCTCCTCACCAGGAAAATGAACTATTCACCAAAATGGAAAATAAGAAAGAAAGAAGGAAAGAAAAACAAATCCGCTTTACAAGAAGAAAATGAGACATTCCTAAAGCATTTCAAGATGACCACACACCAAGAGAAAAAAAAAAAAAAGCCAATTCAAAATGCATGCCCCGCACAAAGGATAACTCTGCTTGGCAAAATACAAGACTATCATCTCCTTTTACTAAGAACAACTTACCAATCAGTCAACACCACTTTAACTACTCTAAGTATTTTTCCACCTTTCACAGAGTCCATCAAAAGTTCAACATATACTACCAGCCAAGTAGAATATCCAATAGGTTATATATATGCATATACATATATATATAAAAACACAAAAGAATATAACATCATGTATTCCATTTTGAGAACAATAAAACTCAGACATTGACACCACCTATATGACAATGTCCATTCCATCCTGAAATGAAATTAATGATATTAAATTTCTCTCTTTTTAACACCTTTATGTAGAAAGCTATGGAATATGTGCCTTTCTATTCTCATGTTGTCAGCCATATATATACATAAAAAAGCTTCAGATGGTCTCGGAATCATCAAAATGTACTACAGTGCAAAGGCTACTGCTTTGTTATTGTTTCTGTTACTTTAGTGTCTTAGATGTTCTAGTTATAATCAGAACCTTGTGCATTCAAATGAAATAAAAGGGTGAAATGATCTGAGGAAATTTACACTCTTTGAGTAGGATAAGCCATGGGCTAATACAAAAAAGGAGGAGGAAAAACAGATCTTAGCATCAATGCATTAAGCTGCCTAACAGTTCTCCCTAAAGGACAGGCGGGTTTTTAAGAGGGATTTGAAGCAGGACAATGAGCTAGCTTTACAGATATTTTACAGGAAGTTCCTTCCAAAATTGGTGGTCAAAAATGCAAGGATAACTTGTTTGGGAACTTAACAGGGGCTAGCGGGAGCTAATATTATGGGGCATTACGTGTTTAAGTAGGCTTAAAGAGCTTTGACTCTGAAAGTAAGCAGTGCTTATTTGATAAAATAAAGAAGGGGAACATAGTACAAGGATATCAGGGAAGAAACACATGGCCTAAACTATGGACTATGGAAACTGTCTTTGCTGCTATGTCCTGGAGGAACGTTAGAGGAGCAAGCATGCCTTTGTAAGGGCCAACAAAAGGACACTTCATAATTTAAGTGTCAGGGAAAAAGAAAAGTCTGAGCAAGTGTTCTAGAAACTGCATGGCTAGGAAGCATTATGTGTTGGACATTTTTTGTATTTTAAATTTAGACATAGCTTGGATGTGAGGATTTAGATAGGGGTTTAAATCAAAGATGGTATCAGGTTTGGAACTTCAACCACACTGAAGTCCATAGTTATTGCAAAGAACATAGAGAGAAGATTTGTGGTGGAAAAATCTGTGGTTCAACCAAACTGAATTTGAATGGTTAGTGAGTCATCCTTGAAGGTGTCAGACAAAAAGCTCATTTGGGACAAAAGGAGACAGGACAAGAATATATCAGTAGATCTGTGAATCTTCAGCAAAGAAATGACAGAGGAATTTTCAGTTGCAGGTGTGATTACACAGGCAAAGTAAAGAAGAGAACAGAGGTAACCAAAAATAGAAGCCTTTAGTTTCCTCACCAAAAGCTGGAGGAGTTTCCAAAGGATGTGTTGTAGAAATGATTAGAAAGGTAAGAGAAGCACCTGAGGAAAGCCAGACCTGCAGAATCCCAGATATATTTCAAGAAAAGATGAAGCAAAGTGGCTGCTGAGAAATTACAGTTATAGCAGTGTGTCTGAGATCCGGCAAAGCAGATACCATTAGATGTTGTGGAAAGAATGGTTTCACTTAAAGGCAGAGTAGGGAAGCCAGATTGGAAGAGCTCTGGGAAGAAAAAGTGTAAACAGCACATTCAGAGAGCTTAGAGATGAAAGAGCATCTGCAGATGGGCCAGTAGCTAGAGATGCAAGAAGGAGTCAAAAGTGTTTTATTTATGATGTGAGAGACTTAACATATGGTATAGCAAGCAGAACAAACCAGAAACAGTGAAAAGAACAAACCAGAGGAGATCAAGAGGTTAAGAAAAGGAGGAAGGGAGGGGATAAGAATGGGCACACAGGAGATGAAGAGACGAGAAGAGAGAGAGTAAGAGGTGGCAGGAAGAAAAGGGGATTTGGAATGGAACAGATAAAAGCATGTCTGCATGTGTGATCACAGAGAAGCAGAAGGAGAAATCTGCAGATAGGGAAAGATCTCCAAGCTAGCAGGAAGAGTAAGATCATTTCACATGTAAAAAAATAACAATCGAAGGAAGAACTTGCTAAGACATTCTGTCAAGAGAAAAGAGAGAGAGTTTGAGCACAGAGTTAAAGGTGGTGAAGAGATGGATGGAACCACAGGATTAGGACACATGAAATCTGAGGCAGTGCAGCTGTGTAGCTAGAATGACAGCAGAACTAAAATAGCAGAGAAATGAGTGGTAATGAAGTGAGCATAATATGCTGTTTTAGATGTAGTAAAAATGATGGTCTTCATACTCTTTAATTTCAGACCTCTCCTCCTGGAGTCACAAAGGCTGATAACAGAAGGGATGCCCTTCACAACAGAATGGATGCTTCAGGATAGGATCAGAATAGAATTTAAAAAAAAATTTAAATGACTATTATATGAGAATAAACAGATTTACAGTATTCATGAAATCACAGAAAAGTCTGAAATTAGCATGTATATTTTTATGACATGCATATTTTAGTCACAGAGTTATTTTGTGAAGTGTAAATCTGAACAAAGGCAATAGACATATTTCCAGTAAAATATTTCCAGTTGAATACAGTGATATTTCCCCACATGGAAGACCCAGCCCTCTCTTTCCATAGCAGAGTGTTCCTTAGCAAGGTCTGAGAGAATTACAGCGCACACGTGCAGCAGCTGTAAGGCTAATGCAAATCACAGAAGGCAGAGACTATGGCCATAGAGCTAGATACAGACACCATTAGCCATGTTGGCTGCATTATGAACCAGATCAGGAAACCAATCCAGGCTAAAACTAACCCAGCAGAGGGTTTATTTTTAAACTGATTCTTTTCCCAACCATCTCCACTGACTAGCTGTGCAAATGCTTGCTCTTGCAGAGGAAAGGGAATGAGATGGCAGCAGAGGGGAAAGTAGGAGACAGTCTTCTTTTGAGGGTAGACTTGGCTTTTTCTGTCTTTCCCCAAATACATCTTAAGAGAGGACTAAGCTACCTGGCTGGATGGGTCTGAAAAGCTAACTGATTTTAGTCCAGTTTTAAAAGAATAAGATTATGCCTTCAAACTTCAGGCTACCCTGGGATCTCATTATATGACACCTTAGACTTAGTCCCTGCACCAGAGAGAGTTTATATCTGACACAAGTGGAAGTAAGCCCAAGTCTCCTAAAGGGGCAGCTCACACTCAGATACTCAGCCATTTTTTTTTTTCAGTTGTCCTTGATTCCCTTAACTTACTTACAGTGTTCTTTCTCATATGTCCTCAAAATAATTCCTCTCCTCCTCAGTGTTCTGTCCACCCCTACCAAAACTTTAGGCAGCCACCTCACTGTGCCCTTAGTCTTATCTAGTTGCTAGTACTGTTTCTCTCCACTTCAATGGAAACTGTACAATACAAAGGCACTGGGAACTGAACACAGTTGTATCTAGCTTGCCGTACATAGCCCCCCCTATATCCCATCTCATCTATCATTTCTTCTTTTCAAGTAACTGCTCCCTGTTGAGTTTTCTGAATTTATAGGCTATTGGTTAGTTCTTGTTTGTAGGGGAAGTAGGAATCAGAAATGATAATCTAACTCATGCCTTCCAGCAGGCTGAAGGTCAAAAGTTGTTCTAATTCATTGCCAGGGAGAAAACAGGCAGTGGGGACTGTTAGCACGCACACAAACTGCACTGCTGGAGAACGTCAGCTGAAATGTGCACCGATGGAGGTTCCTCCAGAGGAGCTGAGAATTTGCTAATACAGCAAATTCTATGGAATGTGACCCATAGAAATACATTATTTTGAATTAAACCTTCCCAAAGCCAAGGTGCAATTAGAAATGGGGAAAACAGAAAGCTGCCCTGGAGTATCCAAGACCTAGTGGTATGACTGATTTGAACCAAGGCTCAAACTGGGTCTCATACTTCCTCGATGTATCTAGATTGAATCTCTCTCCTTTTTTCTCTTCTTCCATAAATACTGAATCATTTACATGAACACTAATGGCTGCAGAGGAGAGATTACAAGGAAGGCTTGTGGAGTTGAGTGGATCAGGTGCTCACTCAGATCTCCCAGATCCAAGGCAAGTGATCTAACCATTGGTCCAATGGGCCTTCTGCAGAATGACCTTTTCTCTGAATAATTTTCTCAGAAAACAAAAATTGGAAGGTGTCATTTTTGTCCTGAGTTCAGACAAAAATAAATGTTGGAACCTCAACACTTTTTCACATAAAAAGACTATCTGTGTTTTAGCAAGGTCTGAATGGACATCTCAGTTTGAGACCTTGTTTGAAAAGGCTGGCCAGAGAAACAGTGTCTGTTTCACAAGTGGAGAGAACCCTGTTCAGCCAGCCAGCTCTGTAGCTGACATAAATTATTGTTGATCCATTGTTTTCTAGCCTAATAGAACTGTAAAAATGCAATAATTTTGAACCTTCAGTAATTTAAAGTTAAGAATATTAACTTCCAGATGAGAAATGGTTTAGGTTCTTTATGCTCCATACAGATCATGTTTCCCTTTTCAGCTTGCAGCTCCAAAATGCCCAGTGACTTCTCTGCGCTTTCACATGCTATGTTGATAAGTGAGGTGTAACTCTTTGCAGGCTGTGGAGAGCAGATACGGGTCTGGAGGGCCCTTTCCTTAAAAAAAGACTACAGGGAAATGGCCTTCTGGTTCATGAAATTAATGAACAGGCAGAATGATTTGTGAAAAACAACTGTTTTATAGGACCACCACCTGCAGCATGGGCTGAATCCCACAACATGGAAGAAATCCAGAACATCATTTCAGATTAATTTCTTGACATTTCAACCTTGTCCTGCACCCCATCCACCAACGCAGAACATATTCAAGAGTAACAAAGATATTTTTGGCGACACACTGCAGCCATGGGAAATTGGAATGCAAGTCATGCCATATCTACTGACAGCTCATAAAGTACTCTACAGCAGTGCAAAAGATGTATTTTCTATGTCTGAAAATCATGTAGCATGGTCTCGGTTTTACTAAATAGTACTGAACTTTTGGCTGTTTATTCCCAACTCTGTGATGTAAGCTGGCCTCCCTGGAAGCCAGACTCCAAGTAAGGCAACCATTCTGTACACATGCATTGCATGGAAAGAGTTACCTAGTAATAAAAAACATATGAAGTTTTGAGATCAGTTCCCCTTTCTCCCTCCCCAGGTGTTCTTTCGTGGCTGTGATTTGTGCACAAGCCTATAGAAAATGCTGCATATACAAGCCAAGATATACAAAGACTTTCAGGCTTCCAACCCCTGTTTAAGCATCTAACTTCAGTTTTCTAAAAAGAATGGGGGACCTAAATACCTTTGTAGGTCTGGCCTGTAGTATCCAATTTGAATGCATGGGAGGGGAATGGAGTAAAGGTTTCATATTGCTGCTTGCTAACCAGTGAACACACTGAACTTTCAGCTCAAACAGTTTCTGGAATCATCTGGCAATTAGCTAGTTCTGGCTTTATTTTCGGTTCCTTACACAGATACGTTCATTTGTTGCTTGTACAATTAGCATCTTAACATTCACAAAACTGACTTTGGATTCACTGTACTTCAGAGCTTCTCATATCCCAAGATACTTTTTAAAATATTTCACCCAACAAAATTATCACGGAATTCCTGTTCTTAAACTTTTTTATGGACTACATGTTTTCTTTAGCAAAACAAAACAAACACAGGCACAAGGTCTTCAACTGGTGAACTCTGGCCTAATTCCATTGACAACAGCGTAGTTGCACTGTTATACATTTAAGATTAAAACAATTCAACTCACAACCACACGTTCTTTTCTGAGGCAAGTGGGTTGCAGCATCTGAAACTGACCTGAGAATTATTATTTGTAATATCTGGGAAATTCTGTCCAAAGTCCTCAGACCTTCATTTTCATCGGAGCTTTATGAAACTATTCTTCACCTTTTGTTCTCTTGATACCAACACACCCACTCACACTGGCATCTCCTTCTCACATGGTATCAGCAGCAGCAGCTTTTGTAAGAGTGCTTTATTCCATCCTCTAGTACGTGTTGCATCACTCATCTTAATAAAAAAGTTAAACAGACCCAGTAGTCTTACAGGCTCCTATTGCAACTGCTTCTCCATTTTGTCAGCAAACAGTGCATAGTTATTTTTTTCAGTTTTATGTATACATATTTTATTTCCCTGTTTTGTTAAGCTAAGCAGGCAGTAAGAGGGACAGTGCCCTTGCCCTTTTCCAGTCTCCATTCCCCACAAGTTCTCAAACATAATCCCTGATGTTTCATAGATTGCTTTTGCTACAGCTTTGAATACTTTGAGATGAATTTCATTGGATCCTGCTAATTTGAATCCATGTATCATATATATCTTCTTTAGGCTGTCCTTAATTTTGGTCTATTTTCTTATCCTCTTATCAAAATTTCCTTTATGATCTCATAATTACCTTATTTAGCTCTTCCTCTTCCTTTTATGTCCTCCTTTTTATAACTCATATTTCATCTTAGCTATCGCTCATTTTATTCCTACATGCTCATGCCATTCCTTACATTCATCCTTATTCATATTTCTTTATTTTACTTTCCACCCAATTCCCTTCTGACTTTCTAGTCCTCAAAGTCCTCCTAACGTATTCAGCTTTATCCCTCCATGTACTTCTTAACTCAGTATTGGAACTTATTATTTCCTCTTTTATTTTTCTCTGAAACCATGAATCAACCTACCTATCTGGCAAAATCTCAAAAATTTTTGTTCACGTGCTCTGCTCATATGCCTTATAGCAAGTAGCCTTAGTGGTGCTGTACTAGTTCACCAGCAAATAGTAAGCTCCTATGTTTATTTTAAAACCTTTCTTTTCTAGACCACCATGTTACAGTACAAAAAGTACCTGACAGATACAAGAGCTAATCAGAAAGGTGAAAAGGAGTCACAGATGAATTTAAAATGGAATTTCATAACATAATACTTTTGAGTGTCAGCAGATGTCCACAATTATGTCACTACATAAACGTTTGTAAAACACAATTGTTCATGAGTACTTTGGAAGGTAACTGTATCTCTCTTTACTAGTTCAATGGCAGTCTATAAAAAGATTAGTGTTTGCAAAGGTTACATAAAAGGTGCATGCTTATCAATTCTATGTGCTGTACTCGTATATACATATATATAGGAGATGCAAGACACTTCAGAGAAGAAAAAGTGATTTAGATTCCAGTTCTAACAATGATTAAGCATGAGAGTACTGCATCTAAAATGCTTGGCAGATCAAGGCCATCATGAGAAAAATTCAAATTGATTCTGGAATCATCTACAGAACTTTGAAAAAAAATCTGATACACAATTTTACCATTTTAAATGATAAATGCCTATATTTCTCTCTATAGCAATGTAACTAGCTGCCCATGACAAATTAAAAAAAAAATTGCTAAGGAAAGAATAGTTTTGTAATTAGTATTTATTTACATTATGGTAGCACTTTAGTAGCCCCTCTGTTAAGGAATCAGGATCTCATTATGTTCGGCACTACACAAACAGCGAACTAGAAGGCAGTTTCAGCTCCAGAAAATTCCCATCCTGTAAGCAGTGTGTCTCTATGACTTCTTACATACTAGTGCAAGGAAATGCACAGAAATATCAGATATACTAGAAATAAGGGTCTGTAGTCTGGTCTGGTCTTCAGCAACATAAAGTCAGCTGAAAAGATTCTGAGCTCTGTCACCACAGCAGTATTTTAGAGCAATTGCCTTGCAACAGCTACTGAGAGTCAAAATTCCTGCAATCTGATTAAAAAGGACAACTTCACACTAACTACAGCAGCTTTTTACTCCACTTGCTCTCAAGAACCACATGAAGAACTGGCTCAAGAAAGGATGAGATTTACTCTCCTCACTTTAAAAACTTCTAAAAAACAGTGTCAAGACTAAGCAAATCTACACTCCCCATCTAGCCAATGGACGAGGCAGGAGGCTCTGTGCTGTGTCTAAGGTGGATCGGGTGACCCACCTTGTGCAAGCAGCTTTGCTGTCTGCTGGAAGGGAGGAGGGACCCTGGGCAAGGAGTTCAGCCTGGCCCGGCTGCCCCGGCTTAGGCAGCTAAGAAGCTCCAAGAAGTCCAGATGCTCCTTAAGCCTGCCCAGAATGAAGCCAGCATTTAGCTTCTTGTGAAGTGCAGCTTTACAGAGTTTTGATATGCTATTTTCAAGGCAGGAACACAAGCCAAAGGGTTTGCATCAGGCATGTTCAATGTTCTGTGTTTCTAATTAAAGTTTGTAGTTTTCATGTTTTGTTTCCAGTGTTTATTTTTAGCCAGATGATAGCTCCTTTTATTATTAAAGAAGATAATTTTGATTAATTTTTTTTTAATTCTTAGAACAAACACAAAAGGAGGTTTCAGTGAAGCATTTGCTCTCTGTGAACATGGGAGAATGTCAGGGCATGTCACTCTTCTCTAAAAATAATTTTCAATGTCCCTCAGTGCTGGCCAGAATGCAAGGAAGGGAAGAAGGGCATTCAGAGCAACAAGTGTGAGCTGTTTCAGGTTAAATGCAAGGGTAATTGGTAATTTAGTAATTACCAAAGCCTTTGTAATTTGAAGCTGAAACAATTCATGTCACATACGGAGATCTTCAAAGACCATATCAAGTACACTTATTTATCACACGATCCATGAAAACTTTTTAAAGATTTTTTTGTTTTGTTTTAGGCATGAAGCACGGAGTTAGTCTAACCTATTGAAATCAACAGGATTTTTTCCATTGATTTTGGTGGGAGATGAGTCGGACCTTCTGCACTGTTCACCAGAATTAGATTCTGTAGTCCTAGTCGTTTCCCAAAGCACATTTTCAAATACTTTAGCTCACTGAAAGAAATAAACAGAATCTTAAATTCTTCCTAGTGGCGATGGTGTCAGTCAATGATGATTCACAGCCTATCTTTTAACTACCCGGGAGCTACCTCTACTACTTTTACATTCTGTAACACCCTTTGGTCCATTCTTATGTTGGTTGATAGTTCAGAAGTTGTTTCTGAAGCAGCTTGCTTGAAGAAGCATTGGTGTAATTAGACAAGTTCTGGTGTTCTGCCTGACCACGCGTTAAGCTGATTTGATATTTCTAATGCCTGCAGTATTTTATTGTCCATTGGTCTGTAATAAGTGTCTTTGCTTTCTGAGCTATTTATCAATCTCTAAAGGTACCTGCAGAGGCTTTAATCACTTCTGTGTATTCTCCATGCTATTGTTTCACGAACACTGCTTGTTTCATGTCTCTATTTTTTTGTTATGATTATGAAATAAAGGTCCAATCTTGGAAAGGATCTGTATGGGCACAAGTCCCTGATGACTACAGAGTGTCACTGAAACCATGTGGCTGTCTTCCTAGGATGGAAGTAAGGGACAACCACGTCAAAAATGGGAGGCAGTACTTTATAGGACACACCATTTTTGTTAGCATATACTGTAGTATTTTTCCCCTCATTTGTTTCTAACACACAAGCATACAATTAAACCCTCAAACTTGCAATTAAATTATCAGATACTTGAATTTACTCTTCAAATGATGCTTATTGGTCTGTATAATTTCCATACATAATTTTTTTAATCAATTCATTAAACTCTTTTTTGTGCATGGCTTATATTAATTTTAAATTATTTTTAATCTGGAGCTCAGCCACACCTGAATCAGTATCAATAACTTCTGCCCGTATGTCTATTTACAGAAGGAGAATAGTCTTTTGATTACAGCACTGAGATGAGAAGGGACACAAAGAACTCCACAAGGTTTGGGTAGCTAGGTAAGAACTAGGACCAGATGGTAGAACATTTAAATACTTGTAGTATAATACCTTAGAAGCATACAAATTTGCTACCTAATCTTTCTATACACAGTGTTCCTCATAAAAATAAAATCTACTTAATCTTTTTGAGGTTTCAGTCTTTCATTAATGCTTATGATTTACAGAGAGGTCAAATTTTTTTTTTTTTCAGAGACAGTGGCTGAATCAGGCCACGTAATTTTGTTTGCTAGTATCAAGACATTAAGTCAGATACCTGTGAGCATGTGTATGGTACTGAATGAAATCCATTTCTATTTTACCATGATGTTCCCTTACATCACAGTTATATTTATGAGCAAATAATTTGTTACTAACTTAACCTTCAATTATTGTACTATGCCTTATACTTGATCATATACAAAACTGTTATTCCAGTTTTATACAAATGCTTGTGCATTTTCACAGTTCTAACCATCGATTGTAGCCCACTTTTTACATTATGAAATATTCCTACTGCAGTTTCATTCCCATCTTGAAAAATATTAGTCAGATTCTTCCTCTTTCAACTGTGTAATAACAAAGAATTATTGGCTTATTTTTATATTTATGTGGTTTGAGGAGTTAGTGGGCACAGAGAAAAACATGTCTTTTTTTCATTTAATCATTGTCTTTATACTTGAAAAATGTTATTACATTGTTGACTACACATAGCTTTTCTCCTACAATGATGCATTATTTTACTGTGAGAGAACTTGGGAAAACAGCACTGTTTTAAATTGCTATCATTTGAAATGATACTATGTACATTTTTGTTGCTTTTAAAACAGTCCTCATGTAGTATTCTATACATTCACGTTTCTTGCAAATGACTTTTCCAACTATTTCATTCTTAGCAGCTATGCTGGAATTTCTATTACAATTTTCTCATTAGTGATTGAAAAACATTTTTGCCTAAGTTACAATAAGTCTCATGACAGCTACTGTGCTCTTTACTAGTCCATAAAAGATAATTTCTTGAGCAAATAAAATACAGATTCTTATTAATGATTCAACTTCTACTCATTCTATATAACTTGTCTACTCTATATACCAAGTGTATTATACTATATATGCTTTGGTATTATAGTCCAAAATATTTGCCTGTACACACACATTTAATCCAGTAATGAACATATGAAATAAAATAATCTTTGGACAGGTGAAGACTGAACATATGGAGAAGTCCTAGGTGCAGTTCTATTAGAAAGACTGGAGCTATTTTAGAAATGCATTCCCCACTTATCCTTTTGCATTCTAACAGTGATTGAAATCTTTGCCATGCAAATGGATAAAGACCTTTGGTTTTAAAGGTGCTGCATAAATGCAAACTGATATTGCTGGAGTTCATTGATAACATGCCTTGTTTTCAGACAGGGCAGTTCAGGGAAATGAAATAACCTTCAGCAAAGAGGCTTTAGATTCAATCACTCATCAGGTCTCCCCTCGAGATGTGAATACTGTCATATACACATCAGCCACTTCCAGTCACTGGTTCTTTGCCTCACTCTAACCAAAGACAAAAGAAACTTAGTCTTCAAGCACTGATGTCAGGGTTGGATCTGATGGGTTTCCACTCCAGTCTTTTGAGCAGATCTTTCACTTTTCTTCTACTCCAAAGCTCTCACCCTGTCCTGTCCAAGGCTCAGAGGAAACTACTTTCCAGTGCCAACCACTCAGCTAGGAAGCTCGCCTTCTGCCACCCTGTCGGCAGCACAGAAAGCACTGGCAGCATAGCACCATACGGCACAGGCGAGCAACCTGAGGCTGGACTTGTCTTCTCCTTGTAGGCTATGGATCTTGGAAATAAATTCCAAGAATTTCTACTAAGGCTTATATCTATCAAAATGAGTTGGGTTGCCACCGTGTTGCACATCTCCATCGTGCATGCTACTCCCTGAAACTCATTGTAATCAAGCATAGTAGCATTCCTAGGTAGCAAATGTTGCTGTTTACATAGCCATTAATGAACATGTCCAGCAGTGTTCTTTCATGCCTGATGTCTCTTTACCTGAATCACTAGTATAAAAATTAAAGGTCGGGGTTAATAGCATTCTTTTTAACATGAAGAGTCTAAAATGAAGCCAAATGGATGATTTCCGACTTCAGGTTTGCAAGTTAGTGAAATCTTAAGACAATCCAAAAGAAGGTACAGTTTTTTGGGGGAAGGGGATGAGCTTTGTGGTTATTTTTTATTAAAAGATTGGATTTCTTCTGGTTGAATTCTACACTGAAACAAAGCTCAATCAAAAGTTTTGTTATTTAGTGTCTCAGTTTATGGATTCAGTCTTCCTCTTATTCTGGCAACAAATGAATGAATAAAGCAATGTCCCTTTGAATTAAGGAATGGATGGTCTCCCTATCTGGATGCACCAGTATTCTGGCCTCGATACAACCAACAACAGCCATACAGAAGAGAAAGGTCAAGTAAGGTTTCAGATGCAGGTCTGGACCAACTAGACACCCCTGCAGCATGATACTCTGGACTGAAATGCACCCACAAGTCCGTTTTCTACAGACTCAGACTCACTTAGCTTTCTTCAACAGAAGCATTGTACCTTTGCTCAGCTGTTGTTCTTTAATCATGTCCTTTTTGAAAGTTAAATTCAAAAGCAATAAAACATAAATTAAATAAAACTAAATTTTATACTACACTGTTTGCCTGGCAAATCTTCTGAAAGAAATATTTGAAAGTTTACCAAATAGATCAAATAACGATATTTTCCAGACTCTGGTTTTATCATCATGTATTTTTAAGCAATGGTAGATGGCTCTGGGCCGTTATTTTTCAGATAACCACCAGTCAAAAGACTGCAAGACTGTGGTAGTGGTGTTGATACTGCTGTTGTTGTTTTAGTTTTAGTCTAAAAGTTGATCTACGTATCTTGAGATGGTTTACAGTTGTTGAAAAAGTGCTCAATTTCTCTTCCCTCTATTCCTAAAAAGAGATGGGTCCAATTCCTCTCCTAAACACAAAGGAATTGAGGACAGTATTTGAGGGCAAAACGAAACCCATGTGACTTTACAAACTGGCTTATACATTCCTTGACATTTTAGAATAAACATTTTACATTTTTTCATAAAAACATTCCAAAACTCTATTTGGACATTTTGAAGTTGTAGATATGCCAAAAAAAGAGGCTAGGACTTTGTGTGTGTCCTTCATACACATAATGTAAGATTTCACTTTGAATTTTCCCAGGTCCCACATTATAAAATAGAATATCTGTGATGATACTTAATATTTTTAGCAGACGTTACTGATATTTGAAAGTCCTCCACAGAACACATATATGCGGGGGGGGGGGGGTTCAGAAATTACAGCATTCATGCTACAGCCATTTGAGTTAATAATTATTAAGACCAGGACAATACTAGTACATAAGTTCTCATCCTGCTCCAAAAAGAAGGAATGCCCTGGATGTGAGTCCAAACATACCTCTCTCTTGGGCTTCTCTTGTATTAACTTAAATTACAATGAACCATAAACTCAAGGCATATTTTCACTAAAACTTGGCTGTACCTCAGGTTTCTCCAGTGGTTCCTTCTCTTTTCTATTTCCCTGCCCCTTAGAGATACTGAAGTCCCTTTATTCACAGACTGGAGTAAATAGGATTCTAGCATTGAAGTCAAGCATCAATTAAGGGTTAATTTTGCCAACTCAGTCAGATATGAGTCTTATCTACCAATGACTTTCAAGCAAGATCCTCTAAGATTCCTTAAATGAATACATTTTTGAGGTTCTGACTCCTGCTACATTACAGTAAGAAGAAGACAAAAAAAACCCTTGCCTTAGAGGCAATGGGTGTTATATGCACCTTGTCATAGAGAAAGTGTGCTATTCATTGTCTGTTTAAATTCTGAAGTGATAATATTATGTGGCACTTTTTTTTAACTGCTGAATCCAAATTCAAATTCTAGTTCTGCTTTGGTCTCATACCAGCCTAAGTATATTCCAGAAATATTGTCTCCACCTGCATTTTCTACAACTGTTGATGGTGAATATCAATATTCTTAAAGCAAGAGGAAATCATCCTTCCAGAAACCAACACGGGTATGTACAAGGAGTAATTTGCTGTATTCTAGCATCTTCAGTTAGTGGCAGGAGCAGTCTCCAGATCTATGTTTGCAATGAGCTATTATGATGTATGTCATAGTATTTCCAAGAATCTCATCCACTTAAAGGAGATTGTTTTGAAGGAGCTATTATTTGGTGCCTTTGGGAGCCAAACTAATTAACTGCCTTAGTATTCAAACTTCTTCTTCAACAATCTGAGCTCATATTTATAGGAGACAGACATTTTAACTAGTATTGCGATGCCACTCCCTGGAAACATTAACTCATCCCTACAGATTAAATCTTCAGAAATATAAAACCTATTGTAGCAGATGCTCAGCTTCAACATTATTCTTTCTTAGGGTGGAAAAAGGCCATAAGGCAAAACCATTATTAGTTTATCTTTTTTAATGAGTGAGTAAAGAATAGATTCAAGAAATCGCTTTCTTTCTGTTTAGAAAATAATAATTCCTGGCATTAAAAAAAACCCAAAACCTTTCCTCCATTAACTAGAATGATGCCTTCAGTTTTAAGTATCCAGGCAAAATTCTGGTTATCTTTCAAAAAAAATTAATAAAAATCCAGACACAAATCTGCCAAGTCCCCTAACACTCTTCAAAAAATGTTCTCTTGCCTAAATATGCAATGTCAAATTGACCTTAATATTTCTCTTCTTCATTTGCTGTCTATTAGATGTCTAAGAAAACTGATTTATTACTGCATGCAGGTCCAAGTCATATACAACATAGGGCAAATGAATGTTTGCATTTTGCAAAAGCAATAAAAGAGGTTGGATTCAGTTTTGGATCATAATATTGTTCATATTGTAACACAGATATGATTGATTTGGAGATGTGTCTGGAACACGTTTTGTATTTATTCGAAGGTAATTTTAAATACTAGAATGTGTGGAAACTATCTCTTGATGCTAGTTAAGTCATTAGAAATAACTATAGAGTGCACTTTCTGCTGCATTTTTAGCTCTTGTTATATAGTAACAGCATTACAAAAAAAAGTTATTTTACTGGGCCAGTTTACAAAGCACTCAGGAATTGCTCAGTGGAGTCCTGCCTTGAGCAGGAGGTTCCCCGGAGTAAATCCTGAGGTGTCCATCCTGCCTCAGCCTCGGCTCGCACAGACACCCAGGCTGTGCTGCCAGCACGAGCCAGGCCCTGCACAGTAACCCCCTGCAGGATCAAAACTTTGGTAGCTCCTTGCTGTCAGATTCAGCCGTCACAAGTCACCTTCTTCTAGCATGGGAGATGAGTGCTGCCATCCTCGCAAGCGAGGAGAACCGAGCTGCAGGAAGGTTCGTTTATTTGCATAAGGGCCACACAGCAAGTCAGTGATAGAGCAGCACAGGACCTTGGGAGCTTCTGGCTCGCTGTCCCGCGCGAGGCCACTAGCACACCATGGTTCTGCAGTGGTCAGGCCGTGCGCCAGGACAAGCCGAGACATTCTAGGATGAATTGGCAGTATGAGCTCTGTGAAGCTCTCCTGCATTTATTTTATTATGTAGTGAGTGATATAGCAGAACATCCTACCTTGAAAGGATATAAAATAGCCACATACAATCACTGAGGCTTTCTACCATTGAAAGTTCATCTGAAAATATGGAAGTTAGAACAAAATATTAAAAGAACTAACAAAATTAATTAAAGTTTTGAAAATCAGGGCCTTTTGTCGTAAGAGATTGTCATAAGAAACATGTATAAGTTAATAATTTTCATATTTTAAGTCATACTTTTATGTGTATAATATATTTACATAACTGTGTTAAAACGATCAGCAATACATTTAGCGAATAGCCTGGACAGCAAAGACTGATATTTTTAAAAGTCCCACACAGAGAAGGAAGAGACTCAAGGAATTTTGACCTGGTCATTAGCTTGTAGGACAAAAGCAATTCATTGATATCTATTCCACGTGTTAGTCTCTGGCCCTTGGGGAGGCAATAGGACCGTCCAGCTTGAAGAAAACAAGACTTAAAAAAAAAAAAAGTACTTGAAAAATTTTTCCCCAAAAAATCTGCTTAATGTTGGCAATATTAAGTCATGGGCATAGCTCTGTGGCTTGGGACTCTTGGAGAACTGTGCAAAAACTTGAAACTGGGCCTCTGGGTCCCTGGTGGCAGAGTCAGTGTAATGTTACAGGAATGCTGGTGTTTTTTGAACACAGGGAAGACTTCAGCAGTTGATCCCTGCTCCTTTTTCTCTCCCCATTCTTCTTTCTTTTGCAGAAATGTCATTTATTTAATTAGAATAAATGGGCTACATTAAGTATTTGAACCAAATCTGGGATGTAGCAATATTTGGATGTGCCCTCAACCACAAACTCAGCGTGCCCATGCTTCTACAATGTTGACTTTGGACTCTTGAGAACCCAAGCACAACTGGGGCACTTGGGGCAGAAAACTGGATAAGCAGAAGAAATTTTTGGGCCAAAGAACTTGACTAAACATTGTGTTCCAAAAGACAGCTTTGTATACAAAAAATAAGGGGAGCAACAGTTTAATCAAGTGGCTCAACACAAAACAGATGGTAAGAATTCAACAGAGCAAAGGACTGATGGTTAGCTAAAGTAGGCGGGCACACTGAGGCAGCACACTCAAAAGACTGAGATTCCCAAATCTGATATACATAATGCTATGATATCGTATAAGACTTAAACTTCTGAAGCAATTTTGAATGTTTCAGTATTTAAATGGACAAGTAGACTTTTCTCAAAGGAGTCCAGTCTACAGCATACTCATGCTTCTAAAAATACAGGTTCCTTTAAGGGGTCTCAAGTTAAGCCCTCATAATAGATGTTGCTAAAATTAGCCTTTTTTTTAATCTTCACATAAATGCGAAAGGAGCAGCTGGACAACCTAAAAGTATTCGGCTCCTTATATGGGACTTTTTCACCTCCAGGCAGGCTTTTGTCCTGGGAGGGACCTTCTCCTCTAAAGTTTAGCCAGAGAATATCTCTTGACTCAATGGGCTGTCACTACTGTTTTTACATTGCTGACAACAACCTCTAAATGTCCCTTAGGTAAAGAGAAGGAACAAGTAAGCTAGTGATCCATAAGGAAAAAAAAAAATCAAAGGTACAAGTTTGGCTTCTGATGACAGGAGCGATGAGATATTTCATTTTGTCAAATTTAGAAACAAACTCTAAAACCATGGATTTTTTGGAGACAGAATAGAACTCAAAACTATTGAGCCTAAATTTCCTTTTGCTTCTGGTAAAATGCAAGTTCTAGGTTGTAACAGGGTTTTTTTTGTTTTGTTTTGCTATAATTTTATTCCCCTGGTAATCCCAGAAGCAGGATAAGAATTAATTTCAAACAATGATCTTTATTGTTTGCATAGCTCAGTATTCTGTTTAATTAGAAAAACATGTTTGTTGTTTTTTTAATTTAATTTTCTTTGTGAAAATGATGGTTCAAATTAAGGGGGGAAATGTTTTGCAAAACTCAACAGTTTTGTGAAACCTTAAACTGTTTTTCTTTATGTTTTTTAAAGTTTTGAAAAACCCTAAAAGCTACCGGGGGGGGAGGGGAGAGGGTTCACTATTTTTTACAGGATCAAAGACCTAAATCAGTCATGAATTATGGTCAAATAAGCCCAGACAAGTAACAGTGGATGAAGTTCCTAATCATGCTATCATGTTAATATATATCTTTTTGCATTTGCTTTGGGTGAAATTATTCTGAAGGTGGAGGTCAACAAATTAATTATTTGTCCCTGAAATTCCACTTACTGTTCAAGCTTCCATATTGCAATGGACAGCGTGCAGATTCCCACTGACAGGGACAAACAGTTGTTGAGCAGGGCAGGAAGGGTTAGTCAGCTTTCTTTAAGAAATAACAATTCAAATTAAAGGGGAAACAATCTGCAAATTTAGTTCACAGTCCTGAAAGTGAGGACATGTTCAAAATTGTCAAAGATTCATCCAAAGCTTGGATTCCACATGAAACTTAGCATTCATTGGAAGAAGAAGACCACAGGTTGCAAGTTTATTTCAGTGTGACCTATGTTGTCCCTATTTGCAGATCACTGGATATTTTCCCACTGCATATTAGTGAAAAAGCTGTGAAACCCCAAAAGGATCTTGAACTTTAGCACAAATTATCTGATCTGAAAATTCAACCAAGAATATTTTATTTCCTGATGATCATTCAAAACTTTATAGTCCTCCAGTAACGAAGAATTAACAGCAAATTGTTGCCAACATTTTAACAGAAGTGCCAAAAAGATTTTTCTCCAGTGCCTGTGCTAATTCCATCTGTCCCAGCTGTGGTGCATTGAAGGGAAAAGGAGTAATATCTGTAGGCTTAGACTAGCTTTTGGTTTCTGATGGTCATAAAAAAATGTTTTCTTACGATTCAGGAGGAAGCACAAACATTTGGCAAATACTGTTACATCAGTACATATGATCTTTTTCTACAAGAACAGAAATGTACGATAAAAATTCAGCCACATACTTATCTAATCAATAGAATTCCATCAATGTCATTAAACATTAGAGAGAAGAAAATGAGGTAGCTCTGAGTGCCTTTGGGAACCATTTCCCATTTGGTGCAATCACCTCATTCCAAAATGTTGGTCTTATATTGTCCCGAAATTTTATATATCCCAGAAATAAGTAGCCTCCAGCAGAAATAGTGTATCAGAATCCAAAGACTAAAGTTGCCTTGTCAGACACAAGAGAAGCATCAAAAACTTCTGTATGCTATGGTATGTATAGTCTATCCTGTTGATTATTTCTACTGTGGTTTTCAAAAATGTAATGTTTAACATATAGAACAGAAATAAACTGAAATAAATCTTGAAGGATATGCAATGCAATTAATGGGATGCAGATTTTGATAAAATATCTGCACATGACTATATCCCAACAAGTGATTCACTAGGCATAAATCTGTTCTACTTGAAAGTCAGGTCTTATAGAGGTGAAATTCTGGCTCTGTTGAAGGGAGTGGGAGTTTTCTCTTTGATTTCTATGGGCCTGGATTTTACCCTAGGCATATTTTTTCTTCTAAAAACACAATTCATATGGAATTAATTGAATGGACAAATGATACTAAAGTGGATACATTGTCTGTTTCTGTCTTTACTTTAGAAACTCCTCATGCACCATATACTATAGACCTGAGATGGTACCAAAAAGAGACTGACTTGAATGAGAGACCTTTCTTAACTTTAAAGAGTTTTGGAATGGGACCAGAGCTGCCCTGTCACTGATATAAACTCAGATTTTCTATTTATAAATGTTTATGACATTCGTGAAATTGATCACTTAAGTAACTTCACCAAATAATGTCTTCACATACATATTTTTTATTTCAAAAATTAAATTAACCAACCCTTTATATGAGGGTTTTATTATAAAGTATACTTACTTATTTTGTTTGAAAAATATCCTAGAAATAGTTGAATAACTTATTTGATCAGATCTGCAAATTATTCTCACTGAGAAATATTTGTGAATTATTCATTCTAGTTATATTGACTGGAGAAGTAAAGGCAAAGATGGAGAATTTTAAAATAATTTACTCATTCTATCCCAAATTTGTTTGAGTAAGGTTTAGCCAAATTGCATATAAGCATCTTTCCTGCAGAGCCAATATTAGGTCTAGCCCAGCTGGGTGCTTAACTATATGACTTCCTGCAAAAATGTGAGTAGTCCTATCAGCATCAGTAGCAGTTCTTGTGTCTTAAATTAAGCATATCCCCAAACTCTTGCTGAATCAAGAGTTTTATGATTAACTATTCAAAACCCAATATTTGAATGATGAATTCCTCAACACAGACAACATCCCTTGGTTTCTTTTATTTCTCAGAGCAATCTGCAAATTCCTTCATGAGCTTCCCTTCCCTTGGTGACCTGAGATGACCTGAATTAACTATGATGCACTATGTGGAAAACATTCTCTCCAAACCGCCCTCCCCCATTCTCACTTTTAATTTACTGGCCACCCACCCCTCTTTTTTCTTTTTGTTGTTGTCCAAATTTTCCTATTTCCAGCATATGTTTTAAGATTAAAAAACTCTTATTTGGCAGACAGTATAAACACTGTACCTCAACAGATGTTTTTAGTGTCAGTGCAAGAAACGGCCACACGCTGATGCGGTTCTGCTTGGCACCATTTCTTGCCTGGAGAGACTGACGCTGCATGAATATATTCATTTTACTGCTGGTTTCTTTTTGTCATTTTTTTTTCTCTATTCCCCTCTCATGACATTGTGGCAAATTTGGTGTTTCTGTGACTTGTTCTCTCTTTGCTTATGACTTTGTTTCATAAGTCTTCTAAGCCTTGTTTTTGAAGATGCCAACTGACCTGAATTTACCTTACGGCTTCTCTCCCTCCCCTTTAACAGCATTATTAGGATTATGTTCCCAGGTTAACTCGTAGCCTTTACCAACTATTTTCATGTATCTCAGTATCGCCATTTTTCTCCAAAATGTATTGCTATGCAGGCACATGTATCAAAATAGTTAGGGCCTCAGTGAGTGCTATCCACCAGTTCAACAATTTTTTCTATTTACTCAGCTGGTCATTTTCTTGTACAAGTTTTTTTTTTTTTTTCCCAATTTGTATTTGAAACAGGGGACAGGTTATATAAGGGCATAAAAAAAATATGGCTTTTGTGAAGGCACAGGCATGATCCAAAAGAACCTCTCTTTCTGAGTCTCCTTCCGTCTCATAATCTGAGTGGATTTCTCTGGCTTTCTGGTGGCGGGGGAGATTGTTCTGCACAAATTCATGCCAGGTAACAGCTGAAGATGAGAATTGGAACACTGGACAAAAGCAAAAAAAATTGAAACTAAAAGCTGTGAATTTAAAGTGCATGCTGATCACAAAAAATCTCTGCTGGTTAAGTGTTACCAAATGGTGCCATATGAGACACCACAACATTTCCCCAAGCTTGCAAAAGGCCATAATTGTGGTGCTCCAGATAATCTCATGTGGTAACTGCTCACAAAAGTTGACTCTTTAACAGCAATTTCTATGCCTGATGGCTTAGTGCAGAATATCTTGTTCTTTTTGGCATTCTGCATGAAAATAGGTAACAGTTAAGTGAGGCAACTGGTAGAAAAAAGGAGAAAAAGCAAGTAATGGTGCAGCTGACTTCCTAAGAGATAGCATATCTGCCACTTCCACAGCCTAGCCATGAGGGTGCTCATCTGCCTGCTGAACAGCACCAGTTCTGATATCAAAGGAAAAGGGATCAGACTGCCCAGAGAAGGACCTCCCAGCTGACTGTCTTAGCTAGCAACAGTGCTCTGCTGTCTCCTTAGCTCCCTGTCTGTTGTCTTCCCAGCTGCACAATGTTTCAAGAAGCAATACACTCAGGCTACCTTCCAGAAAACAGAAAATTGGAGTGTAAGCTCCCTCTAAATGGGAGGGGAAAGGGGCTGTAACCAATATTCCCCACTTTCTAGTCAAGACCTCCACCTGCTAAGGCACTACACAAAGCACAAAATTGTAGCACCTTTTTTTAAAAAAAAGAATGAGCCCTGTTCGGCTAAGCTCGGGTCCTTTGAAGGTGTCCAGCATGTCAGGACAAAAGAGGATACGGTCCCTGTACCCTAGGGAGCAGTGGGAGTTCATCTTCTTTCCCTCTCCTGCCTGTGAATCACCTCCTGGAAGTGCCTAACTCCTCACCAGACACTGGTTGTGAGCTCTCTGCTGGGCTCGGACACCTCAGTTTTGGTTACTGAAACCATTATCTTGAAGGCATCTCTTTGGAGCTCGTTCCATCCAACCACCAGCACACAATGCTGCTCAGAGGTCCATAGCATATCCTTCCCTTCGTCACCATGGATGTACAGACGGCTTCAGGGGAAGCGATGCTGCCCTTTGGAGGTAGCAGCGTAGGGAAGAACTCAGAGGGGCAGCCCTGCTGCTTGGCTGACATTTCACTTCCTGTGGAGCCTTGCTGGGTTCCCTGGGCTTTCTTTTTCTCTCCCCTGCTTTGTACAAGTGGCTGAAGACATTTTTTCAAAAGATAGGGTGATGGAGCTCAGCCTGACCTTAGATAGCACTCAGTGGACTATCATATCTCTACTGTAGCAGGCACAAACATACAAGCCTTTAGTGTCAGGGATATATGTCTCATTCTTCCGGCTGCTTTTCTCACAAACAAATATTTATTTTGGAGAAAGCAGGGGAAATCCAATTCTCTACTTGTGGTTTCGATTCCTTTTGTCTGCAACATGTTCTGCTAGGGAAGTGATGCACAGTGGTTTCTTTTTCAAATTTGCTTCTGGCTCAGTGAGAAGGTGGGTGGCAGGGCAGTTGGAAGTCATCAAGCACAAGCAATAATGTTTAGTAACCTTTTGTATAACTCTGCCCTCCAACCATTGCAAAAACGGCTTCCTCTTTCTGTTCTTACTGGGGGACAGATCCTGGGAGGTCCTGAGCAACTTTGATTTTAGCTGAGAACTTCTGAGTTATGAACTTAAGCTCCTAAGCAGAGTGTAGAAAATCATCACAAAATCTTTCTTACTCATCCTCCAAAAGGGGAGCAAAGCCACACCTGGGGTAGAAGCAAAGCAAGTCTCCCCAGGGCATTACAAAAAGGCAGCAACGGGGCAATTAACATGAGTAGGCAACATAATCTTGTCACACCAAGGGTCAAATCCTAATTTCCTGGACACCAGTTGAGTAGATAGAATCTTTATGGAATATTTATATACAGGATGCAGCAGGTGTCAGATTTTTCTCACCCCAGTAGCAAGCATAGCTGCCTTATTGCCACTAATTAAATAAATGTCAGCATGAAAGACATGCTCAGAAAAAAATTGCCTCTAGATCACAGTAGTTGCAACTGGTTACTTGCTAATGACAAATAGTGATGATTGGTGATATTTATTCATGTGGTAGACTTTCAAAGTGAGAAGCAGAGTTTAGCATCCCTGGCTAATGCTTTCCCAAGAGCAATAGGATGGCCCATTCAATGTGCTAATACTCAGTTCTATTGGCATTTTTCATGTGCAGATTTTGGAAAGGAAGAGGGATTCCTTACCAGTAAATGGAGTTTTTTCCAGATACATAGTGCACAAGTACATTCATGCCATGGAAGTAGGCAGGGGAAACAAAATTGAGACCACATAATTTTTCCTTCTGCAATAGTTTGCCCCCACATCCCTTTCTCTAGGGGAAAAAGTGATTCTCTGTCTTCCTTTGGTATCTCTTGACATCCACTGAGAAAAGGAAAGGAGAAGAAAAGGAAAGAGGAGAAAAGGAAAGGAATGTACATGCACATTTTAAAGAATCCTTGTTACTGGTAAATAAACTGTTCTTCTGTTTTCAACTGATTACCCACATGCATATTGATATGATGTGACCACAAAGGATCTCCACATATTTGCATTACCACAGAGAGGTAATGGAAGATCTTCACACCAATAAAGATTGTAAGAACACTACCAAATGCAGCTTCATTCCTGGATGCTTCTGGGATGGCACAGGGTCTCCTGAAATTGAAGAGAGTTCCAGGTCAATGCCAGGTCAATGCTCACTAGATGACACAAAAAGTGAAATTTCTCAGCACTACCACCCACTTAGCTAAAAAGCTAGTGGCATTCAATCCAGTCATGGATGCAGCCTTAACTGCAGTCTTGAAACAGGCCATGACAGCCTCTTATCTACATGAACAGTCTATGTGGAGATGGCAACATCTGCAGATCATTCAGCTGTTGACAGCAGCAGCCTCAGAAATCACCTGGAATTTCTGATTCTATCAAAAATCAGAAATAAGAAGAGAAATAAAAAAATAAGGTAGAGCCTTACAAGCATTTAGAGTGTGAAGGAAAGACATATGAAGATTAGACAAAATGTAAGTTTCTGACTGGGAAGGAATTCTGAGCCAGAAATAATGATGGGTCTCTAAAAACATCCTATGAGGAATGGATACAATACAGGAGAGAATGGATATAATATAGAGAGAAAGACTCTCTCCTACGCTCCTGAAGAAGGTAATATTCAACAGGAAACACACCTTCTTTGGCTTACATATCAGTGAGCAAATTGCTAAGGGTACGCAGGAAGGATGTGAGGGTCATCAGTACCAATTTCAAACGTCACAGAGGAGAAAAGTCTTTCACAAATAGAAACAGTTTGATCAACCCTTACGGAAATTTGAGGGCCATCATCCAGAAGTACATCTACAAGAAACACTGGATACTGCCCAGCTTGGAAGCAGACACATCCTCACCATGGTGCAGCAGATCCAAAAAGATGCAGTAACTCAACTAACCAGATCTTAAAGGGCTTACTAGTCCTTGTCTTGTCCCTGGAGGAGGAGAATGAAACAGCCACAGAAGCAGAACAACCCAAGATTCATCTCTTCAAGAAGGATGAGTATTCATCCTAAGACTCTCCGCACACTCTAGGAATGAATACTAGGCAGTTATCACTAAAGATTGAAGACTCCTTTCCCTGTGCTCTAACTCTCTGAAGTCTATGTATCAAACAATGCAGTAGCAACCCAGAAAAGTATTGTATCTGCTGAAGAATAAGTTCTCTGTCCAGCCTCCCATGGACTTTCTGCCCACCCATGGTTATTTGCATTTATTGCCCCTCATAAAATGAACATTATTCAAAGAATAGAAACAAAGAAACTTGTGCTGGTACTGAAATCTTGTTTTGGGTCTCATGACTAATGAGGGAAATGTGCTCCTAACATCTCAACTTCAGACGTCTAGTGCTGAAGATAGATGCCAAAAGGGTTGAGGACACTCACAGTGTCAGTTGGTACAGGGCCTGGGTTGGTGTCATGTCCCAGCAATTGTGACAACCAAGATATTTCAGAGGAATGGTCATGGACAAGATGTTCAGCAGACTATTTCCAACTACTTGGCACTATGCACAAAGATCATGTAACTTGCAGTGGACTTGGTACTACAACAAGAGAGATGCAGCTAACCTCTGCGGACACCAAAGATCTGGTGGAATAAAGCCAGAGAAGATGGCAAGCAGTATTTTTTCTTAGACTTCTTTTCCTGGTAGATTTGATGGGCAGCAGGAGTCTGGGCTTAATGACCTAAAAAGCCTCCTTATTTGCCTTCAGGTAGTAAGGAAGAGCATAAGAAAGACTTTCAGGGCATAGGAACATCCTCTAAAGCTGCTGAGAAATTTGGTGCATAAATCTTCATTGATGTCAAAGTAGAATAACACAATCTGACCTAGCACATGTGACTTCTGACAGCAGAAACCGGGGTCAAAACAGGACTGCTCACAGAGAGAGTTCTGGGGCTTAGGTTGCACCCTCCTGCAAGCCTGGGGCTTTAAAGGTGGACACGTTACAATAGTCTGGAATATGCCCCTCTCCTACACAACAAGACATCTTGCCCGCCAGTAAGTGGAAACTGGGAGCAAATCAATCACCTTCTTGGGAAGGCTGGATCAAAAATGGAGAAGACAAACACAGAGAAGCTATACCAGAACTACTTAAAAGCAATGAGAGAAAGAACCATTCAGGGTTTACCAAAGGAATTCTAACTCAAGGTGGCATACAGCTGAAAGATGTCAGAAAGCAAAGAACAACTGGGTCACTGAGAAGTGAAACAATATGAGGCATGTCTCATTTTATATACCCACATAAGTCAGAGAGATGCCACAGTATGGATGTTGAAAGGATAAAATATTATTTGGTCTTAAGGTACATGGTTGATGTATACATGTGAATGTATATGTTGATTATCACTTAAAGCTAGAAGATAATCTTATCCATCTATTTTTATATAGTCCATACTTTCTGCATAGTTATCAAAATAAAAATCAGGAGTGGTGGAACTTGAAGCAATTCTTCTTTACAAAGCTGTAATGAAAAATTAGATCTGAGCTTATTCCTTAAATTGACAAGACAAACTGTAATATCCACTCTATGAAAAGAGCAAAACAATAGTTTTGTAAATTCTAAGAGTCTTAGTTTATATTAATGTGACTTGGAAACCAATTCTTTTTAAGATATTATGTTGGAGGTCTTGATCTTCCAAATATTGAAGCACTTGTTTATAGTTTGGTGTTTAATAACCAAGTGCATTAAACACTTTCTGCTCTAAATTTACCAGTTTTTGGACCTTCACCAAATGCTCTGCAGAGTGTTGCTCCAGGAAAACACTATCCAAGGTCTGATGACAGCTTAAATTGTTTTATATTTTTAAAGCATTAATGATCAGCAATATTAGAAATACACTGAAAAGAGGTGATAAATTATTATCATGAAGCAAAGCCTCAGACAGGCATTAATTACTGTTGTCAAGCTAATCCCAGATTTGTGTTTCATATTTACTTCTCTCTTTTATTATCTGCTTTTATTTTAGATTTATGGGATATGCCCATCAAAAGTGTTTTTGGTGCATAAACAAATTGTCAAGCCAACCCCATACTGACTGATAAATGCCAAGCCATATAGATGGAGTTATGATACTAGACTGTGGTTAACATATTCAACTGCGGGTGTACTAAAATTAGGCACATGTATTCCCACTTAGCCACTTGAGTCATTCACATCTCTGAAAACAAGGCCACTTGTTTAGGTGCCTTAAGTGACTAAATTGAGACTCCATGTGGCATGCGTATTACAAAATAACAAGAGCTTGTTCCTTAATAGGCTCCCATGAAAGCCAACGGGAGTTTAGCCATAGAATTCAAAGGGGACAGACTGCACCCAACTAGTGGATTGTGCAATAGCTTTTATTTTGATGTTAAGTTTTTGGTACTTTTTCTCAGTAAAAGATTGAAAACACAAGTTAATAAATCTTCTAATTAAACTACTTACCAATATTACAACATTAGTGTTGGGATAAAAACAAGCAAAAGAAAGGCAATTATAAAAGTGGAAAAGAAACAAAGACAAAGGAAGAAAACGGGACAAGTAGGTGGACTCTTTGGCTCTTTGGCTCTCAGTTTGGCTCCTTCACTCTCTCCAAGAATTCCTTTGGGGAACCAGGCTAGGTGGCAGACTTCAAAGGTGTTGACAAGCCTGGCAGACCAGTGATTTCAATTTGTCCCCCAGCAACAATGCCAGGCAGCTGTAAATGACTCTAACATTCTCTGCTTCATGACGGTTCCAGGATTAGGGATAGGTTTTTGCTCTAAGTCCAGTACGGACTCCCTGCTAAGAGGCTCAAGCTTACTTACTTAGACAGTGAACGCTTTCAGTCTATAAGCCACAAACCTAGTTTCTTTTGCCAGATAAAAAGGGGAGAAATCTTTTCAAAGAAGGAAAATCACTTCAGGAAGCAAATAAGAGAAGTGCGAAAGGGACCCCAATCAAGCATTTTTCTTTCAAGGGGACGTATGCTCCGAAAACCCTTCAATAGTTTGGAAATCTCCCATCATATAATTTGGAGGCATGTTACAATTTTTTTTCTTATGCAAGGGACAGACAGCACCATTCAATGTTGCATAAAAACAATAATAAATTACTTAGATTTTTAACAAAGGGTGGGCATTTTTCCCAAAATCTCTTCTTCCCAGCTCGGGCAGGATTTTTCCAATAAACTAGGCAGAACGGTCTATCCTTTTGCTACCTGAGCTCAGCATCAGGCTATGAACAGAATCATCAATAGAGCATTATCTATGGGAACGTCATGAGTATCCATGGACATGAACTTCCCCTCCAACCCAATAACCACTCACATAGGGGCACTCACATAGCTTACTACTCTCTACATCAGTTGTGGAGCCACTAGAATCACTGGATACTCCAGGCTCCATTTTCCTTATACATTGATTGCCTGGGGATATTATACTTTGGTTTGCAATGTGAGGATAGGGAAGGGACAAGAATGACTAAAAAAAGGGCTACATTTTTTGATCTCTTCGTACATTAAAAAAAGTAATTTTTTTTAACCTGCATTTTCAGCCTTGGAGACCTGCAGAAGGAAAGATGAGGTTTTGGCTCAAAGACAAAATCTCTTAATTTCTGGGTAGTTGTGATTATTGCACACTTCACCCCAAACCACTGAAATAAATGGAGTTTTGCCATTGGCCTCACTGAAAACTGGCACCAAGCCTGCATTTGGTAATTTCATGTCTGTTTTACAGCTGTAAGCCAATGCATATATTTTGGCTTCTGATGCATCACAAGTTAGAAGTACTGCCTAATGAACATTGTCTTAGAAGACCACGCTCTTTTATGTATAATTTATTGTGTCTTCATCTGTGAAACCAACTCAAAGCACAAATGCAAAGCAAATATATTGTGGGTTACAACAGAAGAGACAATGGCAAATGTGAAAAATATTTTATCTTTCTTCAGTATTTCTAGTATAAGACTTCACAAATTTGAAGAAGAGTCTACTATAAACAAATACTGACTTTTTTCAGCATACTTTGCAAAGTTAGATAGCTGGAAGAAAAGCAAATTTCAACTCATTTTCAGTTAAAAAAACCCTACAGCAGCTTGCCTTCCAGACTTGTCCTTGAATAATATCAAAATAGATGTTTATGTCAGTATCTCACAAGAAAAAAAAAAAAGCCACTCTGGAAAATACCAAGAGAATTAAAATTTTTTATATTACTCTTTTTCACTGCCACTTTTCTGCCTTCCCAGCAGGTGCCAATAACAAAAACCACATCCAATGATTCTAAAACACAATGTGTTCTGAAACACATGTGGTTGACTGACAACAAAAAATCCTTTTTTATCTTATCCATTCTTTCATGGGCAGAATTATTAACCTGCAGTGTACCATACATAACTTAGTTTTAGGATAAAATTATCTCTGGATGCAGCATTTCCAAATTGTTGCCAAACCAGTCACTTAACATTGTTTATCATCTCACTGTAATCTAAGGAGAGGTAAAAAAAAGCAGAGCGCTTGCGGTATATATACAAACACTGGGGAGAAAAGAAAACAATATTAATGGAGTCTTTCTCAGCCTTCCTAGCTACGCCTCTCATGTTTGCCTAAATAGCTTCTTGCCAACGTTAAAATTCATTAATAGAGGAAATACTGAGTTCATTGGCTGCAACACCTCCATTGTAGAAATCAGACTACTACGATCCACCACATGTTCTGGCACAAACCCAGCTTAGTTCCCTTCCTCTTCTGTCTGTCTTCTCCCTCAAACTCATTAAAGCCCCACGGATTACTTATAGAAACACACATACTTTGGAAAAAGTCAAGTCAAGGGCAGTCCCTAATGCTGCCACTTCATGGGCAGACCCATGACACAAGAGCACAGGACTTCATGGAGGCCACCGGGGCTCTGCCTGGGTGCAGGGACATTCCCACATGGAAGAGATTATAGAACTGGAGAATGAGGCCAAGCAATTTGTTAATCCTTCACATGATCATATATTTTGCATATGTTGTGCAGCAATGTACCTTTCAGTTGGGACTGGTTATGTTATGCTGAAGTTCATCTTGCGTAATGCTGATCAGTTAGACCACAGATGCTGAAATAAGTGGGCCTTCAGGAGCTGGCCTTTTCGCCCCTGAGTGATTACAGAACCAAGAGCAAAGTGTACCAAGAGTAAAATAAATCAAGAATTGAAGAACGGAACAGTTAAAACAGGGCTCTATACAGTCTCTTTATCCCAAACATGTCCTGTTTTTCTTTGCCATCTGAGCAGATTTTTGATTATTGCAGCCTGTGTCCAGGTTTTCTTAGAGCTCTGCCAGAAACAAGAGCTGGGGCATGTTTATTTGTGAGGGCAGATCCAAGAGAGGGGATAAGTTCAGCCAGCTAGCAGGCGCTAGCATCCAAGGAAGTGAAAGAGGATGTGGGGAGGGTTCAGAAAACCATAGTTTTAGAAACAGAAATGGATTTGTCAGTAATTTTTCCTACAGATATGCAGCTTTGGAGTGGGGAGGAAGGTCGACAAGATGGATACACAGGTGGGAAAAGATTTGAATGTGGACTGAGGTCAGGAATTTACACAGATGAGTATTTGGGACTTGGTGGAGAAAAAAACTTCAAGTAATAACCTGAGAAGTCTGGGGTGGCTTGGGAAGGAAAAAAGCAATAGTACTGGAGTAGATAGTTCGAGGGGGGAAGACTTTGATACAGGAAAGGTCAGGAAAGATGGGATTACTGGCTGGGTAATATCCAGGAGGACAGGGGGTTGGGGGATTTGGGATAACAGAGTTAAGACTGGGGTACAAGGATCAGGGGATTCCCATATAGTATCCCAGTTTGGAGGTAAGGACACAATCACAGCATGACACTCTCACCTCATTAAGACACTGTCACCCGCACTGATGCCCGGCATTACCCAGTCCATTCCCCACCCCAGCAAGGAAATCTGGAGGCACACACTGTCCTTTTGTCACTGCTGGAAATACAACAGTGCTAAGTCACAATCCTGAGCAGAGCTTAAAGTGTCCAAAAAACGGAAAACCACTGAAGATTTCCACAGAGCTCCGCTGTGTCTGTGGAGAGATAGGAACCAGTAAAAGGGTTAGCAAGGCAGTCAGGCTCTTTACTTTCACTGTGGAGCTGGAGCATTTGATGTTCCTGATGCTAAGTACAGCACAGTATAGCAGAAACATGGGAAGTCCTGCCAACAACATACAGTGGAACAACACAGAGACGTATAAGAATAAGAATAGAAAGAAAAATACAATCAGAGATGAGTCTGAGGTAAGTCTGAGGAGCCATCCATATCATTCAGGGGCTAACCAAATTCCTGATACAAGACAAGATCATGCCTGGGATCAGCATAAAAATCTCAGAGGAATGCTACTGGGACACGTAGAATTAACCTTATATAGATGTTAAACCAAGAAGCTCCAAGACGTCAAGAATCCACAACTAGTTGCCAACAGATCCCACTCAGAGGTCTCTCAGTCCATACTGGAGACTGATGGCATTTGTGTCATGGGTATGTCCTTCATGAGCGCATTTTCTCATTTTATCAAATACATGACAGTGTTTTGGGGTCCTTGTTCATTTTACTGTATATGCACACACATATCATGCATATTGCACATGGTCAGTATAGATAATATGTAACGGCAAATACTAGTTCTGATTTTTTCAGCAACCATACCTTTAGGAATGGATGCAATCACATCACAGCAAGCCTCCTGCAGCTTGCCTCCCACTTCCGAGAGATGTTCAACAGAGGCTGTTCAATGACCAAGTACCACCTAACCACTCAGATGCCTACTCCCACCTGCCCAGATCAATACAAAGCTACCAAGGTGCTTTTGCAGCCCCTCTCAGAAGGAAATGACATATTAAGATGTCCTCTCCTCCTTCTTGGCAACAGCTGCAAGATTAGCCTGGATGCTGTGTAGGGCCCTTGGCATGAGCTAATCTATTCAAGTTCCCCTCCCCCTCCTTTTCTTCAGCAGTTCTGTCCTATTCCTGTTCACCCACTTGAGTAGCAGCCACCCTGAGGTGGAAGGAGGAAAGTAGCACCTTAGGGAGAAGAGGGCTGCCTGCACTAGAGAAGGGTTTGGGGCAGTTGTTCAACTGGGGTTAGCTGCTGCAGGGGAAGAAAGTTGACAGCTTCTTTGAGGGGGAAGGACATGGATGGCAGATACTTTTGAGGGAGCACCTACAGCTTGTGTTTGAGAGTGGGAGGTAGTGGTTGTCTGAAGGAGCTGAGGAAATGTAATAACTTCAGGAGGAACAAACCTGTTGCTGGCACTGGAAGGACAAAGGGATGTGAGGCTGCCCGGAGTCCATGGTGCAAAGGTATGAGAGCATAGGTATATGTATGGGAAAGGACAGGGGTGTTGTGCCAGTCTGCAGGAATTTGGGGACATATCTGTTTGCTTTGCACCAAATTTTAGTTCAGTCTCTGTAGCTGACCATCAGCTCTGGCCACCACAGCAGCCTTTTGAGCCCTGGCTGCTAAACATGACAGTGAGTGGTTGGTGCAATCCAAAAAACTAATGGTGAATGCTCTAAGCTTTATTTTCTGCCAACACCGCATACACTGGTGTCATTTCAGTATGGTGGGTGGTGGGAACTCAGTGAAATTTTGGGAACTTAGAGATGTTAGAATTCAGCAAGGAATCTGTTTCCCTTCTTTTTGCTCTACTCATTTTCAGCTAGATATAGATCTGTCTAGACAGAGTCAAGTTATATTAATAACTTTATTATTATTACTACTGGAGCTAACAAAACATTTTAAGTGCTATAAAATAGGTCAGTTCTTATCACGAGGAGGAAATTTCATGTCCAAGATCTGGCTGAGTTGTCCTTCTCATCCTGGCTAAGTATGGGAGGGGTTGACTGCCCTCCCACTCCTCTCTGGATATCTCCTCAGGAAGCCCTTTAGAGTTTGTGTTTTAGCCTTGTGCTGTTAGGTGCAGCAAGTGCTGATTGCTTCCTCTTACAGCAGCTGGGTTTTTTGGTCAGTGTTCATTTTCAGGACAATTTTGCACTGTTTATTTTGTTTTGCTTCAGTTGAGAAAGCAAATGGCTGTCAGATTCCAGAACGAAGCTAACTTCGTGAGGGATGCTGGAAGTACTATGCAGGAACTGGTTTTTATCAGATGGAGCTAGTATTTATGTAGCCTAGATTTAGGAACTTGTAAAGATGCCCAGTTTGTCTTTAACTCACACTCAGGTGGCCTGGTCATGAGTATTACATTAAGTTTAAATTTCTGTGGTGAGAAGTTGGCTATTGTACATACCCCTGAAATGTCCTAAATGAGAAAACTATATCATTTTTATCACAGCACAAAAATCAGAGAACTAATAAATTTGCTTTTTTAATGAAGCAAACTAGTTTTTAGTCCAAAATAAGTTATCCTTAAGGAGGATAGAAGAAAATTGGAAAGCAATCTGAAACAAATCAGTTTATGCTCAGTTCACTCAGCCTTTATTGCAATTGCAGAATCTGTATTTTGCTTCATTCTCCATTGTTTCCCTAGTTCAGCCTCATGAAGTTTATCTTGCAATGTTAAAAAAAAGCCAGATGTATCAATAACTAAAAAGTTGCAGAGAGAGAGATCAACTTTAGGAACAATTCATGCTCTATGGATTAGAATTTTCAAGCAACTGTCATGAGCCTTTTTTCTAATGGAAAATACAACATTTCCTAACTGATACCAACTACAGGACTGCACTAACTTTTCATAGGGCTGAAGAAGATATGGCCAAAGTGAATCCAGATTTGAAACCTTCTGACTGATGGTATCGTTTGACCCAAGCGAATTACATAGGTTTACAGACCTCCCTTCTGACAACAACGCATGATGTGGACAGAGCTATTGATGTCATGTGTTCAAGCATTAAGTCAGAGCTCTTGAAATGAGCTTGATATAGGTACTGCTGGTACCATGTTCTGTGACAGGGACAAAAACAGACACTGTTCAGAGTGTCTTTGATCCACTGCTGCGGGTATTTTACAGATATTCCCAACCCAAGAACCTGAGTCAGCCACCCAAATTAGCTTGCTAGTCCCCCATGACACCTTCTGTAATCAGCTAAGAGAGAGAGGCTCCAGCAGGAGACTCAAGGCACCTAGGTTAGATTTTTGTACTGAAATGGTCTATGAGGCAGCCTCTGAGCCTCCATTGTACAGGGAGAGTTCTTCACATATTCTCAGGCCTCTTTTGAAACAAAAGAAGTCCTTAAGAGGTTTTCAACTGAAACAAATTATCTACCACATCCAAAATATTGCCATTCCAAGGAATTCAAGTTTTGCTGTCTAAGATTGCCACAGTTCTGTTAAGAGCACCGAGTCTGGAGCAAGCACTGGATGCTTAGAAGGAGCCGAAAGCGGTCGCCCAGGCAATGCCTGTAGAGATACTGATGACACTGACTGCTACAGCAAACTACCCTAGCCTGGATTCCTCACCTCTTCACAACCTTATATCAAGACTGGATGACTTTATGAAAGACAAAAGTCTAATCAAGTGTAAGTTATTTAGCTCATTCCATGAGTAACTGGTTTAAATTATGTAACTTCTTTTGTATAGAAGCTCAGGCTAAATGATATAAAGATCATTTCCTGGGAAATGCTGATATTAAAAATAAATGGATCTTTGAATTTCATCTCATGATCAGTAGTTTATTATGGAGGTCATCTGAGATTTGCAAGGTCTATCTGAATGATCAGTATAATCCTTGTGAGTACAAAAGAGAGGGAAAAGTTAGCTGATAGAATGTGAAATTAGACACACAGCCTGTTAAGAAAAGTCATACTCAGCAACTACACAACTAGTTCAAGACAAAAAATCTACGCTTTTGCAACTGTTCTGGATTCTTGCCCCAAGTTGTTGTTTATTTCAAATGAGCTGTATGGTTACATAAAGTGCTACTGAGCTGAGAAGCACCAAAACTAGGATATTGATCTGCTGAAATCTGAGCTAATGTTGAGATGCAATTAACAAGCCCAATATACCTGTGCAGTTAGAAATGTCATTTGGAAAGAGCAAACTTTAAAATAGTCTTGCTTTGACAATTTTGATGTATCCAGTTAACTTTCCACAAACACCCACAACACTGAGGAACCGATCCTATGTATCTTCAAAAACAAATAATATCATGTCTGCAACAAAGAGACATTATATTCAATTTGGGCAAAAGGGGAAGTAAAGTTCAGCTCATCTAGTTGTGTGATGTTCATAAACAATAACATTCCCTACTCCAAATAAACATACATCAAATAATTCATGAGCAATTAAGGGAATTGACATATTTATAATGGCATGGTTTATTTTGAAATTAAAGCTATTTTTTCCAAATTCAAATTCAAAAGAAAATAAAAATACAATTTATCAAATATACTTTTCATGAATTTCTCACCTACTTCAAGAATTTGATGATGTTGTTTTTTTCAGCAACAGGAAGCTGCTTAATGACCTTTAAATCATCACAGATTATAACCAATGCAGGATAGACCCTTCCGCAGAACAGGTTCTGTCCATATGAATTTTGACTGGGAATGCAGGGTAGTCACTGCTGTAACGACAATGTGTTACTTTTTTCAGTGTAGAGAAGCAAATTACAAATGAACATTTTGGTTTTCAAAATCAAATGTAAAAGCACAGGAAAGCTACTCTACAGGACACCTGTCACTGCAGAAAACCTGTAATAAAAACATATATTTTGTACCATAGGAACATGCAAGAAAACTACCACGACAGTGTTTTAAATCAAGGCATTCATTTCTGTCCACAGCTGTTCTGCATTTAGTTTTTTAGTTCATGTTACTCATATCTGCTTGTCCAGGGCTAATTCTGACTAAGAAGAAGCTACATATCACTCACTAAACAACAGTATAAATAAAAATCCTACTGCTACAGCTGGTTTGAAGCATCTCAGAGCTTGGGAACTGCAGGGAAGTCATATTAAAAACAAAAAGGGTGTAATCACAGCCTCCTGTACAGTTTAATGGGCACAAGTAATTTCATGATTGCAGTTGGTTTGAATGAAACACATTGCTCTAATTATGTATATATTTTGTATACATGCAAAGACAAAAATCTATCTATATAATCAGGGTGATTTAAAATATTCCTGACTTTCACGATTATAATTAATCTGGGCAAACTGTTTACAAATCATGAGATCATCTCATACCATGATGCAAGACAGAACTATTTTAAAGATGGACCTAAGCCACAGAGTTAAACCAGCTATTGTGCTCTAGTTTCCAACCTCCTGGATGTTAGCAGTATGCAGAGGGAAGTATACTCATGTCCATGGCATTTTCTTTCTTAAATACTGAACAACTAAACCACATGTTTCATTGTCCAGCATGCCACTGCTGAGGTTGCCTACACATGTTACTCTTTTTTGGGCCATACTATTCTTTCTGGAAAAGTCATTCCAGACTGGTGTCAGTTTGGGTATATGAAGGCTGCAGATTTGTTCTAATTGTAGTACTAAAACAAACTGTGCTTGCGCTAATACCTTCCATATTGCATTTCAGTCCAGAGTAATTTTTGCTTATTTTTAAGTAAAATCAGTTCTGTCAGTTTTTGTGTTATTAGAAGTATACTTTTTCCATATACGTCTAACACTGAAGTTCTTCAGATAAAGCTGAAACTAGAGAAACCAAATACAAACTACTTCATAGATCACAGCAATGATTCAGGATTCAAGGCTGAATCTCATTGGCTTTGAATTTCTAAACTAGAACTATTCTATACTAGCATGTTTAGACTACTAGCAGATCTTAAAGTGGTGCTTTTCATAGCAGGACTTTTGCACAATAGGACAATTTTGTTTTTAAGGCTTCAATTAAGTCTGTTGCCATTATGCAAATAAACTTTAAAAATGTATTTGTTAAGAAAACTTCTAGTTCTGTCTCTTTCTAGGTAACTATGGTCAGCACACATATAAACTGGCTTATCTCCCAAATATTCAGGCAATATCATCACTGAGAAATCAAAAACACAAAAGTGCATAGATCTGTAGCCTGTATGAAAACATTTCTTTTTGATTTTAGCACTCTGAGTTAAACTTTAGAACCGAGAGAGCAAGTGAAAGTGTTTCTTTTATGTCAGTACAAAGGGTATACAGTTGAAAATGTTTCTGTTGTCCAAAGAGGGGACATAGATAGAGGTCCTAATATAAGCCAGAAGTATTCATTCTGCAGCAGTTTTAATCACAGAGGTTATCTGAATGATACATTAACATCAGGAATGATACATATCTCTGGACTTTTGGGGTCGTTCGGATGATCCCAAATGTATCAATTCAGGCCTGTCTTTACAACGCACTCGATCAGAACTTCTGAATATTTGTCTGATCACAAGGTTTGTAATCTGATTCCATATTTGGCATTGCTTCAAATTATGTAACTTCATTATCATCCTTTGGGAACTGTTTCCTTCACCCGCTTAGTAATAGCATTTAAATATGTTTCATTATTCAGACCAGAAATAATGATTGATTCACAGAATATGTTTTGCACACCACACATTTTGCCTTCTATAACTTTGAAAGTTAAGTTGTATACGTTGACCTGTTCTTAAGATTTTATTTCCGTTCACACTGACATTTCATATTTCAGTGAAGAAAATATTTCTTAGCACAACAGAAAACACATGACATTAATTTTGAGTATTTTTCATCTGCTTTGTCTACATCAGCTCAGGTAGCTGCTTAGCCAAATGCTTTACAAAAGGATTGTGCTTAAATTACAAAGAACTCTATTCAATGAAACAGCAGAATACCCTTTTGGCTTGCCCAACTAGATACATAACAGAGACATCTGGAAAAATGGTCTAATTTCACTTTGTAAAATAATGCAGAAAAGTAAGAAGATCTTTCGCCGTTTTCCTTTACTGACAGAGAATTATATCATGTAGGCAATTATAATCCAAAAGGATGTCATTCCACATACTGCTGATGTTATTTTAATTATTTTTCTGATTATTATTAAAGAACTCAATTCTCTTTTCATTTACACCTGACATATCGCTGTTGTTATGCTAATGTTTCCAGTGAATTCTCTCCTCCAAAACAAAGGAGAATGTGTCTCAGGTCAATTTTCAGTTGTTCAGTTTGTATTTATTTTATTTACAGATACAGAAAATAGATCCGCTGTGGATTTGTTTCCTCTCAAGCTGTCTTGGGCTAATTCATTTCCTATCATGGGGCTACTTTGTCCTTATTTAACTCGGTTACATTTAAATTTTGTCCTGTAACCTTTGCCATTATTTTTTCCTTAATAGAAAAAAGATGATGCACTATTAATGTGGCTAAATTTTCCATTTAAACAATTCTAACTTAGTATGCTTCAATACTTAATATATTTGAGATTGCCTAAGATTTTCCCCCTGTGAAGACCAAAGAGAAACATACTGGTAAAATAACCAACTTAAAGATGACAAGCTTACTGTCAGTATTCTGCTCAGCACGTAAAGTTGGCAGCTGCTTAGCACTTATTCCAGTTTCATAGTGATGGACACTAGAAAATGTAGTATTTCTCTCTCTCAGCCTTTCCTAATTCACTCCATATGTAAGCAGAACTTCCATACACTTACCTCATGCACCCAGATTTCTACCACCCCCTCCCTATGTAAGATCAGGGTCTCCAAAGGAAAAAAAACAAAACCCAAAAATGACCTTGGTGGTTTGTGGTTTTTATACACACTCTCAGTCACACATATTCAGAACCACTGAAAATCACCAGCTCCCTAGAGAGCCAAGATTTAATTTGGATCACACATTACAGGCCAGACTAGAGAGTATCTTTACAATAAAAATATTTACTTATATTCATCAACAGATGGTAAAAAACAGCCCAGGGAGAAATGCTTGAAGAAAAGAGAGCAGTTTTTCACAGAAATAATGGCCACACCAGATATAGATTGTCAATGAAAAGCAGATCAGATATGCATACAACATTTAATTCTTACATAAGTATAGATTGGTTTATCAAATTATATTATAGCTATATTATAGATATTTCTTCTTTATGTGTCTAGCTCAAAATTGAAAGTCAGGTTTCCACCAGCCCTCTGTTTCTTTGGTCAATGCCCATTGGCTATGCAAGTCAGAGATCATGAAACTCAAGAATAGTATGAGAACTGACATATACAGCTGGAGCCAGAACATCTTCTTATTAGAAGTGTTTCCAAAGACCTAACTTCCCTGGCCATAGTTATATGTGACCACGGGTAAGAAATACCAGAGAAGGGCACAAATATCAAAGTAGAACATAACTCCTACAGCTATTTAGTCTCCTTTTTATAACCATCACTATTCTTTGGAATAGCTGCAAGACTAATATATTTTTCACTTTAGTTCATTTCTCTTTCCCTACACAAGTATTATCCCAGATGAATATATATTTTTCTAACTTTTTAAGAAGGTTGGTTCATATTGGGTTACCCTGCTCAATTATATGAAGCTTCAAAATCTATCCATTCTAGTCTATAATCTAGCTCTTCAAATTGTGCTCTCACTGGACTTTTATTTTATACAATATCTGCTTTGAAATAAATAAATAAAAATACTCTCCTGTCACACAGATACATATTTTTCATGAAGAAAGAAGTCTTCTGTAATGTAGATTTTCTTGATTTCTATCAGAGTAAAACAAATTCCTCTCCCCCACAAGGAAGATAGCTGTAGCCTCTACTACTCCCAGAAAGAAAAAGGAAAAATTCAGAAAGACCAACTATTTTTTGCCATTTGGAGAAGAAGGGAAGTCTGCAAGAACTGGTGCTATATGATCCATTATTCAGTTAAAGAACAATTAGCTCTATAAATTCTATCAGGTGACATGAAAGTTAAATCCAGTCTACAGAAGTCTCCTAGTATTAATATGTATAGTAAAGAAATTTTTACCACATCAATCACTTAATGGAAAACTGTCCAAGTGATGCTCTCTGACATACCCTTCTACCACTCTTCTGTTTCATAACACTGTTTTCACTTATAGGATCACTTGGACACAGAAGGTAGCCTGCTGAAAGGGTGGCAGAAGACTTATTTAAATCAGAAGATCTTGTTAAAGAAATTATTTTTTATGCATTTTACTTTCCAAAATATACTATATAAAACCATTTTGTCTGTGATCAACTGTAAAAGTTACAGTAATTTTTTTCATGACTCATCTGCTGACCCTAGCCATGCCACTAAAACAATCCAGTTCTTTTGAGTGAATGTTCCTTGGGACAATTTACTACAGATGTGGAAGGAAACCTCAGCTCAGCATGAAAACAAAGACTTGTTTAATAATTATTTTAAGCATTCATGTGAAATTTATCAAGCACATTTGTGTTTGTAAACCATGCATAATTTTATTTGCAAGATACATGAATGCTTAAGTGCATGTTCTGTTTCTGACTGATTGCTCTTTCAAATTGTCCAGTGGTCAAAACTACCTTAAAAAAAAAAAGACTTAGCAAATGGGGACTACTGTGGTCATTTCTGTAAAGCAATGTGTGTGTTTACCTGGCAGACTTCAGTACAGAAGACAGACTGCTGCTTGCTATAAACTAACAGTTTAGCTGTACAGCTTAGCTGCAGCAGCATGCCGTTCCAGGTAGACTAATTAAAATAATTTCTGTGACTGTGGTGTAGACATATGCTATCTAAAACTGTAATAATGGATTTTAGAGAGGGATGCAAAGCAAAAACCTGGTCTGATGTAACTCCTGAATCATTGGATATAAACTTGCAGTGGAGACAAATTTTGCTGTTCCCCACCTGCCTCGTCTCCTACAACTATGAGCAAGGAGAATATCATATGTATGCTGGGGCTTCTAGGCAGAACAACAGTACTCATAATTTTGCCATCACTAGTGACTTTTCCTGCCATCATTACATTTTTTAGCAGTCACTGCCTGAAGCCCTTCATTATTAGAATATATTTTTAAAAGATGTCATATCTACATTACTATAAGATCTGACATTGTTGTACTGCTAGGCAAGTGGGTGTTTGAACATATCTTTTTCTTGGGGCTGTCCCAGGAACCTACTACTTGTCCTACCAAATGGAGTTGCCCTTGAAACTAGCACATACCAGACTCAAAAAAAATGAAAGGAGGCAGGTTTTCCCATAATGTGTAATTATGCTGTGCAACATGGTGCTGTGGGTACTAGCAGTTGACAAGGGTTCAAAGGGAGACTAGACAAGTTTATGGAAGAGAAATCCACTGAGGCAAAGGCACCGCAACACAGCATCTTCACCTCCAGTTCAGGACGTTCCCAAGCTGCAAATTGTTGGCTGGGAGAATATTCTCAGGAAGTTGCTTGCTTTCCCATCCTCACATGCCTCCATAGGCACAGACTTTTTATGACACAGTCAGAGATAGGATACAGGGCTGGCAATATAGCCTTTCCTACAGTAAATGTACAATACTATGTTTAGGTCAGGGGCCGAATTCAGTGTTGCTGATGTTCAAGGTTTGTTTCAGTGAAAGCGCTAATGAATTGTTGACAGAAAGCAACCTTTTGAGATTTATTGTGGACAGCTGCTGCTAAAAGAAGCTGTAAATTAGACAATAAGCTTTCCAGGACAGGAGTCAGCTTTTTGTTATGTGTTTGTATGGTGCCCACAAAGAAGTCCTGTGATGAGGACAACAGTTTTCTTAGGACAGTAGGTCCTGAACATTTCACTCACAGCTTCGCTTGAAAGGGCATCATGACCTCTCCTCCTCTGACATTTCTGGGATTGTGTCAAAGCTCATATCTCTTTTGCCTTTTATATTTCTATGATTATAACCCCAGGCAGGCATTATAAGCCCATGTTTGGGAATTAGTGTCCAAGACTGCTACCATAATACAACAATACACAAACCAAAAAGAGTAGTTTGTTAGCAAACAGAAATAAACTTCAGAGAGACTGAACCATAATTCTCTCTAGTGAAGTGTCTGCAATTGTCATTGCAAAGAAAATGAAACAATAGACAAAACAAAGAGAAGAGTTAACCAGAGTTTTTCGTTCTTTAAAAGAACAAGCAGTGTAGCCATAGATTCTTGCCAGCTTCTGCTGCCACTTAAATAGTACAAAAAACACAAGCACTTGGAAGAGGGAGGTTGAATACGAACTAGCCAAGCTGCAAAAACAGCACTCTTATCTGTGCAGTAATAATGTGAACAAATAGGTATGATAAAATTAGTTTATACGGGCAAAAATAGTAGCTTGACATAACATTTAGGCTTTTTCCCCCTTTAAAAATTTCTAATAAACAAAATATGAAGATGTTAAGAGTTATCCTTTCCTTATTTTCTTTTGTACATCTGTTATCTTCCCATAGCCAATTTTCTCTGAAAAGTTGATGTTTTGTTGAAGCAAATCCAGTAGCTGTACAGCTGTGCTGCTGTGCAGAACAGCAACCCATTACTCACCATTCTGAGAACCATACAGAACTTGGGAATGATAACTGTCTCTGCGTTTCAAGACTCTCTGTACTCTCACCCCTCTTACAGTATTCCAGGGAGCAGGGGATAAAACACAGCAGTGATTTTATAACACATCAGCTACTCCTGCTGTAAATGAGAGGTAGCTTATTCCACCTTTCATCGAGAAGTTACTTTTCATTTATCTTGTGTTTACGTCTGGGTAACAACCTGCATATGAACAACCACGATGCTGCCATAGCTGACATACTGAAAGTTCACATCCTAGCTTACCTCATTTCATATACACACCCCCTCAGAAAAGAAGGAGGGAAGCTCACCCCTTTTCAACAGCAAAATGGTGTGATGGTAAACTTTTATTTAACCTTATGTACAACCCAAGAAAACCAACCAACCGACCCTTTTAAAACAGCCATTTTACCACTAATCGTAGTCTAAATCTGCTCTGCATGTCCAGTTAATTTGTTTTATCATCATATGGTAGAGTGTTCATTTTTATCTTAAATATTCAAATTTGAATTTTAACCAGCTCCTATGCAATTAAATCTGAAACACTATGACTTTCTAGCAGCCCTTCATATGCGAGATAAGTATCTTCAGGAATTTGGACCCTGACATTTATATTTTACTCAGTAAATTTTTCACTTTCCTGGCCAGCTTTTCTCTGTATATTTCACAGCTATCCTAGTCCAAGCCATGCTCACTGGTGAAGAAAAATGGTTATATCTCCAAATTAGATATTGAAACTGTTTCATTGCTTATATTGAATGCACCTCCATTCTTCTAGAGGGAAATATTCTCCCTCAGTGCTTAGAAATGTAAATAGGGACACTTTATTGCTACTGGTCACGGACTCCAGGAATGAAGTATCAACAGAACTATTCATAATATCTGCTGGAGTGAAGACAATCATTTTTAGTTGGAATGGTTTCTGCTTTCTTACTTCCAAACAATCTCCAAGCACTGCAGACTTCACTGACATAAAGTTTCAATGCAAGCCTACATGAGAGCTCCCTGGGTTATCTCATGCTCTTGTTTATTAAACAGGCCCATAGATGGCTCTTAATGATTATTCTTTTGCTTCATATCTGAAACCAATGTTCTTTTCTAAAGGAAATGTAACTGTAGGATGAGAGATGTTCTAGTTAGTCTTAAAGACTGCAGCATATTCTTAGGTTTTCATTCTAACACCAAACCAAAATGTTCAAAAATGTCTGAGTGTTCCTGCTCCAGGCTGTTGGCAAACACTATACAACACATTTGTAGCTTGGTCCTGTTGGGTGTTCCTTTAGGAGGTGCTGTATAAACCACCCAGACATCAGGTCTTAAAGGCAGTAGGAAGAAGAAGTGGTTAATGATAATACTGGCACATAGAACAGGTCAATCAAATACCATCAGTAAATTTTTGCCTAATGGAACAAAATATTCTGACTTCTAATCATCAAAAAGTAATCAATCCTGAAGCGCAATAAGTGAAATACACTGAAGAAACTGTGCATAAATCTATGTGAAAAATGTTTCTCCAGTAAAATGCCATCCCAATACCAGTTTTCTTTTATCTGCTCTCCCCTGGGCTATCCCCTCATTTTTCTTCATGTTATTCACTTCCACAGTAATGCATTTTTCTCCCTTTCTAGTCATCTCAGTTCACTCCCTTCATTCTCATATATCTTCTCTAGAGAAGTATTATTTTCACTTCCCCACCACCACCTCCTCCTCTCAACCTGTATCACTAGTGCTTTTCCATCACTCTTCCTTTTTACACTAGTCTCTGTTCTTTTATTTTGCATCCTCCTTTACTTCCCACTTAGCTTCTCTTTTTACAATACCAAAGAAACGATGTCAGACCATTTTTCATGACTATAGCAGATATTCCACTCTGCATCAGCTGTGAGTACACAATGTTTTGCATTGCTGCAGCTGTCTTCCCAAGCACTCACATCCCTGCCATGCATCTGGGTAGGTGGAATAGCCCTTCCTGTTTGGCTAGTATTCATCCCCAGCTCACAGTCATTTGCCGAATAACTCTATGCTCACTTTTCCAGTCCAAAGCACAGTCTTTGCCAGCAACTTCCTTGCAATGGAATTTCTTCTTCTGCTAAAGATAAAGGCATAGGTTTCTAGCACAGGTCCCTCCATTATATGATTGTGTAATAGTACCATGTTCTTACTCCTCATGACCAGACATGGCTGCAAACTTCACATTTATGCTAACAAGCTAGCATCCTAACGAAAATTTCATAAGAGGCCTAGTAAACTGTTCTTGCTATTTTTCCATGTACCACCATGAGTATTTAAATATCTCAATGGAAAGCCAGTCTTCTCCTTTGGATGTCTCATCGAAGAACATTAGACATGCAGTATTTTGAAAGCAAATGTAAGCAAGCAAATAAAGCAAATGTAAGCAAATGCAAAGCAAGCTCTGAGGCAGATAGTACCACACACACTTTAGCTGTTCTGTTGTTTTATGCTGTAGAGGGCACAGATGCAGCCACAGACTGTCTGACACAAGTTTTTCTCCTACTTATCAATGTATTTAAGGGTTAGAGGGTAGAGAAAGGTGACAAAGAAGGCATCTACTTTGACAAGTATTTTCATAAACAAATGCAGATTTGGGGTCAGTTTCACACAAAGAATAACCAGCTTAGGATACCTCATACCTTACATTGGAAGTCCAAATTGGAGATATACCAATGCAACGGCCATCTAGAGTTTTAGTCAGATGCTTTAACCAAGCGAAGCAGGCTTGGAACTGCCTGAAAACTGTTGACAGCTAATGCAATGTAGATGTGTTTGTGAAAATAATTATGTACGTATGCAGGTATGTGCGGCATTATACCAAATCACCCTACAAAAGGACTATTGAACTCATAGTTGAAAATTCCACACACACAACCTATAAATACACATGAATTTACTTACTAGGGGCCAAGATGATCTTATGTTAATTTTAAGGAAAGTGGTAATGATGAGATTACACCAGCTTAAAGAAACTGTCATGAAACTGGTGGCAGAAAAGTTGGAAAAGCCCTAGTCTCTCTCAGAAACATTAATGTTTACTCTCTGGTATTCCGTACTCAAACGTCTGATTAAAGAAAAGTAATGTTTAATTAAATCTGTTTCAAGTCTGTGTCTCCCTTCAAAATAGACATCTAAATCTGTGTCTACATATGTATAGGCATGCATACTTACATAAACACTACAGCAGTAGAGAAAGCAAAAGCAGAGTAGCTAAAACCCCTGGTTTCTCTCTGCCACTTGGGCAACCACAGTAAGAGATTTCAAAGGCCATCAAAGGCCTTTTCAAAGGCCTTTAGTTCTCTATCTGTAAAATGAGAGCACGTGTCTATCTCAAAGAGAAGAACTTGATCAGCACTGCATTGGTAGGGGTGTTTACTAAGCTATCTCCACTAGGAAACGGCCACCTATTTCCAGTACAAAGGAAAAAATTTAGCAATAATACATAGCTACAGTGAAATCTGGAGTGACAGAGATCCAGCGGTGCTTTACATATAATTTATTTCCAGTCATTTTAAAACTGTTTCCAGTCATATCCTCATCACAATAAATGAAATATATTTGTATAAAGAATTAAAATAAAGATTACTTATCAATTAGCTATAGAGTTGTAGCATTGTTAGGTTTGATGTTACTATACTGTAAACACATGAATGTTGCAAAAAAAAAGGAAGACTATATCTGTGTTCTTGAAGTGATCTATTGTGTTTTCAATAGAAAGACTTTTTTTAAACAGAATTTTCTGTAACATAAGTGGCATGCATATTCATCTCCTTTCAATGTATGTATTTTACTATATGTGACATCATAAGAATATTTTTACACTATTTAGATTTTACACTATTAATGGGAAACAAGAAATTGGGTCTCTTTCATATATGTCTTACCTTACAAAAGTAGAAAGAGGGTCTAGTTCCCAACGTGTGATACTCCATGTTTTTGAAATTACAGACCTTAGAGATTTGTTTGGCATGAAATTAAAACCACTAACAAATTGCTAGTGGTAAAACATTGCATGAACATTGTTTCTTGCAAAATATTGGAAATAACTATTGTAGCATTACTCAACAGTTAAGCAACCTCTGTTTACTGTAAGTATTAGCTCCTCGAACAACGTGTCCTGCATACGCAAATTCACTCCCTTTGGATCCAAAGTCCCAGATCCTAACACTTGGATGATAAAAGTAAAACAAAAATCTATGAACAAAGCCTTTTTCTAACTGGTCTAATATCTGTAGCTGGAAGAAACTGCTTACTTCAAGAAAATAAATAAATAAATAAATAAACAAACAGAATTATGACTATTTTTTAAAGAATTCCATGCAAGAAGTTTGAAAGGATACATTTCCCTTAGTGGAGAAATATGATTTGGTTTTGCCTGTTGTATACGGCTGACAATCAAATTGTGCAGTGAACCCAAGTACATTGTACAGGAATGCAAGAGATGACAGTACAAAATTGCCATGAATTTCCACAGAACCCTCTTAGGAAAAGTAACTAGCACACCATCCATCACACAAGCTAGAGTCTCTTTTTGGTCAACACAATTTCTGTTTAAGTAAAACAGGGTTAACATTTCTCTCTCCATGCATGATGGAAATAATATACTGGGAAAAGAACTGAAGAATTTGAAGAACCTCTTCAGGCATGAGTGAGTTTAATACTGTGATGGCAGAATATAAACTCATTTAACTTTCTCTCCTTTTCCTCTGTACAGGATTTGATCCAGCAAACCAAACATTGGCTCTTCTAGGAGGTCAGGACCAAAACTAGGTACAGTTCCATACTCTCTCTGGTATACTTCCATGGTTATATACAGTAAATGGAGATGAGCTTGACTGGTAATCATAAGTGCAATTTCCTCATTTTCCTGTCTTGTTTTTTTTTAGATTTTCTTTGTTTGTTTGTTTGTTTGTTTTACAGACATGGGTTGGAAGGCGTCTTTTGGGTTGAAATCTTTCCATTTCAAATCCAGCCTTACAATGTAGTTGATATTGGCCTTCCTTTAAGTTTTAGGTTTATTTCTAGTGATTCTTTCCCACTTCATTTCAAACTTGCTTTTTGACAAATAAACAAGAAAGAGAAATGGTGACCTTTTTGTACAGGTGCATATGCATTTTTTCCTTTTTTATTTTAAACTATCATTATGTCATTCATCAATAATGAAAGGACAAATCTTGGAGGAGAGCTTGTTATTTAATTACTTCACTGCTAGTTGACAACTAACATGCAGAAAATTAATTTAGATCCCACATTAATCCCAGAAGCTTAACAAAACTGGAATTGGGAAAGAGCACAACCATCTTCAGCGTAAACTGAGAGAAAATAATGTCACAACACATTTAGCACACAGTATGCCAGCAGTAGTAAAGAAGAGATGGGAGTTAGCACCTGCTTAAGAGGGGAACAAGCGTACTAACACAGGGAGTTGGGGGAATTTCCCACTAAATTACACCATATAGAAAGTAGGTCATTTTTACTCTTTTGAGAATGAGTAGAAGGAACCAAATTCTGAATTATATATGAACCATTACATTTAATTTTCTTCATTTCCAGCAGGTCCCAGGAGTCTTGCAGACTGAAAAATCTGGATTTTACAACTCCAGCAACTATCTAAGTTAATACCATAGAGTTCTATGTAATCATTTTTATTACAGTTAAGGATCTGTCAACCTTTCTATTTTATTCCCCGTCACCCTTCTTCCCCTAGCCCTTGCCCTTGATTTAATATTTGCCTGTAAAAGTTTGCTCCAGATAAAACTTGGCACATGAACATCTAACAAACAGGCTTTAGCTAGAATACATCTTGAACTTTTCTGCAATTTAGCTTGTTAAAATCTCTTGCCAGGTGTTTCTGGCAGGAAAAAGGATCAGGTTCAAACATCTGAGGGTTCTTCTTAAAACTAACAAATGTGATTGGCGCAAGCCTCCACCCAGAAACCTGGGAAAACTAAATATCTTCCCTGGATGACCTTAACAGGCGATTCCTGTCTGTTCTGAAGCACAGAGTCTGCAAAGCAAAATAAGCAAAATTTTATGTGGGCAAAAGGAGAACTCCAGCTTGATAAAATATAAAAAAAAACCAATCATCTATAAATAGGAATAGCAAAGCTATCTAAGGGCAGTGTTGAACTTAGTGGTCACATTTTGTCATGTAAAAACTAATAGGCTAAATGTAAAAACTGATTACAACACTTCCATGGAATAGATGAAACACTGGAAGTCAGCACTCAACCCAGGCCACACAGAGACCTAGAATGAGAACTGACCACTGCAATTTTCCTTTGGGACTAAGTGCAAATTCAGAGCAATGTGTATTGTCCAGTGGAGCTATGCACAAAAGACCAGAAGGGGCAAAAACACAGGACCACATACAGCAGGTAGCAGGAATATCCCAGAAACGACCGGAGAGCTTGTAGGATGTTTTTAAGAAAGAAATTAAGCAAGGAAGAGGGAGTTAGGGCAGACCATGGTCTGAGAAGTGTACTAAAATAATGAGTCTCTCATGTTTAGATCATACTCCATTCAGAGAAATGGGAGTTCATATTCTTTCTACACAGAGAGCATTGCATCAAAGAACTATTGCACTGCATCATAAACATGCAAAAGCAATCCCACCAGCTAATTATCCAGGGTTAAAATGAGTGAAACACCCTCAGGGTAATGCAGCAGTCTTGTATCCAAGTCCCTCCTCTCCCAGTACAAATGTCTTTGTAACGTCATCTCCCCTTCACCTGTCTCGGTCTCAGCACAGTACCAGCATCTAAGAGTGTATTTAGGCAGGTCTATCCCTATGGGAAATGCTTCCCTGGCTCAGTGTTGAGACTCTGCTCTGCAATTAAGCCATACCTGCAATAAGTAAGGGGTAGTGAAAAGTTAAGAGCACCAACAGCCTTTAAACATAGCGTTTGGCATCTGGGGACACTGTCTTGCTACAAGGCAGAAGTTCTGCTTTAGTTCTCTCAGTCTAGAGTAATTTCAACGTAGAAATATGGTGCTTTCTGATGTCACTACTCAGCACGTGATATACAGAAGATGACAGCACAAGTTAATCTTGTCAGACCCACAATAATAAAGAGAATATGATTAACCAAAAAATAACCTATGGGCTAGAAACAGAGGAAATCAACAGCTTGGAGTGATGACAGCTACCAGGAACAGTGGATTTCCAGACAAAATCCTTGTTCAGGCATTAAAACTGTGAAAGCAAGAACTAAGACTCCATATGAAATTTATAATGGAAGAATAAAGAGGAGAAAAATCATTGTTATAACATTTTGGAGGGAAAAGACACATCAGGACACTACTGCTGGAATAATGTCTCAAATGCTAGAACAGATCATCAAAATATTCAGTGAGTCCAGAAAGAACGGTAGACACACAAGTGTTTTGTTTTGCCTTTACCTGAATAAAGACTTATATTTAATAGTGGGAAAAAATGTTTATATTGCACAGCTCACATTCTTGGCACCCACATGTAATCTCAGAAAGGATGAAAACAAGATCATTTTTACAACATTTTTAAGGCAATAGACCTAGCCTTAGAACAATTTCACTGATTGAAAGAGCAGCTAAACTGAGCAGTGAAAGGAACATAATGATAACATATTGGTACAGAACAAGTGCACAAACTCCAAACCAAGCAAACAATATGGAGAATGCAGATGCCATGTACTCCATATGCCATCTAATGCATGCACTACAGACAGAAATTTGACGTAAAAATGAATGCCCAGCCTACAGGCTGCAGTGACAGAGACAGAGGAAACAAAACCAGTGCACCTTCATATCCCACTGATACTCCAGGAAGAACATAAGCAACAATCCTTGCTGCTCCGGAGTTTGCAAGGACTTTGAGTGAAGAGAATGCTACCTACAGTCTGAGTTAGCAGATCCAGAGATTCTTTATGTACATTCATCACAAAAAAAGGCAGGCAGCCACTCGGCTGCCATATTTGCTGTTATAGTATTAATTCAGCAATCAGTCCAAATCAGACCAGCCAGCAGAGCCAGATACACTTTAATCCCAGGCGCTTCAATATTAGAATGGATTAATGAGACCAGGTGCTGATGATGCACAATAAAACTGCTCCAAGACCAATAGGCCAGAGCAAGTTGTTGATAAAAAGCCCATGAACAAGTGATATCACCTCTTGGATTTTGTAGTAGGTGACAAGACTGGATTTTATTTAAAACAGACCAAGTAGTAATCCCATCAGATTTGTTGGCTGACACCAGGAAATGGATAAATGCTTCACAAGTGAGAAGAGACATGCCAGATATAATTCAGGGAGCACAGCTCTTGCCAGACATAAATTCCAGTTCTAAGTATATATGGAGCAGTGAAAGATATGCAAAAATTACAGCGGTCTTTGTAATAGAAAGAGATTTTGCAGTTTCATACAATCCCTGCTTCAACTGGGAAAAAGTCAGAATGGACTTGCTCACTTTTATTGATGCAAACTCCATGGTCCAAGTATACTACTCCTCCAAATTCTGGGAGAAAGACCATCTGAAGGACACTCAGACAAAAAGTCTGATCTGGAAACTGAAAGTTTGGCACAACTAACAGATTGTGCTCAAATTGTTAGTTTGTTAATTTTTTTCATGCTGTAGTCCTTAAAATTTACATTTTCAAATATTATTATGCAACTGCAGTAGTCAGAAACATTCTGTTAAAAGAAAGATAAGATCCTTATACTATCGCAGGTCCCTAGAAGATGGGACTTTAAAGATAATATCACATATCACACAACTCACAATAAAGAGAGTAAGAGTTTGCAGCTCTAAAATCTTACACTTGTTCTGCCTTGTTCCTAAATTAATTTGATGTTTTAATGTTGCACCACTTCCTGTTTTTTAAACTGTTACTTATAATAAAAAATTCTTCTTTTTCTTCCCGATACAATCACTTCATTCCTGAGGGTGCCTTCATGTTTTAAATCACTATTTGTGCAAGACATGGAGCCGAAATAACATATCTGTACTTTTCTAGAGATACAAGAATATAGGAAAGGATCGGGATACGAAGCTGTGTTTTTTCCCCCTCATATAATCATCTGTGGTAGACGATCACGATGTGAACATAAACCCATAATTCACTTATGGCTTAACTGCTGTTCAAATATTACTTAAGTAGCACTCATTTGATTTATTATACTGGCCAACCCCCACAAGTGATAAATGTTGCATATTACAAGCAGACCAGATCGGCCAGATCATAAGCTGTTAAAGAAACCCCAGTTCTACCCCAATAGCCTCAGAGGTTTGGCAGATTAGTAATACTTGCATATTATACAGAATATTTTCTTCTAAAGAAGAATTTCAGCATTTTCTCAGCATGGACTAAGCCTTAGAGTATCTAACATGACATTTGCCCCCTGCAGTTATATATTATTTTGCTTTCTAATGCAAGTCTAGCTAAAATATCAAGAAGAAGATAGTTGTCCCCTCCACAAGCCTGCAATCACATCATCCATGCCATGACAGTAGAAAAGAGAGGCGCAACACTTCAACAACAACAGTCCACTGTCACTTTGCCTGTGAGTTCTTTGGTCAAAATGAGTTGCCGTTCGAAGTGATACACTGTACATTTCAAGTGATGAGCTTTTCTTAGTTTCATGTATTAAAAAAAAACAACACTAATATATATTAGCAGTTTAGAAATAGTATAACAATTCTGCCTCCTCCTCTATTCCCAATCTGTTGAGCACCGTATAAAGGTCACAGCGCTTCTGATGCACACATTTTTTGTTGTCTGTTCTACACAGCTGAGTAAAAGTGACTCATGACAGCCAAATTCTGAGATCAGGCTCTTAGCAACTATGACATCAGACGCTGCCAACAGACATTTGATTCCTCTATTGTGAAATGCCAGGTTGGTTCTGGGACATGGTGAGAAGCCAACTCTAGTTTAGAAAATTCTATAGTGAGCTATTGTTTGATACCAAATACAAGATCATCGCTCCTGCTGCTGCTACAAATCACAGGGCATCCAAGGACATGCCTAACACGATCGCCACTTTCTACTGTGTTTGCAAAATACTGCAACAGAGCTTCATGTATCCAGACTATAGAAAGTGTCTGTGAGAGAATGGAGACCCAGAACTCATTATTAGGAGTACAAATTAAGAAGCTGAATCTCATAGGTAAAAGGGCAGTTAGATATTCTTAAGGAGAGTCTTGTGTTCTGCTGTCATCCATACCTATAACAGCTTCCCTAAAGCATGTAATCATCAGGTGCCCCAAGTATTTTTTCATGCAAACTTCTGATATTAGAAAAGCCAAAAGATATTATAATTTGAAGGTCTCATTATCATGAAAGAAATTCTAGTGCAAAGACATGTTTTTATTTCCTTGATAAAGCATGTGGCAGAAGATACAATGACTTTGCTCTTTGTCAGTGGTCCCAGACACTAAATGCTAATAAACACTCAGCACTCAAGACGCGATGATGTGGTTTCCTGCAGAAGTCTCATCTCATCCTACCAAATCAAATTTACCTGAAGCGAAAATGTGAATATAGTTTGGGTTTCAGTAGAACAATAAACTGCTGAGATTCTTCTCTCTAATTTTGACTTTAGTCTTGTGGCCTTCCCAGATCCAGACTGACCTAGCATCTCTGATTGTTGATAGTCCACAGGTAAAGCTGTCCTCCACAAGTAGAAGCAGAGGTCTGCATAGAGTTAAATTTGCCATGGTATAATGAAGACAGGGGAACACTAATGCACTGAATAAATACTTACCCTCACCAAGGGGTACCCTACCCTTACATCTTTCATGAAATGGGAAGAACAGAGTTAGAGCCTTATTAGATATAACACTGGAGGTAGATTCCCAGTAATGACCAGCAGCATTTTACATATGATATGAAAGTTCAGGATAGATTTTTTTGATGATGTCACATTGAATACTCTCACTTTTGTCTCCAGATTCATTCTGATCAGCATGGAATGAATAGCCTATGTCCTGCATATCTACTAGTTTGTCTGCAACGTGCCACTTTGCAGTCTTTTGCATCTGTTCCTGAGCAGTACCTTCTTTTTATCAGGTTTTACACTCAATTTAAAGAACCAAATCTTTTCTACTGGCTGCCTGATATTAATTTAAATGCCTAAATGAAGCTATTGCTGATTTCAGCTAATGAGGGACCTAGCCTAAAGTATGAATGATGAGCCTGTGGCCAAGTTATTACATTCACAGGAAAAGCAGAAAAGGATAACTGAGGGCAGATTGTTATATCTGAATAGTCTGTGTTTAGTAGAAGGAGGACTCACTTGATTAGCAACTGGAGAATTTATATTGCAAGTTATGATGCATAACATATATTATGCTTTTGATTAACTCATTTTCTCTCTGCTTTGACTTTGGGAAGGAGGGGAGTTGTGCAAATGGAACAAAATACTTAATTTCTTTTTAATGTCTGTCAACACCTAACTCATCTGATTATAGATACTACAGGAAGCAGTAATGAACTCAATAAAGGGATGTATAAACATTCTCAGAATTAAGAGAACCAGACTACACTTACTAGCTTATCTCTTCTTTTTAATCATGTAGTAACTACATGCCAATGATAGCAAGTTTTTTGTATGATAAAAGTGGTATTGTGAAAATTCCAGTGAAATGTGTGGTTATTCAGATATGCTAAATATTTTGTTCTCTTTTTTACAGGATGAATTTGTAAAGACCCTCTCATATTATACTGGATCAGACCTAGTATCCAATTAGCCCAGCAGCCTATTTCTGACAGTGTCCAAAAGTGGATACCCAGGGAAGATTGTGAGAATAGGGCAATATAGAGTAACAATTCCTCAGAATATTTTTGCAGCATCCAGGGATCTGTGGCTCAGCAATTCCTGAACTAGAAGTAGCATCTCTATATTTAATAGCCCTGGATGGGTTTTTCTTTTCATCCAAGGGCTTTTTTTATCTAAGTTTTTAGTATCCATAACATCTGTTGCAAGGATCTTCACAGCTTAACAATGCAGTGTGGAATAAAAGTATCTTCTTTTGTCTGTTTTGAGATTTTCACTTGCTGGTTTCACTCTGTACACCCTACTTCTTACACTAGAAAAGTAACGCACAATCATTCCCTACTAACCTTCTCCTTGTCCTTCTTCATGTTTTACAGACAGTTATCATATCCCTCTCACTTGTCTTTTTTTCTAGGCTGCAGTCTTAATATGTTCAGTTATTCCTCATTTGGAAATTTGTCCACACCCTTGATCAGCCTTGTTAGTGTAATTTCTCTGGCATTACATTATCCTTTTTTAAAGATATGGGTACAAAATGGCTTTATAAAGTGGTATAATGTAGTTCTTTGTTTCATTTCCTGTTTCCTTCCTACTAATACCAGACTATTTCATTTTCTTTTTTTGACTGCTAATAATTTTTGAGGTGGCATTTTCATAAAATTCTTTATTATAATGTCAAGATCTGACTCTTCAGCAACAGTCAGAATACAGTTCATAGCCCATCACTGTGTATATAAAATTCTTCCCATGTGCATAACATTATATTTGTCTATTTTGAGTTTGATCTGCCATTTTATCACACAGTCATTCATTACCATGAGGTCTTTCTACAATTTTTCACAATCAAACCTTATTTTGACTACCTGGAATAACTTATTGTCAGCAAACTAAGACACCTCAAAGATTTTCTCCCTCTCCTTTCCAGACCATTTATGAATATTTTGAATAGTACAGGCCTCAGGACAAATCCCAGGGAGATTTCACTGGTAACCTCTCTCCACTGTGAAAACTAGCCATTTACTCCTGACTTGCATTTTTTTTATCTTTAACCAGTTGTTTACCCATGTGAAGTCTTCTTCTTTTATACTCTGACTTCTTAGTTTCTTTAAAAGTTTTTGTTAAGTCACAAATGAAATAGGCTATATCAACCATAATTCCCTTATCCACAGACTTGCCAGTTTCTCTGAAGAATGCCACTAGGTTTGTGAGGCATGAACTCCCTTTAGAAAACCATGTTGACTCTCTGCCCTTGTATCATATTCATCCTTATGTTCACTGATTCTACAGAACAGCTTCTACAAATGTCACACAAAACAGTAACTCATCTCCTGAGTTTCTCTAGGATCCTTGGGTGAATACCATCTGCTATTCATTATTATCAATTTCTTCTGCAAGCACTTCTACCAACAGCAGTCCTATGGAATCTAACAGCATCCTGGAAACACCAAGCCTTGAGCACGAACCATATCATCACCAACAGTCTTTCGAGATTTCCACTCCCTCCCAAATAATACTCAGGTGAACAAACTCTGTAAGGAATCTGAACAAGCACATTTGACCTTCATGATGCTAACCTTCAGGATCCAGCGACAAGCTAGGCTCAACAAGCCTTCTCTTCTTAACTCTACCCCTCTTCTTAAGCAAAAACTGAAATGTAACAAAGTGCTAATACCTGAAGGAAAACTGATTGAGAGTCATTAATCGCTACCAACACCAATGTTCTTTCTAATGTCTGTGGGTCCTAAACAATCCAACAAAGAGCTGGGCTCATGAAGCCTCCCTCTTCCATGCCATAATCCCACCCTAAACCTAACCCTAAACTTTATTAATTCAAAGTGACCAATTTGTATAGTAAATCTGAATGTAAGGCATTTGTTCTTGATTATGCAAACTCTCATCCCATCTCTGCCAGTCTTGTAGAATGCAAGAATAAAAAGACTTTCTTTTCTGAAAACCTGATTCTAGCTCCAGCCCTAAAATTAAAATGTACCGTAAATAGAGGACCAATCTGTATTGGAACACCTAATTTGAAATACATGCTCCTGCGTATGCCATACTTCTTTCTCTCTCTGAAGACCCCACAGAAAGCTCTTATAGATAACTTCTTCCAAGTTCTCTAGCCTCATTCTAAATCTTCCTTAAATGGGAGATATCTTAGACATCCAGGAATACTGAAAATAAAATATTTGCCATTTGGTTTCTTTCCAAACCTTATAAATCCAGCAGTAAACCAGACTTGATGCAGTCTTCTTTTCCCAAATCCTGACCTTTCACCTTTCACCTACCTTTCACCAGCCCCTACAGAAAAATCAGAGATAGTCATTCTTCCCTGGCAGTATCAGCATTCTTATCCCTGCCAGTCATATGGAATCTGACATTAAAACAGGGTCTCAAAGCTCCTTTTTCCAAATTCCAAATTTAACTATAAGGCTACCTATACCCAAGAGCCCTATAAGAAAAGTGAACATAATGCATTCTCTGCTAATGACACCAGCCCTTGTCCATTCCCAATGGCCAGGCAAGAATCTGCCTATAAAATGATTTTTTCAAGCCTTATTTGCAAATTCTAACCCAAACTCACCATTTGGAAATCAGTGTCATAGAATAAAGTTCAAGAATCGCTGAATTAAACTGTAGTGGCTATTAAAATAATTCCTCCAAAAGATTAAAGAGAAGTGAAAGAACAATATTAAGGCACCAGGTCAAATAAAGCTCTTTTTATAAGCACGTTGTACAATGTTTATGACTAATCTTTTAAATCCTAACATAATGTGTAGCACTGAACAGGCCATAAATAAAGATAAAGTTTGCCCTATGAAACTTACTGTCTAAAAGACAGCCTTGGAGAAGACAGGATGCTCTGGGAGACCCAAAAGAGGCTACTAGCAATGTGGTTTCATTGCAGGTCTGCCTGACCCACTTAACTAGATGTTTGGAGTAAAAAGGCATTTGACCGATAATGATAAATCTTTATGAGCTTTACAAAGACATGGTTTTGAACAAGACAGCAGGATCTGGTATATTAGATTCAGAGGTTAGTTTGCACTTGGAGCATAGGATGGTAGGCAATCCAGAGATCGGAATGAGAGAGAGAGTGGGATGTGAGAACCTTTGTGTATTATCTGTGCCTTTACTCATTAAATGGAAAAAATGTAGATCATATTCAGCAACAGATTTGTGGTTCTGGCACATATACAGCCAGATCTAGCTATGTTTCCACACCGTTCTGCCTTACACATCTCACAGTGATGACAGAAACTACTGACAGGGTGGCTGTAAAAGACTGGTCAGTCTTTTATTTTGATTAGATGAAACCAACTAAGTATCTACACTGAACACATCTGACATCCCAGAAAGATATGTTTTAAAAGGGTTTTAAACAGTACTAAAAATTGCAACACACATTATCTATAGGCAAAACTGCAAGTGGAATTTTGGAAATTTCTCCTTGAACCTATGGCCACTAGTATGCCGTCTAATAATTACTGTGAGCTACCTCAGATGACTATTTAACTTTAAAATGTGGATGAATTACAGAGAAATGTGTATATAACCAGTTATCTTTGCAACAATCTCTTTCTCTGTAGAATTAATATTTTTCCCCAATATGTGTCTGTTTGTTGTATCACACATATAATAATTTAGAACACTACAAGAGACTAAAGCTGGATTCTGCTGAAAAGAAAAAAATCCATCCAAATCACCTGCTTTGAAACACTGAGCATGTCCTGCAGGAATAGCTTCTATGGTCTTGTGTGGAGGGGAAACAATTTGCCATTGAATCAAGCCCTTAGGTATCTGAACATAACTTCACATTTCAGAAGTGAGCTTGGCATTCTGTGACTTTCTTTCACAGGTTAAAAATACTTGTTAAAGCCATCTATACTGTTGCTAAGAGAAATGACACATTTGGCAGGGATATGTGAGTGATAGTTGGAGATTCTTGAAAATAAAGTAGATTTGGCTTACAGGTTGTTTTTTTTAATTTACTCCAGAATCTTTAGTAATAGTTACCCACAAAATGCAAAGCATTATATAACAAAAACTCAGTATACACAGAACAGAGCATATATCTTCTTTAAAATCTTCCTATAAAGCCCCATCAGCTCAGACAGAAATATATGATCTAGATCTATCTTTCTAAAACCCTTGCAAAAAATGTAAAATAAATACCTTTCACTTCATATCTGGATTTAAATAAAGCTTTCCTCCTGCAATAGGGAACCCTGAGCCAGATTCTTAGCTCTTCTCAGCTCTCTATGCCAGTGTGCCTTGTGCATTAGTCATTCAGATTGCTTTTAACATACATTGGAATAAGTGAGACGGGGTTTAGGTCCTATTAGGCTTATTTGGAGGGGGGAACATGACTAGAAACCAATTCTACAAGTTACACAGTTCTACAAAATCTTTAAGAAAATGAATAGTCTGTTTTTTTCTGCATAATTTGGAAGAGAAACATGTCACTGAAATATGCTGTGTATTGTCAAACACTACTACAGAAATATGCAGACAATGACTTCATAGCAATGAAATTGTTAATTCAAAACTCTTAGCCTCTGAAACAGCAAAGTACTAAGCAACTAGAAGCACATGACTATTCCCATCAGCTTCTCTTGGATTTCCTATATGGCTCCTGAGCTGCCTGTCTGACCAGACTATGGTCAGGTACCATGCTCTGCAGCCCAAGTGTAGTCCTGTAACTGGGTTCTTAGCATTAACATCTCAGACAGCCCTTTGCATTTTTTAAGCATTATGCATTTTTTAAAAAGAAAAAAAAAATCCTTGATGATGTTCTGTAAACATTGCTCTCAGAGCAAAACAGCTACAAAACTTTTAATAGAAAGAGTTGAGTATTGCTTGCGATTTTCATGCATTCAGATGCCAAAGTTCTTTAAGAACCTGTGCATTAGTTGTAGACATGACCTCAACTAACCCAAAGAAAGCCACAGGCACATCTCCTTTCCCTATTGGCAGCTACTTTAATTGGCAGGTTCACAATGAGCACTTTTGCTTGCATCCTAAACATGCAGAGCACAATTAAAATGTCTGATACTTTCATCCTGAGAGTGCAGCAATTAATATGGGTTTTTTATAGGCCAAGTCACTACACATTTAAATAGCATCAGTCAAACACTTAAGGAACTTGTTTTACAAGGATTCAAAGGTTCCCCATTTAAAATTATATGGATTTGGTTTGGTTTAAAAATAGTCATTTTGTTTATTTTCCATTCAGTTGCTCTACTACTTGGTGTTCTTTTTTTTCAAATGTAGACTCTGAGTATTTTACTACCCCCTACAGTATGGAAAGAAAACTGTGCAATACTCTGCTATGGACTCTGTACTGCTAACACCTCTTGAGGGCTCCCCATCAGCTGGAACACAGAGTGGACAGATTCAGAGTCGATGGAGCTACAGGATCCTGTTTGGTTTCACACATGAAGTTCCTAGTGGCTATGGTGTGGATAACAGAGAACAAAGTATTCTTGATGACTCTGAGATAGTAGACTTTTACTAGAGTAGCATAGTTACTGGGTTTGTATAGCGCATATCATCATGTTTCCAAAGCAACTAAAAGTGCTTTGCGAAGCAATGAGTCAGATCCTGGTTGTGCAGTAACCACACACAGGGACTTGTGTTTTTAGGAACTATCTGTCCAAGAGCAGCATACTGTTATATAGGTCTCTGGCACTAAGTGTATTTATTGGGCAGCCACTGAATCAGACTGAACACCTCTAAAGCCATGTGAGCAATATTTGGTGTACTACTGTGTACCAGCAGAACCCACATAATATTTACTCACTTGGATTGATACTTCATGTGGAGAAACTCCCCACTCTCACCTCTTTTGAGCCTCATTGCCTCTCTTGGTAAAGGGCATAATATCAAATTGCCTACCACACTTTCACAAGAAAATGTACACTCCACATTTGTAGGTCAAATAAGGTGCATGATCAACACTTCACAAGCCAGAGATGATCATTTCTCTCCCATTTTCTTCATAAAGTGATTTTCTGGCAAACCTTTTTTTTCTACAGCTGGTCACCCGTGATGGAAGAAAAGGGAGCTAAGCTTGTGCTTGGTGACATTTCCTCTCCCACTGCAGTTAACCTGAAGTATTTCAAACTGGGCATTCCCTGACGCTGAGGCTGGTTGATGGCGGGTTCAGCACAGCCTGCCCCACCTGCCTTGCTGAGCAGCAAGGTGACCTGCTCCCTGGACTCCCCAGCTAATTTGCACTGGCCCTGCTGCCTAGGACTTCTCCAAATTCACTGAGATACTCCCAGAGCAGATGCTGCGATTTTTAAAACCTGTCTTGTTGAAAACATCACATATCTGTCTTCTCTGATTTGGAATGAAAAATATAATAAGTAGCAATAGCAAAATTTTCTATGAAAGAGAAATTGCATTTTCCACATAGCTATTTCCTGTTGACTGCAATGGCAGTTTGTACAGCTTGGCTGGTAGGTTTGAGAATAATATTTTAGGCATATTTCTCCCACATTAAACCACGGCATCCTTGAAAAGCTTGCCCTGTGATCTACTGTCCGGCTGGAATAATGATCATTGTATACCTGTGCTGCCCCACAGCAGGACAGATCCTAAACAGAGACTCCAGGATTCTCAATCCAATCCACTGGTCCCCTGGCGCCAAGGGTTCCTTGTTCTGCACCAATGCTGATGCATAGGCTAGCATCTTGCAGAGATGGACAAAAAGTCTACCAGACCCTCAGCCCTGTTGTAGTCTAACATTCTCTTGCCATGAGGGAGCCAGCAGTTTGGCATCTCCCGCTCTTCTTCCCCTCCGCCTTTGTCAACAGAAGTAGCTCATGCGGATACAGAAAGGATCCCCCTACAATCACTTGTTCCTTTGGGTGAGCAAGTGCTTGAGTCCATAAATCATTTCTACTGCTTTGGCACAGCATTCCTGTCTCTGAGCAAGCCACCGCTCTACTACCTTCTCTTCAAAATGAGCCACTTGTAAGGGGTAGACAACAGCGCTGGCATGTGATTTCAACCACTACAACAAAACAAGCTCACCAGGTAGGGACAAACAACAGTCCAAATTCACTTTTGGTAACTAAAAAAAAAAAAAGATAATCTCAGGATCTTGGATCTCCTGGCCGTATTCAGCACTCACTGGTGTCAGTGGAAGGTAAAGCTACAACAGGCAGAGACTATATAATACACACTATGAAAGAGATGGATAGCCCAACAGTTTTATACAGCCAACTTTTTGTAAATCTAGTCATATCCAGCACAATCTACTTCTCTTAAATTCCTATTTAACAAAGTCAATTCTTATTAAAAAAATGTATTCACCCATATTTTGTCATGATGTCAAATACATTATTTGACAAATTCTTTTTTAATTTTATTTTAATTTTTTTCAGATTGTTCAGCTAGCTCTAATAATAAAACTGCCTTATTCTGTCTTCACTTCATTTAATTCACTTCCCATTTCAGGAAAAAAAAAATCAAGACTAAACATCTACCAAATGTTATTCCTCTCCAACTGAATGTGACGGATGGTCTGAGGAGCACATAAAAATTAAACAAAAAGTGCATTGTTCCCTTCCAGATTTTTCAGCTGGTGTAAATCAGCATAGCTTCACTGATGCCAAGTTGCAGAGATGTACATCAGTTGAGAATCTAGTCCTTCATCTTTAGGGGAGAGATATTTTCCCTACAGTTTAAGTTCCCTGGATTTTCAGGCTCACAAAAGCCCCAGACCACTTTTCTGGCATACTCTGCATGTCACCACAAATTATCTCCATTTTGGTTAAGTTCATTACCAGAGTTCATTACCAGGACCGGAGAGGAGGTCCTGTAGAGAGAGCACAGGACAGATATGTTTGGTCAGCTATTCTGTTTCAGACCCCTTGTCTGGCTGAGGTCCAGGCATCTTAATCACTCAGTGTTTCAGTTTCTGATTTGTGAAATATACCCTTAGCAAGGAGGAATATGGTTAGGCTTTATTCACCTCTGCTTGTCAGTTGGTCAGATCCCTTAGTGCTGAATGCTATAAAAAGCTTATAAATACATAGTATCAATATTAATTTTAATTTAATTTAATTTAAAATTAAATGTAGTCTTGGAGGGACCACCATCTTCCATTCCATTTCACCTTTCTAGTACCCGTCTATTTCCTCTCCCTGAAATCCAGAGGACTCCAGCTGTGGCAGGGACCTAGTATCCTCTCTTCCTGCTACCTGAGAACCTGCAAGAGGGAAGGAGCCCTTCCACGGTTAACCCCTGGGACTCCCAGGCTCCTAGAGCCTCTTGCTCAAGGTAGGCAGCCTCACCCAAAGGCAGAAAGGTACCTGTAGCCCCGACTCAGGAACACATGCCTGGATCACTAGTCCACCTCTTCACTTCCCCAAAGAAGCTCGGAGGGAGCCAGGTCTTAACCACTCCACTCTCAAATGCTGTCTCAAAAATTTTCCCCCTCACTTGCTGTAGCACCATTGGTTGTTTTTCTTCCTTCATCCTGCCCTGCCTTCCTCCCCATGATCCTTTTTTTGTCATTCCTCTCCCCCGTCTTCAACCACAGCCCCTCCCAAACCAGACTAATGAAAGTTTTGTTTTCATTATATAAGCCCAGTGTATAATATAAATACCTTTAAAAAATAACAAAACTGTGGAACTGACAAGACATGTGTCTACCATCACCCCATATCCAAACACTGAGGTTTGAGCTTGGCTCAGGCATCTCTGAAAATGCCAAATGTGGATTTCCACAAACACAGAGAAATGGATCCATAGCTGCTGTAAACAGAATAAAGGTGCATTGTTTAAAGTTGCCTAGCAAATGTACACAGCAAATTGTAGATGCCTTGAGAAGAGAGTTACAGACCTCAGCCTGACAAACACTTATGCACATGTTTAACATTAAGCAAATGAGAGTCCCACCTTCAAACAAGACGCTCATAAGCTTAAAATTAAGTATCAGTCCAAGTATTTGGAGGGCAGAAGCCTCAGTCTTTAAGGCTATTTTTGTACTGAGAAGATGCCCACATATAAACCCTAAGTATCTCTGTAATATTCAAATCGGAAACTTGCAGACAGATTTCTTACGTGCTTTAATTGTTTTTAAGAGTAACATTAAAAAAACATTAAGCTCTCCTTCAACTGAATTAAACTGATTTGCTTAGGTCTACCAGTGCAAGTGAAAACAAAATAGCACCTAAGGAATCATCTAGGTTAGGCTACAGGAGAAAAGCACAAATAACATCCAGGATTTCTCATAGACAGTTTCAAAATGGAGGTCCAGCATTACCTGGTGGGCACCCAGCCCTGCGCCAGGGTGCCTGGCCACACACAAAAAAAATGGCAACCCATGTCCTGTCCTGAGGACCTGACAGAGCCGGACAAGACAACACACTGGCAGGCCCCCAGGAAGCCTCTTTCTCAGACATGTGCACACCACAGTGATGGAGCACCCAGCGTGACAGCAGTGGCTGTGCTGCTGCAGAAGCCCCACAGCCATGGTCCTACCTGCAGAGGTGTCCAGCAGGTGCTGGGCTCTGTCTTGCTGCAGCTACATTGCTCCCGGCAAGCGAGCTGGCTGGTCTGCAGCTAGCTGGAGCATGTTTCCATCAGAGCAGAGGACTGAACTGTGGACATGTCAGGAGGGGGAAAGGCAATACAAAAGTAATGAATGGTGGTGGTGGTGGGAAAATGAATAGAGAAATAAGGAAGCAAATGAATGGAGAATGGGAGAAGTTTAAAACATCAGCTTTCTCCGATTTCTTAATTAACGTAATTCTTTTTGCTTTTGGAGTGTCACTGTGGGGGTATTTTTTTACACTCTTACACCTACATTTGTTTCCAGAGCAGTCTTCTTTATGTAAATAAATCACTCCTGCATTGTTCATTCCTGAAAATGCTAACTAGATTCTTACAGAAGGAAGAGGACAACAAGAAGCATAACTCTTATTTCACAATAAGTAAAACTCTCCTGATGGGTCTCTATTCATGATAATACACTATGGGGAAAAAAGGACTGCAAACATATTACTAGCAGTATAATAAATAGTACGTGCAAAATGTACAATATAGTAAATGCACTACAGGGACTACTTACAGAGTCTTTTCCACTTCATAACCATCATCAACCGTCTTCTGTGGTTTGGCATATTAAATATTTGCTATGTACTTTACCATTTTAACAGCACTGCAAATCCTTGGCCAGACACCAGACAAATGCTGTACATTACTTTGTCAATTGTTGCCTTGTATATTCAATGTCTGACCTTATCTCCCCCTACAGTTCAATGTGTAGAAATGCCAATAAAATACTTGATGTTCATTTCTGGTGGCTTTTATTATTAAATAGGTCTGTCACATTGACAAACCAGAGGACTTCTCTTTAAGGGGAAGTCTCAGAGGAAATCAAGGCTCAGAGGAAATCATCACCACTAGGAGACAAGGACTTTGGAACTACTTTTGAGAAACACTTCTGTTAAAGAACTATTCTCAAGTTGTGTTAGCACATACAGCTCTATTATCTAAAGAATAATAACATACTTTCTCCACTGCTGTGGAGGAGGAGGACATACAAATGATCTTTATGCATTTCTTAAATATATCACTGAGGAAACACCCACTATATACTAATCAGAACATAAGACACTAATACACATACGTACCCCAGACAGAGCCGTCTGCGCAGGTAAGGGGGAGAGAGAGGAGAAATTGTAGGCAGGCAAGACGAGGGCAGTCATCCTCACCAGAGGCTTGGCTGGATCAGAAAATCTCAGCAGCTGGATTCCAGAGTAGCTCCCATTGCCAAAGGTGGATCAGTCTGTCTCCTAGGAAGCGGGACAACCTGTAAGAGCTCTCTCGCTCATGTCTGCCTCAGGTCCATTGGAGGGACCAGTACCATTATAAATTACAGGATACTATCTCTTGTCCAAGAGTGAACAGAGAAATCCTGAAACAAATGAATGGAGTCCAAATGAATGGAAATACACAGGCAAATGAATGGGATCCTTCTCGTACATGAACTCAGAAGTGAGACTGCTAACAAGGGTGCAAATTGTGATATCATGCACACCCAAGCATGACGGAAAGTGATCACCAGCTTCCTGAGGACAATCTACTTGTCCAGAGCAATCCATCATGAGCAGGAACCAGATCCTTAGATGATGTCAAGTGGCACTGGCCTCAATGTGTACCAGGTGATTAGAAAATGTCCTGGAGGGAGATCACAGTTCCATCCACATGTCCAATTTCTTATCAGCACATCTGACATTTTCTGACCAGCTCTAAAAGACTTCCTCTGCTGGGCTGGGCTGGATTCTAGTTGGAATCCACTGCGAGAAGACTCCATTATTTTACAAGCACATTCCAAACTTTCCAGTCCACATTTCTTTTTAAGTAGATTTTCTGCAGTAAATAAAAAAAAGAATAAGAAAGGATTCAGAGGAATTTAAGGGGGCGGTAGAAAGAGGCATGTTTGAAATGAAAAAATACAGCCCAGGTTTTATACTGAAAAATAATATTAGGAAATCAAAACATGCACAGCATACATAAGGATGATACAAGAACTAACTATTATTATTGCTATTATATGCCAGTCATAATGTCCCTAAAAAACCTTGTTAGTTCTCATAGATTTGAGTTCCTATGGAAACTGCTTTTATTAAGTATATTTTTTTTTAATGTTGTTTAGCATATTCCAGTTCCTCTTAGGTCATTGCTTTCTTTTGAGATACATTAACATCTAGTAAAAACAGCTTACATGGCTCAGGACAAACATTTAGGATGCTACTCTCTCTCATGAAAAAGGGCATTTCTAAGCGTTACATTAGCAAACGCCTCACCTCACCACCTTGAAATGATACCAGTGAAGAATTCATACTGTGTGGCATCTAGCTGTCTCTATTTGTACTCAATTCCCATTTTTCTCTAGAAAGTGCATTCATAGCTAGTGCATTTCTGGAACATTTAAATTATCCCTATCATATGTAATAACACCTCTTTCCTGAAGGTCAGTTCCAATTTAAAGCCCTCCCCCATCCCCTCAAACTGTATTTAGATCTGCAGGGCTAACTGTACATTTGTTGATCTAACTGCTTGTAGAAATGCAGGCAACTCTATTTATGAATGTGACACATAGGCACCAAAGACTGACCCAAGTCCTGGTTTCAGTTATTTTATTCAAGGAAAGTAGCTACTCTATGACTTTTCTGTTAGCAGATTGATTACAAAGGGACTCTTGCCAATGCTAAATTGATCCAGTTTGAAGATGGATGTTGAGTCCAGACATTTCTTTCAGAAGACTATTTTCTTCTGTGCCAGCAGCTAAGCTTTCATCTGCAGAAAATATGTGAATGTCCAGCATTCACTTTTGCAAGGGTAAGTTATAAATTCAGAACCAAATATTACCTGACACTGCACTGTGTGACTGAACCCACAAAAAAGCCCAGTTAATAGTTTTTGAGAAGTAGAACCTGAAAGTCACCTCAAACCATGTTAACACTGAGCCCTAATGATGGCCCATATCAAATCAACATTGTTTGCTATTTCACCTGTGGATCACCTATGTGTCTTAAGCTTGTTACAGAAACTTTCCCTTTTTTTTGAGAATGAGTTATCACTTCAGTGTCTCAATATGTCAATAATCACCCACTATTACTGTCAGCAGGCAAGCAGCTCTCAGCCACTTATCAGCTTCTCTACAGTCCTTCTGCAGGCAAATATCCAGAAAAGCTTTGGGCTCCCCAAAAGTCTACAGTGTTAGTTAAGAAACAACAAATAACCAACAGCAGGAGACTGCTAAAAGGAAGACAAAGAAAACTTTGAAGACCCCTAGATTTTGAGGTCCAAAAAGACTTCTGACTCTGTATAGAACAGGCCAGAGAGCTTCATCCAGGTACTTTTGCACTGAGCCATATCATTTCTGCTTGAATAAAATACATCTTCCATAAAGGCATTTAGTCTTATTTAGAAATGTCAAGAGAGAGAGAATTCACTTCTCCCCTGGGTAGTTTGTTCCAGTGGTTTACACCAACAACATTTCCAGAGCCGACAGAACGAAGAGATGCTTTCTGCGCTTATATAATTCCAACCCTCATCTATGCAGACATAATTTCATTAAAGTCAACAGACCTCAGTCATCACTGAAATAAGCCAAAAACTTTAAGTTTCATTGACTGACATTATTTTGAGTGTCACAGCACATTTTTTCAAGCCAAGAACCCCCAAGATCTTTATTTGTTTGACAAGGAAGAGGAAGGTGTGTACCAATTTCTCATACAGAATTGGCTCTATTAGATAAGGACTGAACACATTTGGGTTTGCAGACAGTACAGTAAATGTGGATCTTTGAAAATCAACCCAAAAAGACATTGCAATACTGTACGGGCAAACTCATGGTGGGTCTGGTACAGCTTGGAAGGAAAGTCAAACATTTGTTAAAGAACTGGATGTTCTAGATGTGGAGGTTAGCATGGAACGGGGAACGTGTTAGATAGATAGTTCCCAGTGCAAGATCATACTTCTCCCCTGCTTAGCAAATCTCCTTCCATCAACTCAGTTACCTAGGGGAGCTCACTTTTCATTGGCTTTTTTCAATGCTTTCCTCGCATCACTGTCTCCATTACATTGTACAAATGGATGTCACAGCATATCTGTTCTGTGATGCAGAAGCCCTAAGATGTTCACAATAAAGTCGTCACAGTAAACTGATGTACGGGGTGGGTTCATTGTAATTACAGTCAGCAGTAAGTACTAGGCAACAGTTTGGAGCTAGTGCTACTGCAAGCACCTCCTGCCACAAAAACTACTACAGCAGCTTTCACTGCTGGACGTCTCAAAGCAAATGGAAAGGGCACTGGCTCCCTACAGGGAAGTCCAAAGTAACAGCCATTCCCATCAGCCAAAAGCTTCAGTTCAGCTAAGAAAAGAAAGGGAAGAGTTAAAGACTGGATGGCACCTGGAGGGTGTAAGAGCAGGAGCACAGAAGAGCAAGAGCTCAGGAGCAAGAACAGGTGGAATGAAGAAAAGTGCTGGGAGGAAAATTAATCTAATGTCAACAGATAACTTTAAAAGATCAGTCAGATCACGCTGTAAAGTACCCTATTGTAGGTTACAGCTTTTTTCCTATTAAATTCTATACAATGAGCCAAGAGCCCTCTGGGGTCTTTCTGAAGTGTGGTCCGACACTGCTAGAAGGTGTACAATGGCTGGGTTCACAGAGAAAGTTAGTAGAGAGACCAATATTACAAACACAGGCTCCACCCTGTCTGCCACGGAAGTCATAATTATAAAGCACTTCTCTCGCCACCTCATAAAACTGTTCTGCAGGGAATAAGCATCCATGGAGAGCAACTTTGAACAACTTAGCTTCCACTCCCCCGAGCGCATCTCACTGAAAACTCACACAGCCCCTTGCCCAAGCTAAATTACGTTTTCCCACGCTACTGGAGGGCCAACCTTAAAGACTTTCGTAGTTAGCACTGGCCTTTGTCTACCCTTCGGCGTTAGGAGGAATATCCCGATGTCGAATGTAAAATCAACACTTGGGAACTCTAGAAATTTCCTTGCCGTTTTGCCTTTAGACACAAGATGGCACCATGAAATTCATTTCAGGCATTCGCTTCGATCAATGCAGCATTACCTGGCAGTGAGCATTAAGTGTGTGGGTTTGGTCGCTGCGACTCCTTGACGGCTGTCTCCGCAAACACTCGAGGCCTTCCCCGGAGCCCCTGCGCCTCTGCCCTGGCCCCCCCGGCAGGTCTGGCGGGACAAGCCAAGTCCCCGTGGCCCGGGGTACGCGGCCACACACAAAACGCGCGCAGCAGCCGCTGAGGGCTGCACTGCGCCAAGCACAGCCCCTCTCCTAGGGGCCAGGCAGTCAGGATAGAAATCATTCGTTAGGGCTTAGTTTATCATGTGGCCTTTTCTTTCGATTTGTTTTTGTTTTCCCATCACCTCTATTCTTCCCTAATGCAATTTTTTTTCTTTCCCACAGCTCCAGCCTTTAGGATCTGCAGTCCTTAGCAGACCCATAGAATTTCTTTCTTTCTTCCTCTCCCCTGTCTATGGTATTCTAGTATTAGTCTGGCTCAAAGTATCAAGTTTACAGCCAATCGAGAAAGGCTGCAAGTTCCTAAATGTTCTTTGTCAAAAGTTTCTTTTTTTTCCTCCCTTAAATTCTGGACAAAAGTGGTTTTGGTCATTACAGAGAAACATTATCTAATGGCAACTTACTGATAAGCAAACACTTGCAAAATCCAGATCTTTAGTCTTTTTCTCCTAAGTTCATCCACGTTTGCGGGATAGCCACAGTTTTTTCGCTGACATGAGAAACTGTTCCAAGGACCCCTAAAACCAAAGGACGCTGCTCAAAAATTAGCCAAGTTTGCCACCTGCAACCTACAACAGACTCATGTTCTCTACAAATCGAAGGAGAACACATCTAATACACCCAGACCACAGTGCCGCATTGCAATTCGAAGGATAAAGCAAGCTGAGGTGTTGATGCAGCCCCATCTCAAAACAAAACCCTTACCAAAAGCACGAACGAGCTCTCCCAAGCAAGCTCCTGCTATCCACGACAGCCACGAGAGGAAGCGAGGGGAGAAACGCGTTCCCTTAGTGCTTTGGATAGGCTTTGCCATGTGCCTGCCCCGCAGGCAGGGGCACGAGCAAGCAGCCCGGCGCGGTGGGTAGGGACTGATGCGTGGCCGCGGGCGGCCAGAGAGCAGACCCCGTCTCGCGGCAGCAGCCTGGGAAGCTGGCCACGTCCGCAAGGGGACCCAGAGCACCCCCTCCGCTGATTGATAGGCTTCTGCCACAACACAGCTCATGCTGCAAGTAACTCTGAGCTGCAATCACATCGCTCTGTTTAATTTTGAAGTAACATGACTAAAACAAACTAAGTAAAAATCTAAGAAACTGAGATAAAGGTACTGGGCAATATATACATCTATTTTTAGCCATCTGCCTCCTATACGGCTAAAATTTCATGATAGGAAAAATTAAAATTTTAGTTAGACAGTCCTTAAAGAGATGTCTATCTGTCTGTCTACTTTATTGTATATTTCCATTGTCTTTTTTTAAATTATTTTCTCCAGACTATTAATATTTGGGTTTTTTTAAGTATCCTGTTAAAATAAGATTGTGCAGGTCAGTCTGAAAATTCCCATTTAATGCTTTAACATCTCTGAACAAATATTCTGCTTCATAGTAGCCAGACGTTGCACTTGACATTAAAAGGACACACAGCTATTATAACAGCTCCTTGTTTGGGACATGTGATATACAAGTATACAGAAAATTTGGCCCTATATCTAAAACTTATTAGTGTTTTTCCCCTCAGAAATACATAAGTGCCTTCCAAAAAAAACATCACACAAGATTAATGAATATTCTCTTTGTTAAAAACTTTCACATTCTCTGTACAAGAGGAACAATTTCCAGCTAGTAATTAATCTGCGCTATGGTTCAAGGACAAAATTATTTACTTACAATCTTGGAATGCCGGAGATTGAAAACACATTTTCATCAGGATACTAACAACAGGGAAGGGGGTGGTGAGGGCTGAAGAACTCAGGTGAACTTCTTAAAATAGCCACCACAAAACATGTTCGATTTTTTTTTCCTTATTAACATTGAAGTTTTCACTGGGCTTGGATATGTCTGTCTAACCCTAAATAAACTTACAGTGACCCCAAAGAATATCTTTTCTTTCGGAAGCAGTCCCACCGCTCCCATTAATTTCGAGAGAAGATGCAGCATCTCATTATATGTTTAGATGAAAATCTATTTCTTTTTCCCCAGGAATATTATTTTTAGCGTAACATTTTAGAGATTCTGCACTTAGGCTCTTCTATTCACTATGTTCTGAAGAGCTTCTCATTTGGCCTAGGTCTGTACAGCTGAAGACTGAACTGTGCTTTTAACTTTGCAGATAGCAAACTCCCATTTTAAGAACATTGTTTTTATCTGCTATATACAGCTTTTGCTTAGGAAACCTAACACCATAGGAGCAAATATCCCTCTCCGCATCCCAAATACAGCAAACAAATTTCTGGGGCCAGGAATTTAGGCCCCTATTGTTTTCCTGGCAGGGTAGGGAGATTTTGTCGTGACCTTAAACTTTCACACCTTCTTCTGATAAACTACAGGCACAAGATGGAAACACAGATGTCATTTTAATTTGTCATCATGGGAGACAAATCCGAGCTGCTAATGTAAGTTGCTGACTGGTAACAAATGGAGAAATAGGGATGGTATAATTTGGCAAAGGTTCACAGATGTATTTGATCCTTCCTGTGAGTCCAAATGTCTGCCTAAGTGATTTCAGCAGGACTTGCAAGGAATAAGAAGTCACCCTTTATTCTGCTCCCTATTATTCTATTTGGAAATGGGGAGCATAAGGTCTTTATTGGCTGTTCACAGCAGCTGCCCACTCCCAGGGACTCCAAGATTTTTTATTAATCACATTAATCTATGGACCATGCAAGGAGAAGCACAGACCTGCTACAGGAATACCTCATCTCGGATAACTCTCAGACAGTCAGTTTTCCACCAGCGCAGCACTGAGTAGTCAGACTGAGGGGAAGAACTGGGGCAAGAGGTGCAACCACTGTTGCATCTGCTCGGAGAGCAGAAAGCTGCGTCAGACCTTTCCACATTCCCAACCAGCTCTACGCTAGATACAAAACCTTCCTCTGCTGAGGTCGGTGGATTTGAAGAGGAACGGGATTAAGTAATAAGTCAAATAATTTAAAAGCTCAGTCAAATAATACCCCCAAAATATAATATTCCATTCACCTTCACATATATTTTTAAACAAATTCACCTTGACTATGCTCAAATATTGTTTATAAGTGTTTTCCATTAACATTCAAGCAATCATATCACACAAATATTAAAAACAAGTGAGCTTCTGAACTGCTCTACAAGTATTCATAAGAACCACATTTTAAAACTACATGATGAACAACAGTACCAGGGCACTCAAAAGTTTATCTAATTTGGTAGCAGAAATAGTGTTTACTATTGACCAATTAGGGTTAAACATCATCACTTCAGTTTCAAATTTATGTTACTGAGTCAATATTCCCAGGGAAATTATCAATATTAATCAATTTTAGAGTCATTTTCTGATTGTAAAAGTTGATTAAATCTGAATAATGAATAAATCAGAGTAACTTCTTTGCTCTTATAAAATAATGAAATAAAGTGAGAATCTACATTTATCAAATAAATTATTCATTGCAAAATTACTCATTCTGTTCTGCTAATACATATCATACAAACAAATTCAATTACTCAGATTATGGCTTGAGAAGAAACCCTGTCTGATCGTAGTTTTCAGTTTCAACAGAATCACTTAGTCAAATACATGACCTCAATACAGGGGTTATCATTAGGATATTATCACACATTAAAGAAAATAAATCTAGTCTGAAGAACCCTCTTAACCTAATCAATACATCTTAAAATTAAAACAATTAAGCCAACTTCAAAAAACAAGTGACATGACACTGTTGAAATAATAGGCAGTTCTGGACAGAAAAGGGCATTACATATTGGTGAATAAGGATATATTTATTTCAGAGTGTAAATATTTAGGCACAACGTTTTTGAAAACTGATATGAAATGTTGCAAGAAAGGTTGAGAAATGAAGTATGTAATTTGGACTGCAGCTTTAGCCAGAGTCACTTTAAAACTGTGACACAAAGAATCTTGAAATATTAATTCTTTGAATTCCTTTGTCTTATTCACATATATCTAGTGAGTCAAATTCATCAGTACAGATGGCCTGTAATGGAGTTGATATAACACTGCTTTGCTGGAAAACAGTAATTTCAAACAACTCAGTTCAACAAATAGTGAATATGGAAACAAGAATTATTTTTCAGACCACAAGACATCATTAAAGTTTTATGAAATTTTAAACAAGAATGGGCCCTTACTTATTTGGTGCCTGATATAACTCACAAATGTGGTTCATTGCATTTTGCTTAGACTTTTCTATATTTGAGAAATATAAAGACTGATCAAAATCAAATAAAGACTGAGTGGCAGACATGAAAGTAAAACACAAAGACCAAGCATATATTAATTTCAGAAAATGCAAGTATTTCCTACAGGGAGGCTTGACAATGAAATAATATTTGAAGAAACTATCAGGGCTGTGGAATGATTCACACAACATTTCATATTCTCCTTCAACCTCCAGCTCTTAGAGTCCTGTAATCACTAAAGAATGTGACATTTCATTTAAAATAAAAGAATAATTAAATTTCTAGCATTCACAGCTTGAAACAAGGGGAGAAATATGGACAGTATGTTTTAAAGAATTAGAAAAAAGTAAAACAAAACTATAATATATTATTAATAGAAATGTCCTGATATTTTGTTTTGAGAATAACCTGATACATGGTTTTTAATGTCTACTACACAGGTTGTTTTCAACTGACTCAGCAACTTTTAATAATATATGATAGGATAGGATATGACATATGATGTATGATATTTTTAAATTCCAGTGTTTAACAAAAAAGTAGAAACCAGTGGCTCAATTTTCAATACAGTGTGAAGGTTCTTACTCAGGTAAGACTCCAAGATATATAGCATCTTCTCATAAAATCTTATTTGAGGAAGACATGATACAGAGCAAAATTATCCAACAGATAACACTGTTTAATGTCCAACTGCATTTGCACTGAGTTATTAATGGGACCACAGTGGAAGTATTTTTCTGTGCATCAGAAAAGCTTCATCAAAATTAGGGTCTGAAAAACACTATATTGCAATCATGCAATATCTTTGCATGATCATATTTATATTAACAGCCCTATCCTGCCATTCAAGCCTCTACATAGTAATGTCTTGTTCTACAAAAGTCCCCCCAAAACTAGTAGGCTTATCTGTGGAACTGGGAAATACTCTAGTCCCACTGAAGTCAACAGCAGTTTGTACACTAGCTTAAATGGAACTAGGAAAAGTAAGATTTACAGAAATCTGCAACAGATAAATAGATAAATCCCTCTTTATAAAACCTAACTCAATATCCTGCTTTTCATGTGGAACTTAACTAAAATCTGAAAATTTGCTGTTGCTAGGGAAAAATACAATATTATCTCCATCTTATCTGCTCTGACTAAAAAAAAAAAATACGTAAGTAGATAGATAAACAAACAAATAAATAAATAAATGCTGAAATATTCCAAACAAGCTCATATCATGAGAATCCAGAGGCCATTCTGATAAATATAGAAGTCTAAAATTTTTAATCTGCAGTGGCCATTTTAAAAAATAAATAGTTGAAATGCTGGTCTTGAAGGAACAGAAAGTAAACAATGAAAGACGACCAATGAAGAAAATGCAATTAAAAAAATATTGTAAAACAGCCAAAATTATACGCTCCTAATTGAATGAGCACACGCAAGATATTGTGACAAACAGGCACGTACTCTAAGGAGCAACACACTTCATTTTGTACAACGTGTTCCCTTGGCTTGTCAGTGTGTAGAGAACAAACACCAACCAGGAGTCTGAAATGCCTTATTTACCAGATAAGGAATTGTGTTACACTTGAACTGGATTAACCATCAATTGTGGAACTTGATCCAGGAAGCAGAAGACGTTTGGAAACCAGATGAGTACAATGACAAGAACACTTTTTAAATATTTCAGAATAATTATACTCAAGTAAAACAAAAAAACAGAATATAATAATAAACAAGGATAAAGGAAGGGAAAACACATAAAAATTATCGATATTCTCTCTCAAAAAAGTTGTTCACTAAGAAAACTAGTGGAACATTATCCAGATATGATTGTTATACGGTGACTATACAACTGTTTGAAAAAGTGACTGCCAATGGCTTATTTTCAAACTAGAAGACTAGGCTTGAGAAGGTCTCAGCACAGTTGAAGTCATTAATAACTCAGCGGAACAAGAAACACTCTGAAAAACTGGGCATGGCATAGAAGTGGAAGAGACTGCAAGCGTTTCGAAAGAAAAGATTCAAAATGAGGGTGAAAAACTAGAAGAAAATGGTATGAAATCAATTAGATGAAATTTTATAAAGTGCAAAGTTCTACATTAGAAGAGAAATTCAAGTATGCAGTACCAAAAGAGGAAGGCTGAAAGAAAAAAGACTGGGTAAGTTGGATCACGGACTGAATATGAGTCAACTGCAGATGAAGGTTTCAAAACAGAAGAATATAATTCTGTGTTTATTAAAAAGAAAGCTCTACATAAACATGGAAGGAAATTATTCCACCCTATTAATGACTGGTAAAGCCTTAGCTACATCTATTTTTGTCTCTCAGTTTTAAGAAAGATGTGGTAAACTGGAAGAAGTCCTAAGAAGAACAAAAGAATAATGGGAAATTTAGAAAATGAGATCTATCAGGAAAAACAGAAGACTGAAGACAGAATGATAAACATCAGCCAATATTTACTTTAAAAGATTTTAAAGTCATCACTTAGCCTGTGTCAATCAAATGAAGGCAAGAAGTAATCAGCTTCATGTGTGACAGAAGCCTTAGATTAGGCATTAGGAAAAACATTTCCAACTGTTAGGATGAAGGTTATATAGGGAGACAGAGAGCTCAGACAAGCACCCTTAAGGTGGGTGGGTGAGAAGGCTGGTAGGGGAAGTAACCACACCACCTACACACGTCCTTTCCAGCATTACTTTGTTATGAAGCAAAGCCTTTTCAGCAGAAAATGAGATAACTAAAATGAAAGCAACCGGGGGAGTAGGAGGAAGAAGCTGGCTCTTGAGCAAAGAGCTTCTCTCACTCACAGTTTCAGAATCTGCCAGCTTAAAACACTCGTGACCAGTTCCTTTGCTGGTTAAAATCAGTACAGCTCTGATGGCTCAAAGTTCTTCTTGGTCTATACCATCAGGTGGCGTCAGACCTTGTCCTTTGTCTATGAAATGAAAAGTGGGAAGTGCCTTGAACAAGGTACAGCTGTGGATAAACTTGGATGATAGTCTTTTATCAGTGGCTTATCCCCTCCATCTTAAGAAAATAACAAAGTTTCATGAGACAGAGTGCTTCTACACAGAGAAGTGCCCTACTAGGTTTTAAACTATTTTTTGTCCTTTCCTTTAAATGTGGTAGCATCTAGCTATCTTCCTCCTATCCTTCCCTTACACAGATCATCCAGGTTTATGGACAGCCCATAGCAAGCAAAGGCATCAGACAGGAAGATAACAGGAGCAGCAAACGACATGCCAACACTCACCAAATGAGGCATAAGAATATTAAATCTCTAACCCTGCAGCTGCACAGGAAATATTTATTTGCCTCCATCTTAGTATTCTGGCCAAGCAGATCTGTTTGGAGTTGTAAACAGCCTGGTTAAAATGAGCTGTTTTTCTGAGTAGCTAATTTTAAAGTTTCTTCTTGTGAGGAAATTTTCTTGTTGTTTTGCAGATAAAAATCAAAATTATTTTGAAAAGAGTGTCTGCATCCATGGGGGCAGAATAATATTTTGACAGAGGAAATGCCAATGTTTGTCTGCTTCATTCTCAGCCAAAATCACTCATCAAGGTATGGGAGGTGGTGGGGGAAGGTCAGGCCCTTGGATTTACGTGATGGATACGTTTCTTCCTGGCTTGTGAGGGTTATTTGGGAAGTGCTGGCTTCAATGAACACAGATATTATCTATGCTTCTCTTTGGGTAATCAGTTTGCTTAGTGCTCTTAAAAATGGGGGGAAACTTTTTTTTTTTAAGAGATAACTCTTGACAATCTGTCCTTTGTTAGTTTTTCGTCTCCCATGCTGGGCTAAAGTCATTGCTGAAGTGTGTTACAAGGAACAGACAAAGTGGCAGGGTTTTCCAGGTGACAGCACCTGGCTGCTCCGGTCCAGGATCTCCTTGAGAAAAGTATAGGAATTATCCGGTCTATCAACAGCAAGCAATAGCATCATGAGATGACTCACTCGCTTTCTACACAACAGCCACTGATAGGGCTGGTTTTCCTGTTGTTGTTCCGCACTCAGATTGTGGAGTATGGTATTCGTCGGCTGCTCCTCAGCCTCCAATCTGAGGTGCCCCAGGGTGTCATCTGGCTAGTTCTCCTTCTGACACATTCCAGGATTTGAGTGGCCAAACTGCTGGACTTTAAATGACTTATTCAAAAACCCACACACCCAGCGCTGCAGTCCCCTCCTGCCCCAACACATATTTTTTGTCTGTCCCCATTTGACCTAGCAGGTTAGAGAGGAGGAGAGGGACTGTCAGATGCCAGATGTTGCCAGATGCCTCACCAGAGTCTATGCTGCTGTTCTTGGGCTGTTGCAGCTCCTTCTCTAACCTGCTCCTGCAGGGATGCAGTTATGTCTCACCCCCTTCTCGGAGCACCTTCTCCAGCTGCAGCCAAAGCAAAAGCTTTCAGTAACAGACAGTAAAACTCAGGGCGCCAAAGTGCAACACAGGCACAGCAACAGACAAAACAGACTGACAATTTCTTATTTCACCTAGAAGCAGGAAATAGCTACCAAAAAGCACTGAAGCACTGCATCAGCAAAAGGTTCAGAGATAAAATAAACACTGTAAACATAATACAGCCTTTCATAGTAGGAGAAAGACTGAGGGAGGAGGAACAGTACAGCCTTTGCTGTTTTGACTGGCATCACTGCTTGTCTCTCTCTGACAGGTTGCCAGGTTAAGGTTTTGTTTTGAATCAGTCATTTCCCTTTGAACAGTGGCAACTGTTACCATTGTTACCCCGTTACACTAAATTTAAAACAAAATTTCCACCAGCAGCTTTTTTACCATATGTTTATTTTAGGAGGCAGCAGGCATCTAGGATTTGGTAACAATTACTGTGAGGAAACACTTGCAACTACAGGACCTATCTCAACAAAATAATTACCTAGATCACAGTAATATCATACACAAGACGCTGAATTCACCACTGTTGTCCATAAGGTTTAACATAAGTAATCTGAAAATGTAAGGATTTTTTTTCTCTTTAATTGAAAGGTTATTATTTCAGGAATCTTAAATCCTAAAGCATACACCTGAAGAATTAAACTGAAACTGTTGAATATACTCTAACTGCAAAATTATTTAACAGATCTTCTTGAAACACTTTCTCCTTTTGTCTCCATTTATTAATTTAGCCACTTCCTTGTAACAGCAGTTCCACACAGAAAAGTGATATGAGGGGCTTACAACAGGGTTTCATAAGGGTTTCATATTAGCACAGCTTTAATTATGAAGACTTTTTTCATGTCTCCAAAATTACCACGATTTCCTAATTATTTATGGAAAACATTTTATAATGAGGTAATGTGATTCCTCTTTACTTACAGTGTATGTTGCTCTTTCAAATCCTTTAGGTTTGCATGACCAGAAATACTGAAATTAATAAAATCTTTCTATAAGAATGCCTTTTTGGTTAAGTCAGATTATCACTACAGTGATTTGTAGTTCAGTAAATGAGTGCTCCCTCTTTGTCTGAATTTCTAGAATGAATGGTCAAGCACCAGTGAGCTCCTAGTCCTAAATAAATTTACTTAAGTATTTAGTGAAATAGCTAGAAGTCACTAGAAGTGGTTGAGAATACAGTACCCATATGGTCTTCTGCACTTACAAAAGCTGAAGTCTGATGTAATGTTACAGGCATCAGATGATAGTTTATTAATAACAGCTTGTATTTTTAATAGAACCTAGAGGAGTTAGACTCTCAAATCCAACTGCCCTTTAAAGGGAAATGATTGCTAAATCCCATAGGTTCTTTTGAAATCCCAGACATCATTAAAAAGTAGGAGAGGAGAAAGACACATCATTCTGACCTTAACAGGAATCTACTGTCAATAATGCCAGCTCCTTGATATTGCACGAATGGGGTATTTTTTATGAATGAGAATGAGTAGTCTTCTTTAATCCTAGAACTTAACTAACCTTAACACTCACCATTTGGTTGGTAAAATGAACTTCTTATAGCAAAGTACTGTAGTTTCTTTATTATTCTGCAGATAGTTAGATAATCACCTTTGCCTTGTTTAGCTGGGTTTCATTTTTCAAGCACTAACAGGAACAGTTTATATTTGTAAGATTTATGTCACAGTGTGACAAATTTTACAAGATTAAGAGACCAGAATGTGAAGAAAGCAGAGCTCCTAGAAGGTAAGCCAAACAAGGCAAGGAGGGGGCAGTTGAGCCTTTCATGAAATATAGATGTAGGGTACCTTGTTACAAAAATAAATATACAAGAAAAAAACAAAAGCATAACTAGACAAAATTCGACAGTATAGAAATGGATCTGCCCTGGTAAGACTTACTTGTCCTTATTCTAACATGGCATTGGTTACTGCTCAGTGCCACGTGATTTCTCTGGGCACAGAAGTTGCCTTCAGTGTTTCAGCTGGAGGGAACTGGAGGGAATTTTCTATTAAGAAAAATGACTGGGAAAAGGGATCAAAAATAAACTAAAAGAATGTGTCAGAAGGGAGCCAGTCTCCACTTTTCAGGGAAAACTACACAAGAGGAACTCTCTTTTCCTCTGTTACTTCCCCTCCCCTCTACTTATTTGTCCTCAAACACCCAGGGTACATCAAAAAGTCTAGAAAAGCACCACAGAAGAAATAAGATGTAAGAAAGGAAGAACTTGTAATAGATGTTAAGATATGCACAGGGAAAAACACACAAGTGAAAAATATACAAATTATGTTCAAGATTTCCAAGCTGTTTTCCTTTATTGACTTGTGCTTTTCACTACATAATACGTGTAATTAAAGTGTGTTGCATTTCAGATTCTGAACAACAGAGGTGGTGAAGGAAGTTATTGGGAAATATTTATAAAGACTTTTGGACTGAAGTATTTGTATCTTTTTCACTTAATAATGTTCAGTTAAATAAAATCTGACAGCTTCCTTATAAGAACTACTAAGTGATGTAGGGCACCCTGCCTCAAGAACTCCTCAAATGTAAAATAAACCACACGTAAAGAGGACACACTTCACCATCTCAGCAAAATGTTCCCATCTTTTGGATGAAACAAGGAAGCTGTTTAAGGTTAGCTAAATGTCCCTGGATAATCTAGAGAAGGAACTGGAAAGAAATCCTGCCAGTTGAAACTGCAGGAGGTTTTCTGGCTAACAGAGTCAACGCAGTGTCATTTTGGCCAACCGAGTGGACTACTGGAACAATAAAAAATATTTAGAATTGCCAGAAGTGCCCAGGAATATAAAGGGCCAAATTTTCAGAAGACAGAAACCCTTTTAAGCAGAGAAAAGAATCAGCATGAATTGTACACCTTTATTTGCTAAAATGCCACATGCATGTCTGAGGGAAAGGGAAGACAAAGAAAATATAGCAGAAAATGTCCAGTCCCCACTCTTTTACAGAGAAAGAAGTACCAGAGGAGCTTCATGTTCTCCAGTGTTCTGCAGATCCAAACTTCCAAATATGCAAAACACGAAAACTTGCGCAAATGTTATTAGTGATACCAGCTCTCAGCTTGGATCTGCACTGATACTTTGCACACAAGGAAATCTAATCTCTGTGTTCAGTGGTAATAGTTATGCTTAGAAAGGCAGGCACACGTTTTTGTACAAACAAACAAATCTTTAAAGACAGAGGGCCAAAAGTGACCACAAAGTGACAGTCTCCTACAGCAGAATTCTAACAGCTGATGGTTACTGGCCCACTGCTGACTCTGAGAGAGAAGAAATGTCTACAGAAGCCAGCAACCCTTCTTGCAACAAGTTGATTGGAGGGCTGCCATCCATATATTCCAGATAGCTGGGATGGTAGAAGCTTTTGGAGACTCAACTGGATTTCAGAGGTAAAACTATACATGACTCTAATCTTTTATTTCACTTCTGATCCTACTTTGGTGGACTCTCTAGATCTTCCTGACCCCCTTAAAGGGAGTATTGTTAAATAAGTCCAAAGGCATCTGGCAGACTTAGCTGAATGCACTGATGTTGTTCAGTGACATCTGCTCCACAGAGTAGCCTTATGTGGGTCTGTTCAGAACAAGCCAGCTGTTCAGTCAGTTAGAATGAGCAGTCAGAGGTGTCTTTGAAGAAATCAGAAATATGACAAATAAATATTGCCCTCAGATGAACTGAAAATGGCCTTTGCTGGCAAAAAGCCAGGCATCCAAAGAAAAAGGATTGCCAGCTGAAGGTTATATGTCTCTCCAAAAATATTTCCATAGGGACATTTCTTTGGATCAGGGTGATGGGAAGAAGAAGATTTGTCAGCATAAACTCTACATCCACAAGCAGCTCTCTGAGAAGTGGCAGCCAAAACGGCTTTGTGGCTTGCCTGAGATTTACATTAAATATCTTTGCTGCCAAATCAAGATGACTGACTTTGTACACTCTCTACAGTACAAGAGGCTGTGTTTCTTGAAGACTGGAAGAATCACTGTTTTCTTCTACATATACCGCTTTATGCTGAATGATAATATCTTTAAAAATAATTTACCTTCTTACTAGAAAAAAAGATTGTTATTTTTCAGGCCTGACAAATACACTCAAGAAAAGACTAGAATAAAAAAATATATAAGGAAACATTCAGAGAAAATTGCCTCTTAAAATGGCCTCTACCTGACTACCTGAGGGATGGATCTTGTAAGAGTCAAACTGTCATGAACATTCAGAAGAGCTTTAAACCAAGAGACCCAAGGAAGAAGACTGGAAGAGAGTTATGTCCAGCTCTCCAAACCTAGTTTTATTACACAGGAGAAAGAAAAGCAGTTTAAACAAGGATACAGCACAGTAAAAAGAAACAAAATCAGCAGAATCTGCAAAGAGAAAAAGAAGTTTGAACAGAGAAGATAGTAGCATTCATGGAGACAGTTCAGTTACTGAAAGGATTATGCATGATCTAATTGAAGTGGACGAGATAAGAGAGCGACAACTTAGATGTAAGGAAAATAATGAAAGGTGGCATGGTAACGAAACAGGGGCAGTGGAATCAATGGTGTGGGACATGAAATCACATAGCAGAGACAACAAAACATGCTAGAGTATCAGTCACAATTGGAACATGGTTATTGAAATACATGATACTCTTCTAGAAAGCTAAAAATAAAATTAGAAGTAATGAAGATCACTTCTGCAACTAAAAATTTGTGATAACATGGATAAAACTGAAGCTTTTAAGGTCAGAATCAATTTGAAAGAAGGCTGTAAAATGAATTAGAGTCTGAAGTTTGTCATTCCTCATTAGGGTCAAATCTGTACATGGATAAAGACCTCTCTTGTTGGAGAGAGAATAGCTATCAAAATTGTGTCATTATGTGGAGATATTAATTTCCCAGACTTGGATTGGAAAAAACATGCTACCAAATATGGTAGGACCCATTTATTCCTGACTGTGATAGCCAACATATTTCTTCACCATGTGTACCATGACTAATAAGTCCCATTATAAAAAAGGTTCTGGTCAGCTGGAAGTGACAGATCAAGCAAAAGACCTGGGCGTAGAACTTAATCACAAGATTATTGTGAGTCACCAGTAGATGATAAAATGTAATGCAATACTAGCCTGTAGCAAAAGCAAAATATTTCCAAAAGAAGTAAGGACATATTAATATTATCGTGCAAGATAACAATAAACCACAGCTGGAGTTCTGTTAAGTTTTATGCAAAGATTAACTCAGACTAGAACAGGTACAAAGAAGGACAAGTCATCCTTGTTCAGAATTGAGAGTCTACTTTGGGAGGAGAAACATAAATGAGTGCACAGATAAAATGTGCTTCCTCTCTATGAATTGTGTTAGCATGAGGTAAAGACTAAAGAAGTAACTAAAGGACAATGTTGGCACAGGAATAAACTGAGCCTAAATTAATTTAGGCAAGAAAAAAGAACATGTTTCCTTACAATCATCTGAGTAAAGCTTCCCAAAACAGTTTCCCTTTTTCCTTCCCGAGGAACAAAAGTTAATTCATTGGCTAATGATGAAGAATAATGAGTTTACGGATGGGATTATATTGTACAGTTCCTCCTCAGAGCAGGAGACTGAAGACAATGATCCAGCAAATCCCTTCCCTTGTGCAATGTCCACACATAATAATTAAACACGTCCAAGATACTGCTTTTCTTCAATAGGTACCACTAAGGAATTATTCAAACTACTCATACGGAACAATTAATGTAAGTAAAATTTAGCATTTACTTAATGCTTAGTTCTCTACATGCTGTACAAACCCTTACTGATTTATCCCCTTATCACTATAAGACATTAAGGCATGTTGGTTTTGATATTTTCATTGCATTTAATGAGATTCACAGGACCTACACTACAGAAAATGTAGGAATAATAACAACCAAATCTATGTAGCACAAATACCATTGAATAGTACTGGCTTTTCATGATATACATTAGATTTTTTCAGTCCATCTTTTCTTTCCTCCTCCCATCCTCCATTCAAAACATGAACATTACATGAAACAAAGGTCAAACTTAGAACCAGGAGATGAAAATGGGTATTTTGTTTTGACATCTATAGTTTAAGCTGGGTTCGAAAGTTAATGGAAAACTATGCAATATGTGTTTCTTTCTCCTCTGTCTCAAAGCCAGGCCCAATACTGTATGCAGTTCTACGTGCAGTAAAATTTTCCTTTGGATCTTATTGCGACAAAATGTTATAAAGTTTAAAAAAACAAATCCTTCTTTGTGTTATCTATGGTGGACCTGCGGAATGCACTGCTGTTAGTTGTCACTGAGTCAGTGGCTGTGGATGGACTTTTAAAATGAATGTGTCATTTTATGACCATTAACAATTTCTGTAGCTATGCAAGTTAGAACAATGAGTTGGGCATTAATATTGCATTTTTCAGGAAATAAGTTAATTGTTTGGGAGTATGGGGTCAGAAAGGAATTTCTTCTCAATTTCATCTATTCACTTTTGGCAGATGGGCTTGGGGATATTTCAACTTTCCCTGACAATAGGGGTATTGCTGGATCAGGACAGGAGATGAGATATGGACTGAGGCTCCAGTGCAATAATTCTCTTCCCTTCCACATGGAATAAGGGTCCTCATTTCTACTCCATATAGAATGACTAAAATCAGCAAAGAAAACAATGTTGTAAAACTGATATAACCATGAGAAAATTCAGGCCCAAGTTCATAATAAATACAAAAAGGATATACTCTAAAATTCAGGTAGCTATTTGTATAATGTTTTCATCATTCATATACACAGTGCTATATGCTAATGAAATTTCATGGCTAGTGGCAGAATCTCAATGCTTGCCTGTAAGCCTTTCTGCCCTAGGTTAAATTTTGAAATATCATTTTGATATAATCTTCCTCTCCAGCCTATAGGAGAAAATAGCTTGATCATTGCAGGTAATGAGGGGAGTTACAAAACATGTGTAACTCACTGAGAAAGAGTTAATTTGGAACTTTCACATTACATGTGTATTTCTGCCTTTATACTAAGTAGGCCCACTTGAGGTATACAGTTGGATAGGAATGAAGGAGGGAGAATGAAAACCTGTAAATTGGTTACTCTTTCCACTTGTGGGTATCTTATATGGTAGACTCCTAAGACTTTAAACATTTGCAAAACACATCTCTCAGACTGTATACAGATCTACAACTATCACATAATTGCTCTTTGAAGTACATAAAATCACACAGAAGACAACTAGATGGCATGTATGAGTCTTCGTGAAAAATCAAGCCTTGGGCATTCAGGCTCCTTCTTAATGTACTTAGAGAAAAGTATAAAGATGTTTAGAAGATAAGCTACAGGAAATTTACTCAGCAGCTTTCTTTTCCATTCGGTAGAACATGAGTACATCAGTCCCCCAATGCCATGGGCAGTTTTGGTCTACCTGCCTGTGCTGGACTTATTAGGAAACATTTTCTACAGTTTTTAGCTGACAACACACCGTAAGACACTGTGGAGGACTATACCCAGTCAGATACAAAATCAAGTTACCTAAATGATCTGACTAGAAGCTGAGCTTGCTTTCATGATTGCAGCAAGTCTGCTGTGACACAAGTGCTAATATTTTGAGTCATGGGCTGTATGGCAACAAGTGATTTAAAACATTTTCAAACTGTAATCATAGGTAGATTGCCTGCAGTACAGTTGCCCATCTGGAAATTTCAGATTCTGTTTATTTATTTTCACAGAGATTTTGACACATCAAATACTAGTGCTTGCAAAAAATGACAATGTGTATTTTGACTACACACTGTCTAGGTAAACACTTGTCAAATGAGGAATACTGAAATCAAAGCAAGCTTTTGGGTGTGTCACTTCATCAGTTACACTCTTTATGGCTACTGGACCAGATCTTAGTTGCTACTCCAATTCTCTTCAACAAAAGAGGCAGCCCAAACACTTGGAAATACCTTTTGACCAGCTGTTCCCACCATCTAAGATTTACACAGGACTTACTAAAGAACCAGAGAGAAATTTAATATCCATACATATTTTTACAAGCATAAAATTCAGACATCACAATTCTCTGAAGAATTGTGCAACTCTGCAAAATATATCACATCACAATAAGCGGCTATCAGAAAATGACTGGGACAGTTGAAAAAATCAACCATGAAACCAGCTAAAAAACACTCAGAAGGTTATTTGCTGGAAAATGCAGTTGGGATGATGACAGAGAGGGACATAAGAGCCTCAAAAATGTTTAAATGTTTTGTGTGAATATATTTTCAACAAGATGGTTTGGTTTTTCATTTCAAAAGAATGATTTTCTTTTAAATTTTATTTAATAACTCAATGTTAAAGAGAGGGTTAAAAACATCTCAATTATATGAAATTAAGTATTTCAGTGCATTAAATATTTAATTTAAGCAGAAACAATGTTTTATTTGCATTGCATTTGGGGTTTTAATTACAGTGGTATAAACAAAAAAATTTCACTTCAAGTCAATCTGAAATTTTTTTTCCACTTTTTAGCTCAGCAAATGAAGTGAAAAATTAGTTATTCCTGCAAATCTATTGTCAAAATTTTCACTGGAAAGAAGAAGCTGGAACTTTCTGCCAAGTACAAATAAAGTCTTATTTTTTCATTTACATTCACACTAAAATGCAATAGGTGACTAAGTCAAAGTAGATATGTAGAACAAAACAACTGAGACGAGCTTCTGACCTTCTTACCAATATCTCTGTTTTAGGAAGCGTGATTCTCCCCCTGTGGGATATTCACACATATCATATTACATGTGCATATCAGTGTGCCTATACATCCTATACACCTATGCATCACCTTCAACCTCCATCTGAAGTTGGTTAAGCTCAGGATCAGGTCTCGCAGGTCTGAAAGTGTTAATAAAGTTATGAATTTAATCTTAAGTTTTATTACTGAATGATCTGCCAGAAATTACACTGTGCATTCTCCTCCCCCTTATGAAATGTCTGTCAAAAAGGCTGGAAGTAACTACTAGAACACATACTTCCCATGCATTAAACTTCATCTCCAAGCATAGCATACAATCTGGCTTAGTGCTAAATGCATATCAGCTACAATGCAATGAGTCTGAAATATTAAAGCTATATATCATAAAACATGAAGAAGACATTTGTTTTCTACTTCAAGATATTCAACAGCTGTGTTTATTCAGAGGTTTTTTTAGCAGATAGGAAATAAGGCATACTGTCTTTCATATAGCAGAAGTAGGAATGTTTTTACACTCATTTTCTGTAACCATTAGTTTCTGGATGGTTGCTTGCCACTGTCAAGAAGGTGCTTAGAACAACTGCTGAAAAACCTTATTCGTGGAAGTAACTGGCAAATCGAGATTTTGGGGTAAATCTTATAATAGCACCAAGCACTATAGTACCCAAATACCGCAGCATTTGAAATGCCACCTGCAGCATTGGAGTTCTTTTTTTTTTTCAAAGGCCAGAGCCATCTTATTACAGACTAAGAGTTGCCTTTCCAAGATGCTTTGGCTGTTCCACACAGCTCTGGCAACCCAGGCAGCCATGGACCTGACCTAACAAGTCCTCTGAGGATTTCCCCTACGCAGAGAAATATCAGCGAGTTACAGAGCTCTTGCTGTGACTAATGCTCCATCTAACATGATGGATAAGGGATGGCATTCCTCATGGGCTGCAAGAGCTTACTGGTGTTCAGACAAGCAGAAATTAAAACATCTTTCATGTTGTTTTATATTACACTGACTCTCACCAACACCAATTTTCATCTTTCTCTTAGTCTGTGGGCTTGCGCATATTTTGTTTGTTCACTGTAGCCTGATGGCAGGCAGAATTTACTAGAACAGAACAGAATAATCTCACTTCTGTCCAATGATTGGCACCGAGAGGAACTTTTAAGTTCTGGAAACTCTTAAGGTCTTCTTCATAAAGCTGAGGGGGTTCTCAGCATTCTGCAGACATTTTTGTAAAATTACCTAGGCAAGAGTGATCCTAGCCAAAACCAAGATTTATTAAAAACAGAGAAAATGGAATTCAAAGAAACAGTTTCCTGAACAGCAGTGAACTTAACACTTCAGTGAACCAGGATTTCTATGATGGCACATGGCAGTGGAGAGTCAGACCTATAACTTCAGGTAGTTTACAAAATAAGGGTACCTAATACACATACCACACATTTCATATGTTTCACACTCACCTGAATACACATTCAGGTAGTTTACAAAATAAGGGTACCTAATACACATACCACACATTTCATATGTTTCACACTCACCTGAATACACATTCAGGTATACACATTTGCTAGTACAATACCACAGTCTCACAAGTCTTGCTGTTTATCCCATGAACTTTTTATGCTAGATACATAAAGTGAAGCACACTGTAGGATTTCAGAAGAACATATCCCTCAGGATGTTCTTATATTGCAACTTCCATAAAATACAGATAATTAACTTACTCTGTGTTCTCTCTGGAGTGAACGCACTCTTAAAACTTAATAAGTCATTAATAATAACAAAAAATCATGGATTCACATTGCTGTGGAAATTACTGGAGCAACTGACATAAAAGTTGGAAAAAAGAGACAAGCTTTAATGAGCATGAGAGGTTCTGTTTCTTTCCAGTTCTATCATTTGCCCTAGTAAAAAGACATTACCTCTCTACACAGATTTTTGCCCTCTCCTGGTTTACAGCATTCTATGGACTTAAATCTGTACCCACCTCAGAGATATCAAAAATTTGAATATCTTCTATATACGTATACCCATTAGCCTTTCCTACTGCTAGTCCCATGTCAAGATAAAAGAGAAGGGAAGTACAAAAATAAAGTTGTCACTAACAAGCCAAAGAATCCATGCAATGGAAATATTCAAAGAAAGATCCTGACCTCAGTACAGCATGGTAAGATCTACAAGGCCATGTCTTGTAGGGTCACTGCTGCTGAGCTAAGCTGGCTCTGTGTGGTCTGCCTGATTTTTCCTGAACTGGATGATGTCTGCCCAGAGCAGGAAAGAGAAAGTCAGTGTCCACTACACGCAGATGTGCTGGAGAACAGACAGATTTTGAAGAAAGACAGTGCATGTTGAGTCTCTAATGGGAAGCTAGACAATAAGTTGTTTCTGGCCCCAACATTTCAGAGACTGTGAGAAAGAGGAAGGAAATCTTTACAATAGTATACATTTTCATGGTAACTGAAAAAAAGTTATCCAGCTTAAAATATTGTTCTCAAGTATTTCTCCATTAATCATTGGCTCCATATGTTTAAATACACATTTATTGCATTCTAGATCTTTTGCTGTACATGCTTTCATCAAAATGACTCAACCATAACTATTTTCACTGGAATTAGGTGCATGCTTCAATACTGCATAGTTTCCAGTCCAATTTTATTCTTTGTCATCTTTCTTATTCTTAGCTCTGAAATTAAGGTCTTATGTTTTAATAAGTGAAGAAGATACAAAATACACTACTTCCACAATCCAAGAAAGTTTTTTTTTTTAGGTATAGTCACATTGGGCTGAGTCTGTTTACAGAATGGTTAAGGTTTCTACTTATTAAAAGAGATCAAATATATACTGAACTCCACTTTATCCATTGCACAACTCAACTTCAGAATTTTGTTATGAAGCTGTAAAACACTGCACCAAGTAGAACCACAGATTCCAAAACACTGTCAGAGAATCCCATGGGCACTTCAAGAGAGATTAAATCTACAGATTATTCAGGACAAAATAACTTGGCTTGTTTTTTGGCATCAGAGAAAAAAAAAAAAAAACACCATTTCTAAGACCTCAGTTTCAGTTTGCCCCTGATTTCCCAAACATCTCAAATTCTCACTGCTGGAATTCCTCACTGCTGAATTCCTTCCAGTTTTTGTTGAAGAGCCTTCTTTACAGAACTATCACAAAATTATCTGACGGCAAAATTTGGTATTTTCTAAACCCACAGCTTAACTATCTAATCCCTGCATTTAAGCCTTCATATTCATTTCAATCACAGATGAAGGCTCCAACCCTGATCTAAGGAAGTCAAGGGATTCAGTCCCTTGGTTTAAAATAAGAAAGAGTAGGCTGAATAGCAGCAGTATTGTTCTTAAACCTTCTGAAAAGCAGTTTCAGGCTCTGCAAAAGCATCCCCACAATCTAGTGCAAAAGTATCCCCACAAACTTTGATAAGAACAGGAGAAAAAACTCACCTGAGCACCACCTCCATCTGTCTAGGAAGTGTGTCCAGGCAGTCTCTTAGGAACTAAGGACATTAGCAGGCAGAAATCTAGATGGAAGCTACACATCTCTACCCTCAACTTCACAGCTCAAGCAAGAATAAGACTCAGGACGAGGGCTGACATTTTATGCTGACCAACTAGAGCACCCCATAAGATAGGCTTTTCAACAGAGATAGTAAACTATGTTTTCAAACAGAACTGCCCCATCTGCGTACAACTGAACATCTGTAACTAGCTGTGGGATCAAGAGTACATAATCTGGTGCATATATCACCACTGCACATATTTTGGACATAGTTACACTGCAATTTCAATGCAATATAAATTCATACTGCCATCAAAATATGTGGTAACTGTTGCCTGTTCCTGCCACTCCCTCTTGCCCACTTTAACTTTCCTTTTTCTAGTCATTAGTTTTCAGTCAGCTCAGTTTCCTCATCTGACACATTTTGCACCTATATGAACACTCACACAATCACAAGCTCTGCTTGAACTGAGCAGCTGACCCCTTTTGGCAACAGCAAGGATAGTTTAGGCAGCCCCCACCCCTCACTTACTGAAGTCACTGGCAGTGTCCCACAACGGTATTTTCCATGATGCAGTGACAGAAGCACAGATCTGTGCTTGCATTTAAGTGAAAGCTTAATATATTGGTGCTGCAGCAGGCTAAAATTCAAAGACTGTAAATCTCATTTTTATTTTCATATTTCCTGACACAACAGCAGTACTTCTAGGTACATTTGTACTGTTTTGCTTGTCAGAAATGTGAAAAAAGCAGAGCTAGGAAGAACTAGGAAGAAAATGGAAAATATTGCCTTTCCCTCAGAAAAGCCAATTATTCAACCCTTTTGAAATTTGGTAAGAGAAAACCAAATATTTTTGGCCAAAACCATACAAAAATAGTTTGGGGGTTTCCCAAAAAAAAACCCTGCAAGTTTCTAAGAAATGTAGATACTGTCTGTAACAGATACATTAAAAAAAAAAACACCCTTTTTCCCATTCAAATGAAGATTCAGGCTAAAATGCCATTTCAGGTAATCTCCTCTTTATTTGGTCAATTATGTTATTGAATCTGATTTAATTAGAAGGAAGTCTCTCATGAACTACTGTATTTAAAAAAAAAGCTTTCAGTCTGGTATGGGGAAAAAACAGCCATTTTTACTTGTATTTATTATAGTGAGAATCTTTGAAAAATAAAGCAACCCAGCACCCCTGGTTAAGTGGTGTCGCACATAAGACCAACTGCTGATTCTGAGAATGATGAAATGTTCAGCTCAGTCTCAGATGAAGTTAAAACCTGTTAAAGGTACTGAAGACCAAAGATGGTGACAAATTTAAACTGAATATCAAAACATCTTACACTGACTAAGATGAGTTATGAACCTAAAAGCATTTAACCACAGTTTGAAGTACTTCAGAATATTTTACTGTCGATTTGCTCGGTAGTATTTGAGGAGACTGGAATAAAATGCATAATCACCTATTATCTATGCATGAAATAATATCTAAACAACTATATATTTAAATAAGAGATATTCTATCATCCATGCAAACATTAGTATATTTGACTAAAAACAATCTTTTTCATTTAATTGTTCTATAATAGATTTGAAATTCACACAAAAGTATAAGATTTATATTCAGAAAAATATGGAGATGAGATATAAAGAGAGATGAGATATGAAGAGAAAGATGGAGAAAAAAATAGAAAAAAAACCAGACTTCACATACACTATCAAATAAATGCACATGCAGATAAAAAAACGTGAGCTAAAACTTCATGAACAGAGAGCCCTTAAAATCTATTATTTCACCTCCCAAGACCACAGATATAGGCAAAAACAGAGCATGTGAATTAGTTCACTTAAGTCTAAGATTCCTGATATTTTTCCAGTGAACATTTCAGACTCATTTTGAACAACACACCCGAGGCACATTTTCTCTAGTGCCTGCCTGAATGCCACTTTTGCCTCTGCATAAGAATGCTGCACTGTTTTCACATCCATTCTAATACTTTTCCCAGTGTTTCACTTTGAACTGAAGAAAATGAGAATTCTGCAGGCGCACCCTTTTAAAAAACTGAGTCACATCAGGTCACAATGATTTGGCTTAGATTGCTACATAAAACAGTGCAGTTGGCACAGATCTATCATAAACAGCTTGGTAGTGATTTTAAATGAAAATGTGGATGCTTGGAAGCCTGCTGAAAGACAAACACGGAGACGTAGATTTCCAGTTCTCAGTCCTATTCTTCATGTTGGCAAAGCACCTGCGTGTTGTTATAGGCAAATGCCAAACTCTTTGTTTTGAGGCAAGAGTTTATTCTCTCCTTCATTTATACCCACTTTCATGAAATTCTCATGCAGACTTTCTTCTCTGTTTATTCTCAGTTTGAGTAGTGTGACAGCCTCTGGTATTCTGTCCCAACAGCAAATCCTATTTTCCAAGAGCCTTGCTTCCTGAGAAGCACACTGTAAGATTCATGTACTTCATCAGAAACCATTTTTAAGGATTAGCTGGCAAACCTGGGGTTCAGAAATTTCTGCCAATATCAGGATTATACCTCATCTTCTCCAAGCAACCCTTAAAAGGCTTCCAGCTCCCACCTTATCACAGCTGGGTCCTGAAAAGGACAGAGCCGAAAGTTCAGTGTGGCTCTGTGGAAGCACCACATGCAGAAAGCAAGAGGGACGAGGCGCTGTTTTTCCCCAGTTTACTCTAGGATAAATTCACTTGAAAGAAGTCAGCCTGGAGTAGAATTAATAAAATATAGTAATAAATCAGGCCTACTGATTCACTGACAGTGCCCCTGTAGGACCTTCTTGAGGAGCTAGCCTGCTGAACATTGCTCCCAGTATTGTCTTCCCAAGCACTGTGCCATGCCATTTCCACAGACAAATTGTTTCCTGACACAGCAGAGACTGATCTCCATGTTTCCTGCTTAGTTAATACATTATAACCACATTGTTTTGCACTGGTCACCCTCTAATTTGTGTGCAAAAGGATTTTGGAGTCAAACACACAGCCCTCAGCTGTGGCAAATCCATGCGGAGTTTCGACCCCTGAAGCATCCAAAGATCACAGGAGTTACAGATGCAAAATGTATTTCCCAAACTACTTTTATGATTTGATTATTTGAGAAGCCAGGAGAGAAAAGATGGATCAGAATACAAGAGCCAAGAATGCTTTCTAAGGAGGCAGTGATAGCCAAACTCCTGGCCTTGAAGTCCTTGAAGGTAGCAAAGGATGCCCTGAGGAAATATTTTCACATCTCTTGGCCTTTTTTGAACTCCTCAAAAAATTTCCGCCTTTTGTTTTCAGGCAGATATTAAACCCAAGAGGCAGCTTTAGACAGTGAAAAATTATGTCTGGTCGTAATTGCTTGATAATTAGCAGCTCTCAGTGGCAGGAAGCCAAATAATAAACCTTTCTTCCAAGTGTATCTAGTCACTGTTTTGATGACACCTTTCCAACTCAAGACTTCTCATTTCTGGCCAATGTCAAAAGTGCCACATGGGTGGGACATTGGGAAACTAAAATCAGACTCCTCTTTGAAAATCAGATAGGAGGAAAAAAAAGAAAGTGCAAGAAGCAGGACTGTTTCAGTCTTTTTTCAACAATTCCAGAAGACCTTTGCTGTTGGAAACACTCTGTTTTTCTCCTGGAGTTCCAAGATGTCAGAAGATTATGTGGTGTCCCAGGGAAAGCTACAAGAGGAAAAATCAAAATTTATATTCAACAAACAGACATACTTCATGCCTGCCCAGGAAAGTTTTGTCAAAATTCAGACAAGAGAAGGAAGGCAACCCGAGAAGGAAGCTGAAATACTGAAGAGCATCTCTGTAAACTGACTCACTGCTGTGACAGAGAACAAGACAAAAAATCTTGGGGCATTCATCTCACCTAACTTCAAACATCTACTACTGATACAGCCACATAAGTCTCCCATCTAGTCAATGAACAGATACAGGCACTGTCAAGGACGGAGTCCATCTGACATTTTAGACATCTGCTTTAGGATAAGGAAAGTTAGTCCATAGAGTCTACTGGAGTCCATCGTGGATATTGTCTACATATCCACGGATTATAAAAGGAACCATTTAAACCATTTAAAGGAACCAGTGTGACTACCATAACTGCAGACTGCTACATTTTAGAGGCATTTACATTTAGCTAGATAAATTTGACCGTTTGTCTCTGATCACATAGGCCTACTGGTTTTGTAGACCCAGAGAGAGAAATCGCCTTCAGAAGAGAATACCTTCTAGTGAGGGAAAACAACATGGTTGTTTGTCAACAATCTTCAGGAAACAGTCCAGGATGTCAGAGGCAGAGAACTATTTGTCAAAAACCCACAAGATACTCCATCTCAAGAGGCAGGAAAATACAGACAGCTCTATTACAACAGGAATAGTTCTAATATATCTACAGCTGTAACCATCCAGACAACTGTCCCACCTTCTCTAATGGGGAGAAAATATCCCTTGCCTACTTCTCCTTGCTAAGGAAAGGACATTTGATCCAACTGTGAACTGGCTCCTGAATTATCTGGGTATAGTCCAGATGTCCTTCCTCAGGGCTAGCAAACCTCATCAAAAGGATAAAGAATAGAGTTAAGAGACACGGGAAGGGACTTTTTCTTTAAGCATTTCCAGACTTTTCTAGAGTCCTCCACAAAGCTGAACAGGGTGTTTTCAAGGTTCCATTCATCTTCTGGTATACACTTCTATTTGTTCGTAAAACAAAGGAACCTCCACAAAGGAGGAAAAAAAGAAGGCTAGAGGAGAAGGGAGAGAAAGTAAGTTCAAAATAACTCAAGAACCCATGTATTTACTTCAGACCAGTGCCAGTCATAATTTCCATGTGACTAAAATAAACTAGCATGTTGACAAATTAAGCAAGCTTGAAGGGGTAACAAGAATTGAAATTACTTTAATTACACTTCAACGTGCACAAGAATGCCAAACTGGAAGTACTCTGAATTGTAAATGAGACCTGAAGGTCAGGTTCTGTCGCAGGGAACATGGTCAGCAACCCCATCCAAATAAGTGAAGTAGCACTGACAGTAACATAGTGTGAGACTGTGTGTTGTCCCTTCTCTGGGAAATTTCTCCCTCTCTTTGGGCTCCAAATCTTTGACTTCAGAATTAAAAGTGCTGTCCTCTCATAAACTCAGTCATTAAACCTTCTCGCTCATCTACTGTTTGTTCTCTAGAATGAAAAACAGAGCCACAACAATAAGAACACAGAAACTTGGATAGCCTGACCTACCACCTACTGCCTGAGTTCTTTACACAGAGACAGGTGCCTAAAACACCAAAGGTTTGCCCTGCTTTAAATAACCAGTGCCCTTCCTAGACAGCTCAGGAGGGACACACCTCATATTTTAGTCTGGAGTTTAGAAACAGGATTTCAGCTCAGTTCTGCTCTAACTGCAGAGATAGTAGGGAGGAGGAAGAGTAAGTTAGAATCTCCCTCTCATGTTGAAGCACACTTTCAGACTGTGAATGAGAGGGTAGGGCTGCATCATAGAGTGCCAAGGGGAGCGCTGGGACGCAGAGCAAAAGTTTCACAATCACATCTGCCACTGATCTGACCCCCAACTGTACCCAGAAAAGGCAACATATATTGGCTCAGCCTAAAGGTAAAACCCAGCCCATTTAGACACAGAAAATTTCCTGGGGTTGCCACAACTTACAGTACCTTAGGGAGGCTTTCTTGGATGGCTCCCAGTCCGGTATAACCAATGGGCACTTCACATACTCCCCTGCTTGCCCTCAGCCTGCTGCTACCCTTTGGCCGCTGGGCCATTCCAACCTTATTACATCCTCCGCACATCAGCAACATGATGGAGAACAATATTTCCATCTACTTCGCATGTCTGCCTGATATGAACTTCATACAAACTAGAAATACTTTTCAAAAGCTATAAGTTGGCACAGAATTTACCTGGTGACCTTCCAACAAGGCTTCTTTTACTCCTAAGCTTCACATTAGGCAATAAATTTTGATTCTCTAACACTTTTCATGTAACTTACCTTCATTAATTAAGTCAATGGTGACAATATCCCATAGATTTGCAGGGAGACTGCACCTACTTACACATGACCCTGGAAGCCTTTTTAATGGGATGTCATGTAGTATACTTTGGCAGGCCACTGAAAACAAGTTTATTTTACTTGCAAGATCACATAGCCAGCTCAGCAGTGCTGAAATGTGGCAATGAATTCCTCTCATCGCATAGAGATGATGATCAGCAATACTACCAATAGATAGGAAAAACTAACCAAGTCACCCTAGTCAGTGGATCTTACTTGCATTTACAACTGACACATACATAGCAATTTGCCTCTGCTCCGCAGCAGCTGCAAACCATTAACTATGACAATGAAGTTGATTTTTAAACCAACAAATATGACGGCTATTATGAAAGTTTTACCATTGTCACATGGTGTGCAGTCTTTAAATTCATTCCTTGCTGTGTGGCTGAACTTTTATTGAATTTTTTTTTTTTTAATTTAAAAGAAGGTTAAGTGAGGACAGAAGATCTTTTTGTCAATCACACTGTGTAGCACACAAAACTCTTCCAGAACTCATGTAAAAGCCAAGACCAGCATACTGTACTTAAAGCACAGTGTGGCAGAGATACTACAACTGTACCTGACAGATAAAAAAGATACTCCCCCTCCTTCCCCACTGCTTCTTTTCACCTCCAAAATGCCATCATCTTTGCTGTGTTTCCAGAAAATCTAGCACTGCATGATCTTATTGCTGACTGAGGGAGTTCCCAATGCAGAAACCTTCAAAATGACACCCATGACCTGAAACATACGTCTTTGCTGTGGGGTACTGATAGAAGCAAATCAGAAAAAACAGCTGTCAATCCAAGAGCTATACAGAGAAGGGAAAGAAGGATTTCAGCTTCTTCTGAAAGCACAGACATGCATTTGAGGAATTCTTACAGTGGGGTATTATATGGAATGCCTCTTATTATGTACAATTAAATCCTGGCCAAATTATTCTGCAAAAATAAAGATCTAACCACGAAACCCTTAGATAATGTACATCTTCCTCCTAGGATCCCAGTGACATAAGACAAGAAATATTTGAATGCTAAAAGCCTTTATAACTATTCATCTGAATATCTGATTCCTCCTGGTTTCTATTTCCATTCATCTTCTTTCTCACCTCATCATATGAGCAACCCTTCTCCTTCAAAAGAACTGTGCAGAAACCCACAAGAGGGCAGGATCAGGCAGAGAAGGGGGTGAGCCTCACTATTTTACGTAACAAAATCATATGCATCAAAACACGCACACACACACATGCCCGTGAGCGCATGCACACACACACACACACACACACACACACACACACAAACACACACACACAAAACTCCCCAAATGTCTGAGGTTAGTTATCCTTCATGTCCTGACAAGTTACACCCACCTTTCCCAGAGGAACTAGCTCACTCAATAACAAGTACCAGACTTGTGTTAAAATAGCAAATAAAGTAGGACCACCTACCACCCAATTCTGCAAACACTTACTGGTAGACAGTCCAGCATGCCTACTGCCATAGACAACCTCTGAGTCTCAGCTGGTCTACCCGTTACCAAGTACTATACCTCCAGCAAATGTTCACAGAGTTATGCTCTATTGCTAGGTCAAATCAGTCCAATTCTGCAACCCCTGCTCACAGCAGGCCTCAGGCACTGATTTATGATGGAATAACTTATAAGAATTAAACATAAGTTTGGATTTCAGGATAAGGCCTTCAGTCAACATGTGGGAGCATTTATGGCTCTGTGAGACCTACATTAAAAAATAACTTAAAAAACAGTGTTTCCCTATGAGTGGCCTGTTTTTCCATGTTCCAGTTCACTCTTTCAAAAAGGCTGGTAAACTGAGATATCAGTCACTATGTAGAAATGACAACATTCAATTAAAACAATAGCAATTTTCAAGTGACACTTTTTTTCAATAGATGTATGACATTCCTAGACATTCTATTAATTAACAGGCCCCAGGCAACACATTTGGTAAAACAGAACAATCTGGCCTTTGATGTTTATCCAGGCCTTGCCCAAGATCACACTGAGGTAGCCAAGCTGCCGATAGATCCCCCACAAAGAGAACACACCCCCAGCAACCAGCTGTGCTAAGAACCACATGCACCCCACTTTGAAGAATTTTCAGTTTGCACAGAAAAGAGAGACTGATTTATTAATTAATAAAAAACTGCTTGTGTTGGACTGGGCAAGCAGAGTCTGTTAAATGGACTTTACTAATCAGTCCCAAATTTGTTTCCATGTCCTTTTTCCAGTTACCTGTCTCGGCCTCACTTTAAAAGCCATCCTGGTTAAAAATACATATCCTGAATGTTTCCTATATTTCAGACAGGGAATTCAAACAAACCCATTACTTGCAAAGTAAGAATGCTATTAATATCCTGATGAGCATTTGAAATTAACAGCTTCTCATGTTCTACACCTACATGATGGTTATCTAGGAAACTGGCATCCCTGTTACATCTCTTCTGAGCAGCTACAGTTACAATTCATCAGAACACTGGATGAAAAACACCGTCTGGATAGAAGATGTTGTAAGATTCCAGTTGAAACACTCATGCTTTTGATACTCCCACCTGCATTAATAATTTCTGGCTGCATTTGGATAAAGATCTGTGAGTTCCTTCACGTTTAGGAATTTATTAAGGTAACCAAAAATTTGGAATCTTTCTTACTTCTTGTATTATTCATTTCATCTGTAGACGATAATGGTCCTGTTACATTAAAGATAATTAGAGCCTTAGATGGGCTTTCAGAGACATTTCCACATTTTTCAGTGATGTAGCTATGACTAAAACAGCATCCAAAGGGAAAGAAGGAGGAGTATTCGAACTTGAAAGCAGCCAGACTGTCTGGAGGAGATATATTTTGAAGGCTTTATTGGTGGCCTTCTGAGAAAGGCAGCTATGACCTAAGCTTGAAGGCTAGCATGGACTATGTGGGTTTGTGTGGGAGGGGGTTAAATCTAATTTGTAAATGGTGAGTTATTAGCCCTGACATTTGAGAATAGACACTGCATTGTGTTGATGATGAGAGCAACCCTAGTTTTCTTATTAATGGCAGTGATTCATTCTTTCCTACTCCACTATTGTTCCCTTTTACCTGGCAAAGAGAATTGTTCAGATGAGCAAAAGCACAGAAGAAATGCACCAGACAGGCAGAGTTCTGAGAACAGCACTAGCGGATCTGAGAAAGGCTGTGCTACCAAGTAGCCTTTCCTCCTCCTCTACTCCCATTTACACCCAAGGAAGCACTGGTTCTCTTCTGCTTTCCTCGGAGCTTTCAATCTCTCTTCCTTTCACTTCAGGATTATTTCCTTAAACTCAGGCTTTAGAAAACATTAAAATATCCTGAGTTGGGTAAAGGATCTGGAAGCCTTCACGAGCTTGATGAGGTGCTTATCCTCCAAATGTATGTGTTACCATACATTTGGTAACACAGAGCAACACAGCTTGGATTGTCCACTTCAGCCTTACCAAACGGCACAAAAGCAGTTATACCCACAACTGGCCTCCTACACCACGTAAGACCACCCAGAAACCCCACAAGCAGTCTCAGCCAATTACCGTCACAGAAGTCCATACATTAAGTTTAAAGAAAACTCTCTTAAAGCCATGAAATATCAGGACAATAACCAGGAGTAAATCAAGACTTGAGCCTTCACACAGAGCTGTCTTTCCAGCAGCCTGTTTTATAATGTGTCTGGCTACTGCAGTCAGACTCTCTGTTTGTCGCTTTGCAAAGTGTAAACCCAACACTTCTCAGACTGCTTCCCCTTTCCCCCAGCAGACTGTCACGCTGGTAAACGGGCCTGATCCCTTGCAAATGTGAAGTGGCAGAGCTGCATTGACGTCAGTGGTGACACTTCTCTTTATAACAACTACCAATCTGGCCGTCCCACTTTTGCAAGTGCCCCTAAGGGGACTACATGAAACACAAAGCTTGGAAAAGTACAGAGCTAGGACTTAGGAACAGCCTATGGCACAGATCAGGGGACATTAGCCATAAAGAGTTTGAATCCAGATGTGAAATTCCCCAAGGCTAAGACTATTCAGACCATATCTCTTATGTGAAGCAAACAAGTTAAATTAACTATTGGGTCAACTTTGCCCATAAGACCCAGCTTTCTGAGAGCAACTCCACCCAGAGATCTTTGGGAGCTATCTACTGTTGGGGCATGCAAACAGCTATATATCTGCCATATTCCAGTCTGCCTGCATGCAGCCAGCCAGGGCCACTGCAGCAGGCAGGGCAGTCACACTGATTGACACCCTGGGGCTTGGTATGTGCAAGCAGTCCTTGTGTGCAGTGAGCACAGAAACCACAGCTGCAACTTCGCCAACACACAGTGCAAGCCCCAGTGGAGCACAAGATGTCACGTCCAGAGACAGCAGAGGGCACTCAGTTGACTTCAAACAAACAAAGCTTAAATGGAACGTGGCATCCTCAGCTCCATCTCAGGTTTCAAGTGACTAAGCGAAGAGATGCATGAAATTTATATTGAGTTTTCCAGCCATTAAGTGCCTACTGCATAGAGTACCTCTCTCTCCCGGCTGCCACAGCCAGCTATAAAGGTAGCTGGGCTTTGGCCATGCAGAATTCCCACAGATTTCAATAGGAATTTCAGTGTTCCAGTCTGGACTCCAAAAATGCAGTGCTGGACCCAGAACTCTGACGGCTGGAGCCGTATTCAATATCAGTGTCTGGCAACACCCATTTATAAAACAGTGACTCATTCACAGGCACAACTTTAGAGGGACAGACAGGATGACTTTAATCATACATTTCCATTTCGTTAACAAAGCTCAGTAAAACCAGATGAGCACCCTGGATGATAATAGTTGGTATTAACCTAATGACTGCAGTGATCCACTGCCATAGTTAGGAATAGTTTTATATCCTACACAATACGTTGTTTTAATTTGCTTCAAGAACACACGAAGGCATAGCAGTTAATGGACTCCAGAGGCTAAGGACAAAATAATTGTTTAAATGCCCATGAATTTTATTAAGAAACAGGTTTTTTTGAAAAGAAGAGACATGGAAATGAATTATAGAAAGTCTTTTGAAAGAGACACATCCTAAAAAAGTACCTAAGTGACCTAGGAATTTGGGACATCAGCTAAACAAGCTGGCATTAGCACTTTCCATTCATTGTAAGCAAGGGAGCAAGTGGTTTGTAGTAATGGTCTGTATAGGGAGTGACATGTAATTCAGGCAGATATTGCTGCAAGGCACTCATTTGTCATAGCTGCATAGTCCTTCCCACTGACCTGTTGGGTTTTCCATTCAAACATACAGTTTGAAGTCTTTCCCTCTAACATTAACATGCATCAGGCCTCAGACCTGACATAAAGAATCTGAAACCCACAAATTGTTTGTTAAAACTGGAGTTTGGCACTAGATTTTTACTCAAGGGTGTTTTTAAAAAAGAATGGATAGCCTTTTGGACACTTTTTCCAGATCACCATGTCTGGCTAGCCCTTCTAGCACATTCAGGCATATTCCATGGCACACAGCAGGCAGATGCAAGCTCTGCAAGTGCAGAAGCAAGTGCTCTAAGCTGCCCAGATAGAAGCTACCTCTGATCCTAAAGTCATGTAACTGCAGCCTTGTAATGTTGATCTCAAGCTAATATATTCTGCTTCCCGGCAGGACTCTTTAGTTTAGGCTCAGCCCCATGCTAATCATGGCTACACAGCTTCCCATGCAGAGCCAGCTTTCACCCAGCCAGCCTGGAGCGCAGACAGAGCGAGTTCATATCTGCCTGCCAAACCCTGAGTAGACAGACCTTCAGTAACTCAAGCAGTTAGGAACAGAAATGCAGATGAATCTTGTGCAATATTCTCACAGTCCAGTAAAAGTCTAGCCTTTCTCACTAGTTTGAAGAGCCAGTCAGAGTACGGTTGTTTTCTTTGCTTTATGGATTGATATGACTATTCGTTACTTTGTGTCCAAAAATGCTTCCTTCTTGACACCTTCTCAACTTCAGACTGAGTCTGCTCCACTAAGAAGGCTGAATACCCTCCTACTTGGAGACACTTGTTCCTCCAAGATTCGCCTCCACATGAAAAATGAAACCAACACATGCCAGACCGAATTCCTCTTACTAATTTAATCTCCCAAACTCTGTAAGGTGACAAGTGCCAGTCTAGGCCCAAAGGAAAACCCAGGTATTCACAAGTATTACTGAGCTGATAAAACAGATTAAAATCCAGAATCTCAGTCTGAAAACCCTTTGGTTAAGGTCATGGCAATCAGCTGATGGATGAGATTTCCTACAAATGCATCAGTCCTAGACATGAGATAAACATGAGATGCTCTGACAGAATTCAACTTTCTACAGTGCACAAAAATCCTATTGGTACATCTTTCTAGAGTAAAAAGCACAAGCAAAACCTACAGACTATTTTACTTCTGAAACTTCTGAATCTAGTCCACCAGCCATACCACTCTTTACAGTTCCATGATGTCTCTTAGTTACTTTCCTAGGGCTACTTTCCCACCCATCATTTTTCTAGTAAAACACCTAATAGGAAGTTTGTCGGCCATCTCCACCCAGTGGATAGCTAGGTTAATGCACTAGATTTACTGGAAAATACCTACTTGCAGATTTGCAGTATTTCTGATCTCAACTTGCATCAGAAGTTAAGTGTAACGCCGGGAAAATTCATACAAGCAAGGGTTCCAGAACTCATCCACAAAGGTCTTCCGTTTTCCCCTCAAACTGTTCACACACACCCAGGAAAAAAGTCCCCCCATCATAATATAACATCATAGTTACATTATATGATCTGAAATAATAATAACTATTTGACGTTTAAAGAACATAATTCACCTAATTTTGTTGTTTGATGGCCCTAACAGACCATTCATTTACCAATTAATCTTTGTAAGCAAACCTTGGGTTTCCACTAGTATATTTATCCATATTTATTATTGACCACACTATTATCTGTAGATAATTTATTATTCATATTTTAAAATTATAGGGACAATTTCTCCAGGCTCATGCAACACCTCCAGTCAGGAAACACCAACCTGGCAACACATTCCTCTCCTTTGTACAGAGACTCTTCCATCATGACTGCAGCCTCCACACAAATTCTAGCTTTTGTATAATCTAATCCATTAAATCTCCCATGTTCACTTAAACCTGAGTTTTCAATTTCCAGTTTCAATTTCCAGTTTACTTTAAACAGAGCCTGTAGCAGCCCATTCACTCCAGTAAAATCTCAGTGGCTTTTGGGACCAGTCATGGTTTTAAGACATTGTGATTTCCATGCTCTTCCTTAATGTGTTTCCTTCTGCATCTGTCGATTTCAGCCAGTTCCTGATAATACTTTCCTATCAACCTGAGCAGCAATATGGTATCATGTCTTGCTGCAGCAGCATAACAACAAAAGTTATTTGATCTCACATGATCACTGTATACTAAGAGGAGTGAGAATCTAGGTGTACATGCTATTCAAAGAAATTTTTTATCTACTTATTTTTCACATTCTCTGAGGAAGCCATTTAGGATCCCTAATCACTGTGCAAAAATGTAAAAAAAATCTTGTTACTATCCTACAAATATGTGCTTACTGGCTGGAGGAGATGGCAATACTCCTTTCATCTTTTATTCTCTTATTTAGCTCTTTCCTTGCTCCTGCCTCAGCCAATACAAAAAGATCCGCAAACATCAAAGCATAAAGTTCGTAACATCCTCGGTTGTGGTCTAAATGCAATATGCACTGATCTCTTGCACGTGACCATGTCTTCCTCTATTGCACAGTTTGAGAAACCATTGAGCCTATGACTACTTTGCCAAAGGAACTTTCTCTTTACTCCACTCCTGACTTAATAACCATAATGTAACTGAGCATCTGTGATCATAGTTTGCTGTATGTGGCATATTGTTTATGTGCAGTAAGGTAGGTGACACACAATGGCACCCACTTATTTTTATAATCTGAACCTAATTAATGGCATTTGGTATTCCAGGGATAACAGAACAGCTGGAAACCATCAATGGGAAATGGAAGCAGTAGATGAGCTGTTTCTTCAGTCAGCTGTTTCACTGCCCAAGGCACACTCACACACAGTCTCTGCTTCCTCTTGCAGGTCCAGTTCTACTCTCAACTCTACCACTGTCACTCAGAAGTCAATAGAATTATTCCAGCTTTACAGTGCTATAACAGAGAACAGGCTTTGGCCCAAGTATCCTACTGGCACTTGACACATTCATATTTTATCAAAACTTGATACTTAACGTCTTCTGGGAAGATATGCATTCAGGATAAAATAGCAATTAATACAACACTGATTGCCTAAGACTATGCTCAGAAATCCCTTCCAGCTCACAAATAAAGTCCACACAGTCAAGCCACAAGTCTCAGCCTACAGATTCCATCAAAAGATGTATCTTTGTCATATCTCCTGGAGGCCAAATACAGGATTTGCCCTAACCATAAGGAACAGAAACAGAGAATTGAGGTTCACTAAAAATGCCATCTTACTGGTCTTCATTTTCTGTGACAGTAATCAGGCCTGGGAACAGTTAGCCAGAATACTTCTGCTGACTTCAGTTTCTGGGATAGTTCTTCCTAGCCTAACCCTGAACCTTTCATATACACATGAAGATAAACACCCAAAGTTCTACATGCTAAGACTTATGCAAACACATTTTGTGCCAGAGGGCATAGGCCAATAACCTGCAAAGATCCACACCCACCCAGAATTGCACAACAGACCACACGTATTTTGGAGTATGGCATTTGCCTATCACTAAGAACTATCATGCACCAGTCATTTCCAGAAACAGAATTTGCTGGTCTCAATGGATCAGTTACACTGCATTTATTTTTGCTTTAAGCAATATCTTCTATGCCAGTCATTCATACCAATTTGGGAGCTCACCCAGAACCTTCCCTCACCCTTTTCCAGGTCCTCAAACTCAATAACATTAATTTCACCAAGCGGAATTCCTTTGGCTCTTCTCTGCAATCCCAATTTCAACTGTATCCTGAAGAGCTGCCAGACACATTGAGAGCATACTCCACAGGGATCCCAAATTCCACAGTCCACTGCAGCCCAACACTACCTGACAGCAAATTCTTCAAAGGAAAGGAGAGACTCCGTAAAACACCATCAGAGATCTAATGTTTCCAAATGGGAATTCATACATCAGTTGTAACCTGTTCAACCCTGGACATTCAGCTAGCACACAGGTAGTGATAGCACATCCCACACCTTAGTGTGCTCCAGAGAGTGGGTAAGGAGACATATCTTCTGAGTCAGTGCACCGCAAAGGTTGAGCACTTGGGCCTCCCCACTGCCCAGGGTCCAAGTTCAGATCCACTGGATGGCAAGTGGATTGAGTCCAGGAAGACCAGCATTCCTGGCAAGAGCGACAGAAGAAGGTTCCTCCTAGTTCCACCTCTTGCATTGTAAGCAATACACCATTTCACTGATGTCCTAAACGATTCTTTCAGAACAAAGGATAGAAGTGAACTTCCAGGAAGCAGTTCTTGAACTCATCAAGAACGTTAAATTACAGGATATTTTGTAGACCTCCAACTACTATTGGAAAGGCCCAAATAACAATTCAATTAACCTCAAAACAATGACAGCCCTTAATCTAACATATATCAGCAAATTCCTATTTCTCCCTTTTCTAACAAAAATAACAACACTGTAGTTGCCAGTGCATTAATAAGATCCTATTTCTGCTCCAGAGACTGAATCAAACCTTTGTTCTTCACAGCAAAGGATTAAGAAGGTTGCTATTTTGGTAATGAGATGTGGTAGAGGTACTTACTTTGCAGCTGAGATCCAGGCTGGATGCCTGAGAAGAGAATAAACTCTGTCACCTCAGATGAACTTTATTCTTATAATCAGTATATCAAACTCAGTTAATGTGATGCATATCATTAACAATAAAAGAGAGACTATTCACGAATAATTACCATTTGACAGAGTATTTAAGCTCATTTACAAATGTGCCCTATGTTGTTTCAGCTCATTTACAAAATGTGCCCTATGTTGTAGAGAAAGTCATGAATGCAGATTATAAAATAACAAAACATGCAGAAGAGAAAAGAAGAAGAAAAATTACTTATTTTCAAGATAGTTTATTGGTCAGCTATTTCCTTTTTTATATATATACGCTATTTTTTCCCAGATATCTCACCTCTTTTAAAGCAAATCATGGAGATAGACTGCCATAAAGTGACACAAGAAAACAAAAAAAGTGTCAGAAAAACAGCACATGGACAGGGACAAATTAGAGAACACTCTGAAAAGAAGACCAAATCAGAGGACACAGATCCAAGTGCTGAGCCACCAACTCTGTGCCCAAGATGATTGAGAAAACTGTTTGTGAAGCTGGAAAAGGAAGCAGTGACCTGTGAAAATGAAAGCAACTTCATGAAAACATTAGTCATGTCAAAAATATGTTGTTTATAGTTATCATAACAACATTTTTATTAAACAAACATATTTGGTATCTAAAGCTGTTGCAAGTAAAACATTTCCAAAGGACTACGGTAGGTAAGGCAGTGTGGTTAGTACCTGGCACTGCTTTAAAATTACATAGGGATTAACATTTTGCACTTAGAAATGGAAATATTTGGGGCTCGCACCAGAGGAGGTCCAAATTTCTAAATGAAAAGTATTATTGTAACAAAATATAGGAGCATCTTCAGATATAGTAAATGCAAATATAAGTGAATGCAAGCAGAGCCTCAATATTTCACTCACAATCTGTCTATTGGCTGTTGTCATGACAAAGGACTTTGAAAATATGACAAAAATGAAACAATTTACTAACTTTCATTTCCAGTCTAACAGGGCAGTGCATTTTAAATGCATATTTAAAAGTGTTATATTAAGTGCATATTTTTTAAAGACCCACCATGATGAAAAGCAATCCCAGAAATTGGCAGGATGTCACAAGAAAATTAGTCTATTGGTCATTTCTGATATCCTGTGGGAATACTGTTTTACATCTGCTGAAACTCTCTTATCTCTCCTTCTCTAATGAACAGTAAGAATAGAACAATAACAATCCACGGGGGCTCAGATATCTCAGGCAGTACAGGTGCCAGATTTCCTAGGGAAACAAATCTGCAATCAAGCTTTGCCTGTATGCATGTTCACACACACATTACTCCTTCAATAATTTTTTGGACTCAATGACCAATTCAGACCATATCTGATAGAAGCAGACACCTCAAAAATAATTAAATTCCTAACATGTTTCAGGAAAATGGTTGGATTGGTGAATAGAATGACTTTATTACTATTCCTACTAAATGAAAGGCTGCAGTGTGAACATACCCTACTAGACTTCAGAGAACCCACCAGTATTGAGCTGTTATGAATGTCCTAGCCACTGGAATAGCTCCAATTGGAGCTTGTGCCTTGTCAGAAAACCAGAGAATCCAATGCCATAGGAAACCAGACTTTATTCATTCGTAGCTCAGGGAGCCACAGTTTTTCAAAATGAACCACAGTGGAAAAGAAATTGTGCTCACAAGTTTACATTTGCAGGTAACATTTTAATCAAACACACAAGGAGTTGGGCTCAGTGCAGACGTAATGGAGCAATATTTTTTGGCCTGTAATATGTAGGAGGTCAGAATGTACAAATAAACAGTCCCCACTCTTTGAGTCTACAGAACATGTTGATTCCCTTTTAAATCCTCCAGCAGGTTAGGTAAACAAAATATCTATTTACAGCATAAAAAGGGATGGAGTTCTTCAAGGACAACCAGCTGAGTATCAGCACAAAGTTATGACAGTAGAATCTACCCACTGAAACTTTCCACATTTATTCTCTCCAGTAACACCAGTAGTGAAAATAATTGCAGATTATAAAGTAACTTCCTCTTTGGGTACTTAAGCATTTTCAGTGTGGTTTCATTTTCATATCAGAGTAGAAATGTTTTGTACTTCAAATGGTAACTTTCTCTAAAAAATCTTAAAGGTCCTGACCCTGCAGTTCAATCCATGTAGGTGCAACTCTGACATATCTCCAAGACAGATACATTTTCAGGGAAAGGATTTCATCCATGCAAGACTGGGAACTCAAATTTCATTCCAACATATCAGCATGTACCAGGTCCCAAATTGTGCATATGCATCCCTAACACCTAGGTATTCAGCCACCTAAAGGAAACCCTTTAGACTGATCCCTAGGAGGAAAAGGCATTGAACAAAAAATTCTGGATGTGGCAGTTTCACACACACAAAAAAAAGCATCTTTGAAAATTAGTTGAAGAAAGTTTGGCTGCAATTTTAGTGTGGAGAACTCCCATGGAAAATGGTGTCTTCCATATCTTAGCTGAGTTCTCTTTGATAGCTGAACCCCCTCTTGTCCATGCAGCCCAGTTGATAACGAATGGACAACTCCAAGAAGAAATATTCAGCTGGATAAAGGCTTCAACATGTGGCTTCAGTTTCTAAAAATACAATCTGAGTTCTGATGGATGGATAGATATACACACGTACACATTTTTTCTCAGTTTTATAATATAAAAGTCTTTTTACAATTACCTGAAATGATCTCTCTCACTCTGTGCATAATATAGCCACAGGCATAAGTGGTGAAAGAGCACTCCTATGACAATAACCTCCTATGCTTTAATTATATATTATCTCAGACTTGAATATTTTTTAGAAACTTAAAAAAAAATCAAGCTCTGGACTGAAATGAAAGAGTTTATGCAACATCAGTATCTGCACTGCACAGCTAGACAAATCTCTCAAGTCTCTTCTTCCCCAACATATAGGACAATGCCATATTAAGTCATGAGTTAGGGAATATGCCTGGTGTTTCATTTCAAGGAAGAGGCATGGTACAAGACGGTAGCTAGAGGTTATACTACTTTAAGAACGACAAAATGCCAGTTGGACATGCAACAACCATGGCCTTTCTCTGGCTTTGTGACCTGCCATAGGAGCTGCAAAGAAGATGCAGTCATGCTCAGAGAGTCATCACAGAGGAAGAGGAACAGACCAAGGCACTTGGTGCTCCCCCCTCTGTCCACCATGTGCATTTAGAGTATGTTGGGAGACTGGAAGGAGACAAACATCCTTCCCTTGAATAGCCACAGTAAAATCAACAGGTGCTAAGAGTGCCCAGACTTGCTGAAAATGGTTGTCTTGATTTGGGCAACCAGACTTAAAGCAATTTTTGAAAGCTGGAGCCTGCAGGAAAATGAAGGTTAGAAACAAGCTGTCCTAGCTCCCAGGCCTCACACAGAGGCAGCTCTTTGACTGTAGGACTCCTTCTTCCCTCACTTCCCCTAGCCCTTTGCAGTGAGGTGAGGCCAGAGGGAGGCATTTTCAGCCTTCAGAGGACCTTTATACTGTATTAAAAATATGGTTTCTTTAATGTTTCCTTTTTCAAAAGTAGTAATATAAACTAACTGAGTGTGCTCTTAGGAGAGCTTCTGGCAAGGGTATGGGACAATCCCCTGCCAAACCTCATCTCTGGCATGAAGAAATAAACAGACTGTGGTTCTGCATAAAGACAAAACTTTTGGAAAGGCTTTAGAATATTTCTCATAATGAAACAGTGAGGGGGTAGTTTTCTTGAAATTCAGAATACTCTCCAAAATACAAATCCAGCCTTTAAATGTTTTGGTCCTGTCAATTATGAACTGAGTTCCTTCATTAAAAAAACTGAAATTGAAACAATTAAATGATGAATGATTGATATACTCTTATTTTGAACCATTCTCCTTAAAGCCATTTCCATACCACTTCATCTGTCTATAGCAAATAAATATGCCATGTCAGATAGGAGTGTGATTATTCTCATCATCCTATATTACAGAAAGGGAAACTGAGACTGAAAAATCATGTGCGCTGCCTAAAGCCACAAAGGATCCACTGCCCAGAATAGCAGTGCCAGAATTAGCTTGCTCTAGATGCTGGCTGTTGAGCCCTATGCTCCTTGATTATGTTCCCTTTCAAGATATCAAAGCAACAGTATTGTCAAAGATATGGGAAAGAAAGGCCCAGTCTTTGGATTTTATTTCTGGATGCTCCCACTAAGTGTTCCATAGAAAGCTGAATGGCAATGCAGATTACATAGAAGATTTAGAAAAAAAGCAATCACAGTGTTTCAGAAATACTTCAGTAAGAGACCTGACACTGAAATTTCTCATTACCATTGTACTTCGGAGAGAAATGAAGCAAGGCAACTGGGAGCCAAGATGCCTGACACCTTTATATCATTTTGTTTATTATGTGAAACATAACGGCCATGTTACAGAGCAAATCAACCTCTCACATTTAACAAATGAGGTTTATCACACAGAGATTTGAAACATACTTAGATGCAGATTAAATATCCAAAAGGCTACTCTGCTTTGCCAATACACACAGAATGATGTTTGACTGCCCAGTGTATCATGAGTGTTATTAAAAGAAACTAAATACTTTAAGAACATTTTAATAGTGTTCTTTTTTGATTTTGGGTGGAAAGGGAGGTTGTTCTCTTCCTTTTCAGGATTATTTTTTCTAAGTACTTTCTAAATCCTACTTAGCTTTGTTTAACTCCAAACTTTTAAACCCTCTGTGTGTTTCTTCCTCTTTCAAGTCTCCTTAGGCACTCTTATATCTCCCCTTCCAGCAGGGATTTTGCTGTATTATTCCTTTTCATTCTCTGAGAAATAAAGTTGCTTTGACCACAATTTGGAGAACTTCTCCTGCACATACCCAAGTCCACCGTTGCAGGCAGCACCAAGATTTCAGAATTAATAACCTATGAAAAATGAATGAGGCAATACCCAATTCACAAAGCCTTCAAGTTCTCTGCTTACTGCAGCAGATATCTCTGTACTAGATTCACTCATGCCAAATCTTCAGCTTTTCTCTGTAGTAATAATAAGAAGAAAAAATGTTTAAATCTGCATGCCAAAATTCTGATGTCACCATAGGACTGTTCAAGCTGGAGCCAAGTCCCTGCCTCAATCTAGACCTTGACACCAGTCTGTCACTTTGAGAAAAAGGACATACCTCAACGGCGCAGCCCTCCAGTACAGCTACATATTTGACATTTTTTCAAGTACATCACTGCAAGGAACAGTGGTTAAGCTCAAAGCTTCAAGAATTTCACTAAAGAATGTACCAGTATCTGGTTATGTAAAGGCCTTTGGTTAAAGAATACATAAACTCCAAATACCACTGGGGCTTGTGGGTTGGATTTTTGGGGGTTTTGAGTTCAGGAATTTAAGTCACATCTTACTGTGAAAAAAGAGAAAGCAAAAACAACTGAGAAATGGTATTAGTCCACTAAAAACTCAGAGCCATATGCTGTCATGCCACAATAATAAATAGGAAGCTTGTGTAGGAAAGACAGGCTGTGACCTCCTTTCCACTAATTACCAGAAAGCCGTTTTCCTGCATTTTTACAAATACTTTCTTATCTTCATACCTATCATGTTCTGTCCCAATGTAGTTCCCTCTCATTGCCTAGGCCCGAGCTTGATAACTGACCAGTCCAAGTTCTGATGGTGTTTCCCATCAGACTTAATGTCTCATGTGCAAGACAGTGAGATGCCTTTCCTTAAAAAATTCCTCCTTATTTTCATCACAATTCACTGCACTGTTCAATACAGGTGGTGCTATTATACAGAATAAGTCAAGATAGGGTCCTTTAAGTTCTAGATGCATATGGCAACATTTTAGGCCTGAAATTATTCAGAGGCATTACTGGAGAGGTATTTCCTGCAAGTAGCACCATAAAAGAAGAGGTTATTTAAAAGGGATTAACAAAACAACAGAGTGGAAGCGGCTGGCCTACTGGGAGGTGTAACATGAAGATGGCACAAAGCCAGGAGCACAGGACAGCTGCATAGCACATTAGGAAGCAGAAAACTAAGGAGCAAGCTGGGTTTATATAATAATACCAGAGTAGAGGCTCAGTTGCAAAGAACTTCTACAGCATGGGTGAGAAAGCTCAACATAGTAAGGAACCGAATATGCAGTAGCTGAGGAATGCCAAGGCCTGATCCAAAGCCCAGTAAAGCTAATGAAGAGGCATTACTGACCAGGCTGCACATGACAAGATGAAGAGACCAAGCCCTACAGTGAAACCTGACCCCAAAAGAGTCAAGTAAACCCTGCTGATATCAATAGAAGTGCTGCTGTTGTTCAATTAAAATGGAAATGAACACCTAAACATGAAAGGGATCTTCCTTTCACAAAAACTTGTTAAGAAAAGCTTCATGACCTATCATGCACATGCACTGAAATAAACAGGCAAATACAGACATCCAGAGGGTAAACCCCACGCATGCACATGGGGTACATCTTGCATTTGCTCCACTGACCTCATTCCGTCCATCTATGTTTAATTTCACCCACCATGCCATTTCATTTTTTTAGCTGCTAAATATACAACTCTGATAAATTTTGGCTTTTTCTAAACTGTTGCAGAAGGTAAATGCAAAATTTTACAGGATGAAAAAATGTTTATTTTATGTAAACTTATTTTCTTAGCAGGGGATGGAAAACACATTTGAAATATCTTTGTCTTCTGTTTAAAAAAAAAAATCAGCAGATGCTTTTTGAATGAGCTACACTGTTATTTTCCCAAGATGTCCAAAACATGAAACTCATTTAACCCCTAAAGGAGTGACACAGAAATGACACGATGTGCATCACACATCAAATACATGGTCACTCCTGCTGCTCTTTAGACATCTGGGGCTTAATTTGCAATTATTTGCCTTAATAAAGCTAAGCTATACAATAGAAATGTGTAATTTAATGGGAACAAATGTCCTACATTGATGCGGAATTAATTTTCAAAGGGTGACATGCACCATAAATCCTATTGCGTGATTACTATAAACACGCAAACAAAAGAATGAGGAACAGCGTTGTCTGCTAATGGATGTGCAGTTATGAATTTCAATTGTTACAACATGTGATTAATTTACATGTTCAAATTAAGTCTCCATTTTTGCATGTTTAATTATGAAGTATTTAAAAGGGTGGATGGGTGTGTTTGATCATAAGCAGCATTTAGGGAAGAGCTTGGCATTTGCAATTTGGTTGTCCTGGTTTAAAATGTTCTCATTACATCATAGAATGAAAAAGTTAGAGAAAGGAATTCTCTGTTCCCAGCTAACAATACGCACAAGTCAAGAACTCTCCTCTTTCTAATATTTCCCATAAACATGTGCATCAGAGGTATCTCTTGACAAGCAAATGACAGACGGAATCTGTGAAAACAATAGAGTGTTTTTGGAGAGTCTGGTAGTATACATACTGCGGATGCCATCATTTAGTCCTGTTTTAGAGCTCCTGCACTTCTAAAACTTCAGGCACTCCCAAATTTTAGTGGGACTTCCATTTCATGCCTCTGTGCCATCAACAAGCAGCTCCAGGGACTAATGACTCTGTTACAATTTTTCTAGTAAAATGCAGGGGTCCAACAGCAAAGGAGCGCTTAAGACTGTGCAAATAACAGTTTTTTCAGTTCAGCTGCCAAGCCAAACAGTTGGAAAAGAATGTTGGTTCAAACTGAACTAAATCCACAATTTTTCCAGGTTTCCACACCAAAACCACTACCACCCCTACCCAGCCCACTGTGTGTCCTTTAACCTGAAATGTCCCATACGTCTTAAGGAGAAACATTTTTGGAAAATGCAAACATTTGGCAAATGCAAACCTAAAAGGCAAGGAAATACAGGGCTAGCTTTACAAAATCGTTGCAAGCATTGTTCCCTACGACCTTTCATATACAATTAATTCCTTTGCTATGCTGAGGTACTCTCTTCCGGTGATGCTATTCCACACTGTGTTGACTATAACAGGGACTGTCCCAGCTTCCCAAGTGAGTACCATTAACATCAGGTGGGAGAGTCATTCTTACCTTATTGCTCATTGACTTTCAATTATTATTGAAGTAGTTTATATGAAGTGTCTTACTGCAGCTGTTCCATTTTTGAATGATCTGAATAATAATTGCTAGGACATTCGTATGAGGAGTCAGACACACAAATTCAAACTTCTGACTTGATCAGACAGAGCATGGGTTTGAACTCTGATCCAACTTCCCTCATGTGACTAGGTACTAGCATATTGAGAGCTTGCATTGGAACTGGTCCACTTTGCAGTGCTTAAGCGGCCACCATCAAGACTGAGAACAACTTTAAAGCCTGGCAATTAGCACTCTGACCTAGCCGAACAGGCATCTGCCCTACAGACTACTCATCTGGTTATCTGAAGTGAAAAAGTATCAAGAGGAACTACTGAGAGCACACTGTGGTAGACCTCCCTGTTGCTGGTAGGATAGCTGGATTTAAATCTTCAAAGCATTAAACCTCAGCCTCCCCCATTCCAGAAGAACAGCTTAATCATCAAGAGATGAGGTAAAAGAGAGAGACAGCCCTGGTGAGTCCTGCCTTCTTCCCATCACCATCAATATTCATCTCAACTGATTTTTTTTGGTAAATAAGGATCAAATTGCCCAAATAATTTGCTTCATGTCAGAAGTGATCTTTTTTTTGACACTACAATTTTTTCTATTACTGTCCTAGGTACCAGAAACCGTGCACACATCTTGAAGCCAGAAAGCTTCTTCAGATAGGAATATCTTGATATCTAGAAATGCATAAAATCTAGTAAATGTAATAGCAAACTCTTCTAGATAAAAAATATATTAGATAATATGAATAGAGTCAATCACACATACACTCATAGCAATATATGTATTTGAAAATCCTTATATACTAGAAGCCTTAAGGCACCTCAGCTCAGGAGACCAGCTTCCCAATTAGCAAAAAAGTTCCAGAGAAAATCCTGGCATACAGCAGCCTTCAGGCCACTCCCATTTCTATTACATATACCCTTTTCTGCATCTTGCCACTAGTTGTCCTTAGGCAGCTGCAGGACAAGCCAAAACATAGTTTCAAATGTCTGAATTCATGAAGTTTTGTGAAGAAATGGTCTGTTTGGCAAGCATCATACATCTACAGAGATGCCATAATGGCAATGATAGCAAAAAGAAAATATACTGTAAATATATTTATCAGAAGCAATGATTTCTAATGTGATATATAAGCACTATTGAACATTGCTAAGTAATACTAGTAACTCACGCTTGCTAAGTAACTGGATGAATCAAAGCAGTCCCTGCCCCAAAAGAACCAGATCCTAACTTAAGAAAAGATGCAGAATGTAGGCATACAACTGACCTGGTTGAAATTTTAATTTCAAAATATGTTTTATACATTCTGAGTCTCTGAAAGGATAAAGAAAAACTGATCATCTGAGAAACACTTGCACCTGTCTTTTCCTATCTTGCTTCCTTCTGGTTGAGAAATCCAAACTGAAAAATATTTGGTTGTTTGGGATTTGGGTCACAATTCTAGACTATTTGCAAATTTTAGCAAAAGGAAAACCAGTTTAAAGCCAGCACAAACATCCATATATTTTGGCAACATTTTCTTTAAATCATAATGTAACAATTAACTAGGAGGGGAGAGCCTACTGTAAGCATTGTAAGTTGGAAGTACAACTGATAGAAAATTTATGAATTAGAAAAGTTTTCTTAACAAAATAGTTTTTTTAAATGAGGAACTGGATTAAACCAAAAATGATATTTTTACCAGTTTTCTTTCTGGTTTGGCTTGAAGTGTAGTGCATCCTTCCCTTTTTTTTCTTTAACAAAAAAAAACAGTAGGAAAAAAAGAAGAAAATAAGATTACATATGAGAACAGGCAGTGGAGTTGAGAAAAAAGAGTATAAAAAAAGAAAAAATGAAAACGGTGTTATATTTTGTTTGAAATTACTAGTACATGAAATTGTTGCTTTTCAAATTGCACAGAATTAAAACTACTTTTAAAATGTTACTGAAGATACTTTACTTTTCTTTGCTTTCTTCTTTTGCCCAGGCTTGACTGACAATCTCCTGCAGTTACCGTTATGGTTGATACCTGTATAGCATCTACAGTTCTGGGACAAGTAGAAGGTTATTAGGTTTATTACTAAACAGTAACTGAATGAAAAAAACCTATGGCTTTGAAAGAACAAGGCCTGGCATACAGATAACATTTAGGATTGAGTAAATTCCACTAATATTTCCCTAAGTAATTGTTTTCTCTTCTGTCACGTTTTTGTGATTTTTTAATGAACATTTCACTTCTAAATATTGACGCACTCAAGATTTACCGGTTAGTGTCTTCACTGAGGATGAATTTTAATTTCCAGATTGTCCACAGGCAACCAGTATTCTCACCACTGCTTTACGTAACCCAGGAGCTCGGCTATGGCTAGAAGCATAGTTTACAGCAGCCGATACAAGACCAGGACTGTGCAGAACTTCGACTGCTAGCCAGGAGTCACAAACAGCTTCACTCACTGAGTACAGTCTGAATACACTGGATACAAACAAGCTATTGGGGTAACCAGCAACAGCAATTAGGCTCATTGCAATACCACAGTGATGCAGCTATATTAGTTCTTCTTCCAGCGTTACCTTGTTCAGCGTCATCTGAGGACACTCTGCCTCTCACTGAACTGTGACACACTGACCTGCCCAAAAACCCAAACAGACCATGAGCATGGCTTGAAATGCAGCTGGATCCCTGAGAGGCAGAATAATACACTCAGTAAGCATTACAAGATCTCTAGCTTGCACAGCGTTACTGTGGGAGGGCTTTAGTAGGAGCTTTTAAATATTAGCTAAGGAAAAGGGCCGTTTATATAATTTCAGCACAACTCTTCATTCATTCCATTTGGATTTTTAACAGTTGTGTCGCTCTTGTTCAAGTAGGGGATCATCAGAAATTTGCAATGTTCTGGACATTTTCAAACATTTCACATACTTTTGTATCAGAACTGTGGTGGGTCACATGACATGCAGCTGTGTTAACATATTTAGGGTTTGGTTACTTATAAGCTCTTGCATTCTGGAGTATTATTTTTCTTCTTGTTTACATTTGAGGATTACTGGATTTTGTTGGGTTTTTTCAACCACAAGGTTAGAATTTATTGGAAAAAATTAAGCAATAAATAGGTACAGTGTCTTACCTTCATTTTTTGTGTCCTGCCTGCCAGCAGAAGGATTAGGGAGATAAAGCTGGTTTTCTTCTGCAAAACTGCAACTAGTCCAGTCACAAGCTCACAAACACTCCCTTCCGTGTCAGCTATACTTTGACCACACAAGTGTGGTTTACAGATTACGGGAGTCACAAAAACACATGGCAAAGAGCTCTAAGCAGCCTCACTTATGTATCAGCAGGAAGAGCTTCCAAGGGACCTCTCCATCCCTGCAGTGCTGAAAAACTTCCAGGGAAAATCTTCCTGGGTACTCATGATCTGGTTTAACTCAGGCAACACTGTATTCTCTGCCAGCTGTTTCATTACGGCAGTGTACCAGTTCACAGAAAGATTACTTGTAACTCAGAGCTTTACCTGCATAACTTCTGATAACAAAAACAAGTCTATACAAGCAGATTACAGACAATTTAATCACATCATAGACAGATGAATAGACACCACAATTTTTTCTAAAAGTGCTTGACAGCAACCATAAATAAATTAAATGTCCAGCATCTTATTTGATTCATCATTCAGCATCTTGAGTATTTTATTTGACTCTTGTTCTTTCCTAGCTCTGCCACTTTTAAAAACCATCAACAACCTCAATGGTGGAATGCAATCCAAGGCATGCTTGATATTATATGGTCCTGGTAACATGATCTTTTACAGATAAATTTGCAATTAGACATATAAAGCAGACTAGTTAAAATAACTTTGAGGAAAATATCTGAAATTATATACAACAGCACTTCATAATTAGAAACATTACAATGGAATTTGTTCATAAAGATTTTGAAAACGATCTAATAAAAACAAGATGAGTCAGTCAGTTGGCTGCAGATGGCTTAGTGGATAGTTCCTCATAGTCAGCGTTGAGAAGTTTGGAGAAGTCAAAGTACAAGATCTTTAGCTTCAAAACAGTGATGGCAAAGTCTACGATTGGAAGACTAGGAAGGTAAGTAGGTCGCTTGCAGTTCTATAGCAGAAGTGCTTCAGCACAGATGCAGTAAAGGAAAATACTCCACCTGTCTTTAGCTGCAGCTGCAGAAGGTTGTGTCTCTCTTAGGTGCTAGCTCATACCTGCCAGTTCTGAGTGGAGGCCTCAGATACACTTCAGCATACCAAAAATGGCATTCAAATGACATCCTTAATCCAATTTCAGAGAATAAAAAATAAGATCTTGGAATGCTAAAAATATTTTACTCACTACTTTGAGCCTTCTCCGAACTTAATGGGAATGGCAGAAGTCACTGTTCTTAAGACTGTGTCTTCACTGACAAGAAGCACATCTCTATTACAGAATAAATCACTTGCATTAGTTAATCTGTTGCGGAATATTTAGAAGTAAATTAGAGGAGGTCATAATTCTGACTTCACCTAGCTATTTATAGATATCTCAGATACCTTGTTTCCACTCCCAAGGTATTCCTTGGGATACTACAGAAAGGTAATTATTGTACACTCATTATCTTGCCTTAGGAAAGGAAAAAACATAATTTTAAAAATACGGTCATGTCAAAGAAGACCAACCTACAAGAAAGGTTGTGAGATGATCTGCTTGAGTAATTTGCTGATGTCTGTCTCTTGTCCTTAAGGTATTCACCTAGTCTCCATTGTCAGAGAGCATCGTAGTTCTGCAATGACTGATAAAAACTTGGACATTCTGTTCTGTGGGGAGGAAATTCCAACATTTCCAAACAAGTCTTCATTCTAAACAGGAGCGAAAACATGGCATCTCAAAATTTCCTACAAGAAGGAAATTTCGACATGTTCAGTTTTAGAAAAATAAGTTCATTTCATTGTTTTAGTTGGTTGGGGGAGGGGGGGTCCCAAATAAAATTGGGCAACCAGCTGCTCCAGAGGAATCCTGAGACTGCCCCAAGCCCTAGAAATGGTTGAGGAACACCCCTTGGGAGCAGGCTGTACCCAGTCAAGGCAGATTTTCAACCTCCTCAGTAGAACTGTTTCTGCTACAAACCCATCTGGTTTCACACAGAGCCAGCTTTTATGTGCTTCACATTCTCAATATTGTTTGTTTTCTCCTCATACATATTAAATAGAACCTGCATTTGGGCTCTAGCTTTTTCCATAGATAGTCTTGCTTATCATTGTTTCACATGTCCTAGAAAGCACTGCCTGCCTGCACAAAGCCATGTAAAATCTTGATCTTGACCAGATACCACCAACAGATTTTTTTTTTTTTCTGAGCTGACGCAGAGGTCAGTCTAGTTTTTCTTTCAGCCTTGGTAATAACTGGTGACTTCTTTGAAAAAAAACAGCCCTGTATGTTTGCATACACCTAAGGCTGAACTGGTTCCCTGATAAATAAAAAGTCTCCATCAGGATCAACATTTTTTCATCAATTGCCATCTTGGCATAGAATGTGTTCATGTGTTCCTGTACTTTTCTCTACCAAGTCTATCTCTTTCTACTCCTGGTCAAACCTCCATTTCCATTAAAATGTTAAAAAGAAGCCTATCCACTCCAAATTGTAATACCCCAAAAGACCATTTAATATCAGCTTGTAGTGTTAAACACACTGCATTCCTCACTCCAACATAGAAAAGCAAGGGAATGATAACCTAAACCCCTTCAACACATATTTTCTGATCCTCCACCTGAAATTGTATCCCTTACTATTACTACAACTACCACACATCACAGATTAGGTTCTGATGGTCATGTACTGGCAGAATTCCCATTACATATTCAGCTATGGAGTTAGATTGAGTTTGTATCTACTTTGTACTTCTGCTTCATTGCCTGATGCCTTTTCTGCATCTGGGCAGAAAAGAAAACAACAGCATCATCCACTAATAGCAGGAAGCCAATTAACAACAGGAAAAGAGCCAGGAGCTGCCACTGCAACTGAAGTCATCGGCAGAAGTGAGGAACCAAGACAGACATACAGAAAGCAAGGAACAGAGAAGCATGAACAAGAAGTGCATGATGAACTCAGGAGCAGGCCAAATGAAGAGTAGCATTATCCAGAATGACTAGCTTCTGTTCAGAAAGAACAAAACACTTGTCACAGTAAAGACTGATGAAAGACACATTAAATATTTGCTTCCCTAATAATCCTATCCAGCATTTGCCATTGAACATGAAAAGGGAAACAATGTGACTGCAAATGGACAACAGGACCACAGATGGGAAACAATGATGGAAGCAGCTGCAAACAGAAGGGAGGTGTCCAAAAGAAAGCCTTTCTATTCAGAAATGGGTCATTCTAAGTATTTAAAAACCTTGCAATGAACTGAAACAATTTCACCCATCTCAGGAATGTCTAATGAACAAAACAATGAACTTCCTGTGGCTGTAGCAGGTCATATAATATCAGTCCTATCTACTTTGAATGAGGCAAGTTACAAAAAGCAGCCTTGATGATGCATCTGCCAGAAATACACTCTCTTGGATGCCAAGTGCCAAAACAAGTGACAGGGTGGCTGTCCAAACTCATCCTTTTCTATCCTATACTAAATTCTACATCCGATATTCTTTTCTATACTATCCATTGGCCAACTAGAAGATAACTCAGTGTCAACACAGGTGAGAAGCTTTGGCACCACCACCTATATACAGATTGCAAGGACAGTCATGGCTTGCATAGTCAGTGTATAGACATGAAGCAATTTGCTTTGCTTTCAGGAAAAGAGCCTGCTAGAGTCAGCCACCAGAAACAAATTAGTCTGGGTTTTGCAAGCCATTATCTTTACTGAAGATTAAAAGTGTTTACAATGTAGTCAAGTCTGCCAATCAATATTCTCCTCTGTAATTTATCTTCATGGAATTGCATAATCCTCACCTAGATTCACCATCTCCTGGAAAGCAAAGATTCCTTTTTCACCTGGAAGGCATAGCTATTAATATAGCATCTACAATGGGGGAATACAGACAAGCCAGAAACTATAAAGCACTATCTCATATTAACAGTCTACTCTAGTTCAGAGGCCAAGTACTGAGCATTTTCATTGCATTAAATGAACCAAATATTCACAAGTCACAACAGCTGCTGAGGAAATCAGCCAACACACTAGCAAATATGCAACTGGCATCGCATACTGCCTCAACATATCAGCTATACTGCAGCTTCCTCTTCATACCTATACTCTATGCCCCTAGGAGGCACTATATAACTGCAGTCCAGGGTACCTAAGACATTTAGAAAAGCAGCCACAGTCATAAATCCTCTTTTCACATGTTGTTGTTCAACTGCTCTCTATGTGGAGATGATTTATTTCTGTGGTAGAGAGCTGCTCAAAGGAAAGCCTCAAAACATCCTAACAAGGATAAGTGTGACATATGTGTTATGTCAGCCACTACCCATTAGAAGGCCTATTTCCTAGAACAGGCATAGATGCAAGTATTTTCTGTAAAACAGTCAAAGTGCTGACACCTTCTCTGACATTACGAAGGTCATTGTGAACTAGGAAATGCAACTTCCATGGATCTCTTTGTTTAGTCTAATTTTTCAGAACATTCTTCCTGAGACATGTGTCATGTCATGTCAGGATACATCACGTCACCTGCATGATACACATATCATGTGATATACATCCTCCATCTAGTACTCTGGGCAAGGTTCTTCTTCATAATCTTGATTCTTCAGGACATTTGGCCCATCTGGCCATAAAAGAGGAGTCTCCGTGAATGGTAATTCTCTTTCCACACTGAAACAGCAGTGTTCACTCTGCAAACCAGAATCCCCTGGTCTATCTGGAGGGATTATGTCGAGGGGCAGGATGAGACCTCTTCCCCTCAGATAGTATGGGTTATAGAACTCTGTCTTTGTTCAGTTTAACTGAACTGGTGCAGAACGGGAGTAAAATGGTGGTTAGTCAAGCTCACTATGCTTGCCCATGGAGCATTTCATTGTGTTCTTTTTGTTTGTGGTTCCTGTGCATAATCTAAAAGGTCATTCTACACTGAAAGCATTTGTTTTGCTTTTTTAATGGAAAAACAATTCCCCATCTCACAATCCATAACAATAAAAATAAGAACAACAAAACCCCACCCACATGAAAGAACCAGCCAGCAAGAACATCCCATTGCACAACATCTCCCAATCTCATAGAGGCCAACTCTTTCCAACTCTCCCTAAATATCTGTTCGAGAAGTTGGGCTATAAAACATGCCCTAAAGGTGAACAACTCCAAGAGTGCTTGGTCCTTTGCTTGATCCAAGCAATTATTGTGACTCATTGTTCTTATCTTATTTGGTGAGTGACTCTAGTTTAAGCTCAATATGACAATAAGTTCATCATGCTTTGACAATTACTCAAACGGCAAATGATATACAGAAAACAGATGTTAACAGGTGTCTGCATACTATTCCCAACTGCCACTAGACTTTCGTGTTTATTGCACCAAAATTGGACTCTGGCATTGATTTGTCTTAAGAAGTTCCTCTTCAAAATCGTTGTGTTGGACGTTTTATTTTATTGAAACTGGTGATAGTCAACAAAACTTTAGGGATTTTTGTAAAAAGGTCAAATATCCACAAAAAATATACTTTAATTGAGACTTATGATTAAAAAAAATGTTTCCTGGTATATTTTTACAGAAATTTCTTTGTTTATGACAGTTCTGTGATTTTTCTTCTGTTTTGCTTTATTTTTTAACCAAAAGTTAGTCTCCAGTTTTTCAAAAAGAAAAGGCATTATTATCTGGAGGAAAGATGGGAAGTTAAAAAAAGCACAATTTTCAATCAGCTCAGGAGAAAAGTTTTAATACATTTTCACTTCTTTCCCTGTAGCCTTCCATTTATGACACTAATGGAGCTGAGATACAACAGTGGCAGTCAAGCTTAAATCTCTTTGGTGAAACACTATGGGTCTTTACCAAAACACTGACAAAGTCAGCACTGTGCCTCTTGTGAGGGAACTCACAGGAGAGAGAATCAAAGGGGAAGACTGAATACAGCATGGAGATGACTTTGTGCTAGAGGGCTGAATTACTGCATGTTCACACAGAATTCTGCAGCTGCTTCATGGCATCTCTGTCCCCCCCTTCCTCCATCAGGGAAATCCTTTGCAGTGACACAAATCAAGCTCCTGAACTCTTCATTGAAAATCAAAAATGAAGACAGCTTAAGGCATGCCATAGAATTTGGGTTATGATTTGCAATATTCATTAAGTGAACAGCCAATTCTGGCAAAGAAAAAAATGCCCTGAGCTACGATAATGAATACAGGGTTTGTTAAAGCAACAAGATGGATGGTCTCATCCATAATGATCTGACAGTGGCTGCCTTTATACGGTACCTTGTTTTGATTTTCATATCAATAATTATATTATGTGCCTCAAAACATCTGGCTGGCTGGCTGACTCAATGCATGCTAAAAGCATCCTGTCTGTGGATATGCACTGGAATAGGGGCTATTAGAAGATCACATAACAGATGTAGGGAGCAGTTATGATTCTTCAAAATTCTGCACTACACCAGGGCCAGAGAGTGCTCACTGTGGTCCTTTCTGCCCTTAGACATTATGACTTGAATATATGAACTGAGCCTCCCAATGCCAAACAAAAGCACTAACGCAAAAATTCCTCTTCATGCTTTTCTCCAACAGCTCCCAAAGACAGAGAGTCAACATGTGAGTTAGCATTCAGAGTACTCTGATGTAGGACACTGCCTGCCAAATAGCGTGTCACATTGTCACCCAATACAAAGTAGAGAAAGGATTTCTGCTGCACATTATCCTGGCTACTCCCAACCAGTATGGCCATGCTGAGTTTTAATTTCCAAACAAACTGCACGTGTCTCTTGGCTCCAAGGGTGCACACAGCTGCCTGCTTGCAGGAAAGTTGCATTTACTGCTTCATGTGGCGTCTTAGATGCATGTCAGCCAGCCTTTAGCTAGGTTAGCCTGTCTAAAAACTCCACCATGGGTATGGGTGGCTTTTTTCCCTATGGGAATAAAATGGATTCAAACAGTTTGGGGGACTAATGGGTATTTCTCTGACTTGATTTGAAATTATGATACACTGTTTCCTCATACAAAGAGCTACAAAATCTCACTGGGAGTTAATTTGCAAGATAGCTTTAAACAAACATGATGAAGAAAGTTTCTCCTTCCTCCCTTCCCCTTCTCCTTATTTGCTAGAACCCAACCTACACTCTCAAAACAGCCTTTTTTGTTTGGCGTTTCAGTATTTATCATGTATTTTATTTGCTAGTTCTAGGACCAAAGCACAGCTTTGTGTAGGACCAGCTTTAAGTGTTTCCTGATCTAGTGGCAAAAAAGCAAATTTGCAAAACAGGGGCCACAAATGAATCTTTATGTTATTTGCTGGCAATAACTGTTTCTTCTTAAAACTGTCAAATTGGCCAGACCAATGAGTCTAATTTTCTTAGCATTTTATAGAGGAGCTAGAAAGTGAATGGGGAGGGAGGAAGGAAAATCATCCCTGCCTACTTTAGAAGATGCCTATTAAGGAATCTTCTAAAATGTCTTCTACATTTACACCCAAGGTACTCTGAATATGCAACCACATGCCCCTTCTAGCATCTCCACTAACACAAACACAAGTAATTACACAGTTGAGTATAATGTATATGGTCATTTGTGTTTGCCCCATGTTCTTGGAAAGCAGTTTTGTGGGTGTTTGGCATTCTGCAGCAGCTAAGTTACCTTGTGCAAGATAGTACCTCAGAGTAGATAATGGCTAGTTGTCTACGTTCAAATACACCTTGTGAGACATGCTTCCCCCAGCCTCCCTGCATGCACAATCTACTTCACAGGACATGGGCAGGGGGAACATACTTAGGCTCACAGAGGTAGTTCAGACAGGGGATGAGTTTGAACTACTAAGACCTGCAGCACTGAGTTGATATAATGGGGGAGGAGATAGTCTGACCAGCATGTATTCATTCCATTCTGCAGCAAAAGCATAATCAGGGAGAAAAATGCAACTCTCAGGATCAGAAATAAATATCCATCCTACTCTTGGGGCAATGGCACCAAGTACTTGGGGCATAATGCACAGAGACACATTAGCCCTAAAAGGAAGTGGAGTTTTGGGGGGTTTCTTTTTTTTTAGGGAGTTGTCTGGATACTCCATTCATCTGGCAGGTCAACACTCAGGTATCTTTTAAAATAAACTCATTGCTAACAACAGGTCATGTTAACGCTCCGAACTCTTTGCCTGAGCTATGATTTCCAGAGTAACTTTGTAACATAAGGCTTGACCAGTTAGTATTTTCTTAAAAGGCAGTTTGTAGCTCACAGATTAAGAAAATGGTTTATGGCCACCCGAGTCAAGATTCTTTCCACATTTTTTTTTTATACAGACACATGGCTTTTTGCAAATTCACAAGCTTCTGCCATAGCCTCTCTGGTCCAGAGCTCTACTACTCCTCCAGTACAATACTTTCCACAGCCTATCCCCCACCTCTCCCTGTGCCCTAAGGCCAAATTATACAAATGGATGTGTTGCTTTTATGACGTGGACATTGCTGAGAAATGTTAACAACAAAACCCAAAGTCACATTAAGTTTGTCTTGCTTCAAGTTCCCCTACAAACTTGAAACATAGACTAAGCTTTTCAAAAGCTTTGCTGGGATACAAGGATCTTCCAAATAAACTGTGGTGCAAGTGTAAGGCAAAGCCAAAGCAATGGATGATTTTGTTCTGAGACCTGTGGAAGTTATGGCTTTATGATGACCATTTAATTTTGTATTTTATTATCTTTAATCCTGAAAGGCTCTGGTTGAGCATGCTGAGGCAATAAAGATTTTCATTTCAACTTCCTGATCATGTGAAATTTGTCAATTGTCATGGATGAAGTCTCAGGAGCCTGATTCACTAGACCATAAAGTTCTAGGGAAAAGGAAGGGCCTGAGCCCAGAAAGACTAAAAGCAAAGAAAATGGTAAGCCAGCACCCTCCAAAGTGAAACTACAGAAGACCAGAGAACATATCATCTTGTCAATATTTGCAGGGCTATGTGTACTCACCTGACTTTGTTTTGCAAGTCACTGATAGGCATGCACAACCCCCAGCAGACACCTGCATTTGAAGAAGTGTTTACACACTTACCTATATACACATCTGCTCAAAAATAATCAGACTTGCAGAGCTACTAAGCAGAAACCAAACTGCATACACAAGTTATGATTGAACCTTGGCTTCTTCAGAGGCACAATGCTACTGAATTGAGCACTTGTACTGCCTACTGTAGCCCTCTTATTACCATGTTTTTAAATGTGGTTTTCTTTAAAAGGTAGCTTAACTTCCTGAAAGGACTTTCCATTCCAGCCCTTACTGAGTGAGTAGCCCCACTGAAATCAGCTTGATCTGCATTTGCAGAACTTGGAGCAAGACCATGTTTCAATACTGAAATGTAACAAATACCTGCAGAGAGAACCTGATCCTGCTCACCTTCTGCATGCAAGCAGCCTAGGTAGCAACAATGAAACCACAAACACAGCAGAGGCAAGAAGTTCTCACTTGACTGGAATTAGCAAGAAACCACAGAGAAAAAGAAGTTTAGAAAATTCATTCCTAATGCTCGAGATATGAGACTATTGTATGATAATGTCACCAAGACCATTAAGAGTAGAATCCAAAGACACTTGATATGCTCTAATTCAATCATAGATTACTGGACTCCTCATAGGAATCATTGGTAGTTTGTAATACAAGTCAGAAAAGAAAACCATAAAAGCTCCCTCTAACTTTAAATATAGCTGAAATCTATTGAAATGTTGTAGCCAGTTGTCTTTCTCGCAATCTGTATTAGCAATAGCAAATATACTTCAGTTTAACTCTGTTTCTCATGAACACTGTGCCAAATCCTACCTGACTACATCATAAAAACTGTCTCCTTTTACTACTCTTCAGAGTGCACAAGTAAATAAGGTAAGTAGGAGCTGGCTACAGGCAAGATATCTTCCAACTTCAGGATGCCAAAGAAGGATTGTCGCAGGACTTCAGTGACAGACTTAATGTCAAAGTAAATTTTAACTGTCATGTTGTTTCTGTCACTCTGATGGTCAATGTTACTTTAATATTTTTAATATTGCATTTTGGAGTAAATCTGTTAATATTCTTTCTGGTCACTGTCAGCTGGGGATGCTCAATTAACAGCACTGCTGCTATGGTAAAACAAAATGATTTATCACTCTTCCAGGATGAAGGAGGAAAGATTTTTTTATACTTTTTTTGGCCTTTTCTAGCCAACTGAATTTGACCTATGATATAAACACAAGTCAATAATAAGTAATAACAATTCTTTTCCTCATTAGCTCTTGAGTGCGATGTTTTCCGGGATACTCTACTTTGCTGCATTAGGGCAATTTTGTTGTTTTTCTAACTCCAAAGCAGAACAATAATGACAGTAGCATCCAAAAAAGTTTCTGGTAATTGCCTAAATTGTATAACACCTAACCAGGATGTCAGGAAAACAGCCAAAGTATTTTACATTATAAAACTGGGGCTATCATCTGATAGCGATTTTGAGTGCATTTTCAGACTAGCCAGAGTTTACAAGCTTTCCTAACTCTAGTTTAGCCAAAAGTCTTTCATGGACCATCTGGTTCTAATGATATAAAACTAGAATATTTGGTGTCCTTTTCGCTATGTTACATTAAATTAAAGCTTAAAATATCAGTAAAGCAAAATCCATTCTTTTTATATTATGTTTTTTAAATTAAACATTAAGTATTTTGGCTAAGTTAATATGTTTATTTTTGTAAAACTGTACAGCATATACTATATGATACAGTCGGCTGAACCCTCAGTTCAGTTACTCTTACATGCTTCTGGTTCGCAGCCCACTGAGGCAAAGGGAAGTGTATCCATTGATATCAATGGGCTCTAAATGAGGCTCCCACTGTGAGTGACACCAGATCCTTATTCATCTTAAAACATGCATGAGGTTTCAATACTTCTCCCAAGAGAAAAGGTTCAAATTATGCTTACAGTAGCTATTCCTTAATTAAGCATTAAAAGGGCCAACCTGTGCATTCCATGCATACTTACCAACCCAACTGAAATTCAGAGGAATCAAAATGTTAAGGAAGTGATAAGAGGGATTTTACAGGGGATAGGCATTGTGAATTATACAGTCTTTGTATGCACTGTAGCGAGCTATAGATTGTCTGGGTGTGATTTTCACAAGTACCTGTAAGACTTCATCTTCCAGCAGTTGTTGAAAGGCAACGGGAGTTTTGAAAATCCCACACTAAATGTAGCTCATCACTTCTAAACTCAGCCCCAACAGGTTCCAATTCCCTACATTTCACCATCATTCTTAAAACCTTTTTCTGCAGGTGGAAACACAGGCCGAGATTTCCAGAAATGTGTAGAAAAAGTCCATTTTTAATCACAGAAATGCCAAGCATCAGTGGGTCCAAGGAAGTCAAACCAGCCTGGAGGTCAGAGCAATCAATTGGCTGGTCAACCAGCCACTACCTCAAGAAGCTAACATCACACACACGCAGGCTAAGATCAGTTAACAACAAATATAATTTCTTACTTATGAAACCAGCATATGTTTTACTGTAGCAAGCGGCCATTGTCTTCATTCATCTGTTTTGGTTTTCTCTCTAGTTTTTATTACTACAATCTTAACTGCAAAGTTTCATCCCTGTCTTAGCAAGCACAACAGCAAAACTCCCAGCTATTTCACTGAGATTAACTGAGATACAAGTATTGTCTGAGGGGGACACCACAGCCTGCTCTGTTCTATACTCTTCACAGATTCCAAATATGCTGATAGGGTAGACTTCCTTTTGTTTCTCCTTTCTTTGTGCTTTTTTCTTCCCTCTCCATGGTAGCTTCCATTTTACTATTACAAAATAGTTAGAACATATAGTTCCAATCCTGAATTCCTTACAAAGCACTCTAAACAGGAGTTTTGCTGGAGTAAGGAAAGGACCGAGAGAGGACGGCATGAATTGGCCCATACGGAGTTACATGCTAACTGTTGTTATTGTTCTCAGAGAGTGCATTTAAGGTTTTGGGAACAAACAATAAAATGAACAGCTGAACAATTTTAATCATGGCCCAGTTCCTAGTTACAATTATTTTTAAGCTGTCTCACCATTAGCTAGACTCTTATTTTTTTCCCAATGAAAAAATATATTATGTAAAACTTAAAGAAATACTGTTATAAAATGACAGTAAAAGTAAAAAAAGTTTTCTCAAATGTGACATGCTATGACTTCTGTTCTTAGCCAAGCAATCACATATGAGTTCCACAAAATTTTTAAAATGTTCCATTCTCTATATACTTCATGTGCCAGCTAATTCTCTAGGAAAATATACTTTCCTAGATAAGAGAAGAGTGGCCTCTGAACTCTATGACTAGACAGAGAATATCAGATTTTGACCACAGACATGTCTGAGCAAAACTAAAATGCAGGACACATGTCCCTGCATGTGTGCAGGGACACATCAAATCAGGACAAGATGACAGTTCACACAAGCAAATAAGAACAGGGGAGTAAGATGGCACCAGGATGGTAAAACGTTAGGAGAGACTTTTGGCCAAAAATATCCCTTAAAGATCCCTTCTTCAGGGATCTTCAAGCCTGAATCAATTACTTCCACTGGAGTCAACAGGATGTCTTGTTGTCTTCAGTGTCTGTTACTGTGGCTCATTACTTGTGTTACAGCAGCACACTGAAGATTCAGCTAAGCTCAGGCACCGTCATGCCAGGTGCTATACAAACATGCACAACACCATAATCCTTTCTTAACAGGGCCTGCATTAAGCAAGACCTTGAACCACGCGGGACAAACAAAGTATGGCAAGGAATCCAAAGGGAGCCCAAGGGATTTAAGCTGAGTTACAAAGACAATCAGTGGCAAAGCAAGAAAGACTTTGGTTGCCTGACTCTACCCAGTGTCCAATCCATTAAACGATGCTCCCTGCTGATGGACTTTGGGTCAAACCCTCACTGCACAACATGAATGATATTGAGTGAATGAGGTAAAAAAACCCTACCTGCTAAATACTGTGAACAGCTGCTGCAGTACTTCTACCTCATGGAGCCTACATGCACTGCATTAAAATTCACTTGTGTGCAGAAGGCAGGAATCACTAGGGATCCATTTGCAACTCTTTTTCTTAATAAGATCAGAGTTCTGCAAGAAAATGTCATAAACAGAAACAGAATCACTCCAGAGGTTACCCATTCCCCCTCCACACACACTCTATGGCAGGCTCAGTTATAACCATGTCATTCCTAACAGATGTTTGTCTAATCCGTTGATGGATGCTCCAAGCTATCATTAGGCAATCTCTTCCAGCACTTCACTCCCCTTGCCATTTGAACTGGTTTCCTAACTTCTAATCAGAACCTTTCTTGCTGCAACTTATACTATTCTCTTCCGACCTAACATATCCTCTCCTCAGTTTTCTCTTCTCTTGGCTAATCAACCCCAACACATTCAGATATTTCCTTTTAAGTCATTTGGTTGACTGGCCATCAGTTTGAGATCCACTCTAACCCTAGTACTTTTTCTACAGTATTGTTACTTGGGTTCTCCACCCAGTGTTTATATAGTTGATTATTCCTGCCTAAGTGCAGTAATTTGCACATGCCTGTCAAGCGCTATTTGAACTTCATTTGAGACTATAATTTTGATTTCTAGTGTTCTCCTTCAATGTATGTGCAGTTTGGTGTCAACTGTAAATTTTATAAGCCTATTCTCTATACCATCATCAAGGACACACCAAAAATATTGAATACTCACAGGCCTCAACAGATCCTCCTTCAATACATCAAAGAGCTACTGAAATTGTTTAGATACAGTCAATGAATTTATTTTGTACCCACTCTACAGTAGTTTCACTGAGACCATGTTTGCCTAGATTTCCTATTAGAATGTTATGTAAGAATACCAAAGATCTTACTAAAATCGATAGTTTTACTCCTTCTTCTCTATCCACAAAGCCTGCTGCTCTGTTGTACAGGGAAATTAGATTGGCTTGACACAATTTGACAACTGATGCAATTTGTTCCTGACTGTTATTCATAATATGTTGGCTGTTATTCATCTTTTTATCCTCTATGAGTTTAAAACTTGTTTGTTTCCAGAATTTTGGGGGGAACTCTATTCAAACTAATTAGTCTTTTCTTTCTAACTGTTCTTTTTTCTCCTTTCTAGAGATAGGCACTACATTTTTCCCTTTCCCCACCTACCTTCAGTGAATTCTCATTTACTAATTATTCTGCATTTGCTTTTTTAAATATTTCTAAATGTAGTACATGAAGTCCAGACAACTTGAAGCAACTAACTTAGTTAAATACCATGCAGTTAAAATCTGTACCTTAACGAAAATGCACAAGGAAGCATGAACGTTCATTTTGCAATTTTCTGGGTTCCTTGAACATTTTACTTTGCAATTTACTTTGCCTTTTCAATAAAATTTGTCTTTTTCCCCTGTTTTTTAAACAATTGTCGGAATAGGTTGGTTGTTTTTAGAAAAAACATGGGTTACTGCCTAGAAAAAAATCAGGATCATGGGACTCTTCGTGTACAGACTTGCATCCCATGGCTAGGAGCAATAAATGCTTTGTTTGGATTCTCTAATTTCTAAAAAGGGATGAAATCACCTCTTCTCTCTCCAAACAGTGTAGCACTTTGTAGAAATAGTTGCTGGAGTTCTGGAAACAGTGTAGTTGCATCAGTGAAATGCTGCAGCTAAACTAATTAAACCTATTATTCTGCAGAGCTAGTTACGCCAAGCACAAAACCATGCTACAAGAATTAAGGCTTTCAGATGGGGAACTAAGTCCTTCAGAGATAACTCAGGTTTTCTTGCACAATGCTGCAGCACTGATTTCAGCCAGAGCCAGATCACATTCAAAAATGGTAATTCTCTCCATCTACTGTCCTTCCCTCCAAGATTATATAATGTAAAGCTCCAGTTCATCTAGGTTTATTCTTGAACACATGAAAATGTTACGTAGACTCTTTTACACAGCCTTCACACCAGGTTAATATTAAATTCCATAACTATGCAATTATAAGAGTTCAAAAATTCCTACCTATCTTGTTAATACAACTCATATTTAATCATGAAAAAAATTCAGTAGAAATAATCATAATCATCCTGATCTTCACCTTGTACTCTATCAGTTCCTTTCTTGACATACCTTTAATGTGGAGAGACAAATTTGACAGGTCACTTCTAATTATTTATTAATGGCTTTACATTTCCAAGAATTTTAGGAAACAGAAATAGTGTTTGGTGTGAAAATATAACTTACGGTCACCGCATAGTAAGGATCCTGAATGCGAATATTTAGGTGGAATTGCCTAGTTTGCTGTATTTTTTTTAACTGTTGATAAACATGTCTTTAATGATTCTAAGTTCTATGAATCTTTTGCCCACTAAACCACAACCTTTCAAGGCAAGGCCCAAACTACTTAATAACATCCCTGTAAGTACAGTTGTTTTGAAAATAAGAGATCATGGACTAAACTCTGGGCAGGAGGACAAACCTATAAACAATTCAGACAGTTCTTTACACAAAGATTGGTTGGAATATCAAACAAACTGCCAAAAGTTATGCAGCCAGCAGTTAAAGCGACTTGTGTACATTAATCCAAGAAAGAGTTGGATTATGTTTTGGGAAAGAAGGAAATACTATGGTACAGCAGCCACTATCTTTTTTTTTTGGGGGGGGGGTAATTGGGGATTATGATTAAACTGTTTCACATAATTAACAAATATGAGCAAACTTATAACAAGTTTAATTATTAATGATTAGCAAACTTTCTCCTTTCATTTGCTGTGATCTGCAAGAAAGTTTCCCATGGGTATACAAGACTGACCACTTGGTTCCCTTTGCAAGACTGCAGTTGTACTTTTACTTGCTGAAGTAAACATGACCTTTTTTTGGCATAAGGATACTTAGCCAGCAATTTTAAAAAGAAATTAAAGACTTAGAAAAACCAATGAGGAGGATGAGATAAAATAACTAAGACATCTTAATGAGTACACAGAAGACCTGATAATTCAACAGATACCTAGAGAACAGAAAAACTGAAACGAAAAGCAGCTTTGTCTGTTACATGTTTTTGTCATGTCTGACCCTTTTGTGGTCATCAAGACTTATTACACAGCAGAAAAAAACAATCGGATACAGAGAAATAGTTCAGAGGAAAAAAAAAACACATGAAGAGTCAAATGCAAATTCATTTTTCACCAAAATTCTGTGTCACAGGAAAACTGATAAAGAATTGTTTTTGTTGGGGGAAAAGTAATTTTTACAGTTTGCCAGAAAAACTAAAATGCCAAGATAATCACCGAGACTGAACAGAGGAAAGGAACAAAAGGAAAAAAATTATACTACATGAAGCTTCAAGCATTTCATTGCAAAAGGAAAGACTAAGAAGGCTCAAAGATTGCTGGTATCAGTAAAGTCCCCTCATTCACCCAAGCTGTCACCCAGCTGTTTTGCCTGGTGCCACGAACAGAAGCAGTAGCAATGATGAACGCTGCTGTTGCAACAGGAGAAATAGAAAAGAGCAGTGGTGACAAAGACAAGGAATTAAGAGATGGAAAAAAACACTATCACCCACTCCCTTTCCTTGCCAACGTCTGCTGTGGCACATCTTTGAATAGTCTGTCCAGTGTATTTCTAATTTCTCAAAGGATCAAGTTGCTGCTGTCTCCCTTCAAAGATGCTTTCATGACTTAGGAGAAACTAGAAATGATACAGCTATGAGATAACGGGTAGTGTAACAGGGCAGACAAACATGAGCAACGTGGATGTCTGTTACAGACCGCTTTATCAAGAAGAAGAAGTAGATGAGGGCCTCTTCAGACAACCAGAGGAAGCCTCAAGTTCGCAGGCCCTGGTCCTCACAGGGGACTTTAACCACCCTAATATTTGCTGGAAGGAGAACACAGCAGGGCACAAGCAATCCAGGAGGTTTATGGAGTACACTGATGACAGCTTCCTGTCACAGGTGATCAAGGAAATGACAAGGGGAGATTCTCCACTGGACCTGATACTTACAAACAAGTAAGAACTGGTTGGGGATGTGAAGGTTGGGAGCAGCCTTGGCTGTAGTGACCATGAGATGGTGAAGTTCAGGATCCTGAGGGGAAAGAACAAGGGAAATAGCAGGATCACAACCCTGGACTTCAGGAGAGCAGAGCTTGGCCTGTTCAGAGACTTGCTTCGAAGAATCACATGAAATATGGTCCTGGAGAAAAGAGGGGTCCAGTAGAGCTGGTTTATTTTGAAAGATCACCTCCTCTAAGCTCACAAATGGTCCATCCTCACAAGCAGGAAGTCAAAAATAGGGGGCAGGAGGCCTGTATGGATGAAAAAAGAACTCCTGACAAAACTCAAACACAAAGTGAAAAGAAATCATACAGGAGGTGGAAACAGGGTAGGTGAACCAGGAGTAATACAGAGACACTGTCCGAGCATGTAGGGATGGGGTTAGGAAAGCCAAAGCCCACCTGCAGTTGAATCTGGCAAGGGATGTGAAGGGCAACAAGAAGGGCTTTCACAAGTACCTCAGCAGCAAAAGGGAGACTAGGGAAGATGTAGGCCAGCTGCTGAATGCAGCAGGGGACCTGGTCACAAAGCATATGGAAAAGGCCAAGGTACTAAGTGCCATCTTTGCCTCACTCTTTACTGGTAGATATTTGCTTTCAGGAATCCCAGGCCCCTGAGACGTATGGGAAAGTCTGGAGCAAGGAAGCCTTACCCTTGGTAGGGGAGGATCAAGTTATGGAACATTTAAACAAACTGGATACCCAGAAGTCCAAGGGAACTGATGGGATGCACATCTGAGTGCTGAGGGAGCTGGCTGGTGTTGTTACAAGTCCCCTCTCTATTATCTTTGAAAGGTTAGAAGGCTAGTATCTTCTTGGACTGCATTAGGAAGAGCATTGCCAGCAGGTCAAGGGAGGTGATCCTTTGCCTCTACTCAGCATTGCTGAGGCCACATCTGGAGTGTTGGGTCTGGTTCTGAGTTTTCCAGTGCAAGAAGGACATGAACGTATTGAAGCATGCCCAGCAGAGCACCACTAAGGTGATTAAGGGATGGGAACATCTGACATACCAGGAGAGTCTGAGAGAGGTGGAATTACTTAGTTCTTAGAAGATAAGGCTCAGGGGAGATCTTACTAATGTGTATAAATACCTGATGGGAGGGTGTAAAGAAGATGGAGCCAGACTCTTGTCAGTGGTACCCAGTGAAAGAACAAGAGGCAATGGGCACAAAATGAAATACAAGACACAGGCAAGACAACATAAGGGAAGACTTTCTTATTGTGAGAGTGGTCAAACACTGGAACGGGTTCCCTAGAGAGGCTGTGGAGTCTCCATCCTTGCAGATATTCAAAACCTGGCTGTACTGAACCACCTGCTCTGTTTAACCCTGCTTTGAGCAAGGTGGCTGAACTAGATTATCTCCAGAAGTTCCTTCCAACCTCAGTCTTCTGTGTTTCTCTGTTCCAGGTAAAGCTCTCCTGGAATTTCCCTCAAAATCTAGTAAACAGGAAGATGAAAGTGAAGCAAGTAGAACCCCACACCAAACAACTATTAAATAACCCAGAATCAGAATAGGACAAAATCTATCATGCAGCTGTAGTGCTATATCATCAAATTATGTTCCACATGCTGAAGGTAAAATCCATGAGGTTTAAATTAAGACACAGAGTAGATTTACTAGAAAGCTTTTGTTTTCTTGATCTAAGCATTTATCATCATTTTAGACTAACAGCTGAAATTCATCTTTTGTAATGATAAATTATGGCTGGATGAAACTTCTCTGGGCCTGCCCTTTATTTCATTCTTAGTTGCATTCCCTTGGTCTTTGAGGAACAACTAGTCGAATTAGGAAGTCCTCTTACAAAATGGTTTGCAAGAAAGCAGGGCTATTTCTGTAAACAATGGGAACATCCAGTTGTTGAACCTCTGTCCTTGAGAGAGGAAAACAAAATGGGGCTATTTGACCAAAAAATATCCAAAATCATACCAAAGGATTTTCACAGTGATGGAGATGCCAGAGGTGACAAGTTGTGAACTACCTTGGCATGAGGTAAAAAATTATACACGGAAATACCAGGGGGTAAAAGATTCACAGTTGCTCAGAATGCTACTAAAAACAAAGTCTTGGAAGACAGTAAAGATCAAATACTAAACTGCAGACAAAGGTCACAGAGAGAGACAGTGCTTCTAAAAGAGAAAGCCTGAGATAACATCTGTAAGTAGTGCTAGTGACAAGGGAGAAAGGGAGGAGAATGGTGCCTGTACATATTTATTATTGCCAAATAGGCTGAAAAACTCCAACATCACTGCTATGGTATTTTCTTCACTAGATCTAAAGGACAGCAGCAGTGGAATCTGCTGTTTGTGTTAAAGTGTCAGGAGGGGAAAGAACAAAGACATGGAAACATCTGCTTTTAGAAGCCACTTGAAAAATAATTATGCAATAGCATGTGAAAACCATCTGTTAAACATGCTGTTGTCCACCCATCACATCGAAAGAAAGCACTTAGGGTAAATATAAGCAAGACCAGAAGAAGACCGTGGCACATTTTTCTCTTGGAACACCCACTACCCCTAACCTAAGCTGAAACCCAAGTGCAAGTTCAGCAAGAGAAATATGTGACAGAAGCAAGCAGAATGATACAACAGACCCACTGCTGAACAGATGGTATAACCTGCTGTTACATAATCAATACAAATTGAACCAGAAACCATGCTTAGCCTGTGCATTCTTTCTAAACACAAACAAATTGCTTCCTGGGAATTTGCGGCCCTCCCATTCACAGAATCCAAGGGTTTGTAAATAGTCATGGAGCTTTATGTTATAACAGAGTAAGGCTATTGCAGCACAGAGCCTCCCTGTCCACCACGCAGAGGAAGTCCAGTTTTGTGTAAATCTCTTCACAGAGCAGAGTCCAAAGCCTTGAAGATTTCTGAGACAGGAATATATACTGACACACTAACATGGATAAACCAGACATGAAATGCTAGTCCATTGAAATCAATGGCAAAATTTCTGTAGATACCAAGGGGACTGGGTAGCAAGGGGAAGATTTTATGAAGTGCTAGAGAGTCAGTTAAGAAAGTTGCAGAACTTTATCTTCCAGAGACTCCAGAACAAAATGCCTGCACCTGTTAATACCTCCCAGAACTAGGTCCCAACACACAAAACAGCCTAGGTCCCAAAGAGCCCACCACAGTGCATTGCCATTTGGGAGCAGGCGGGAAGGAAGGGAGCGCAGTTATAATGTAATACAAGCATTAGGAAACAAATGACATATCCACGCTCAAAGTGCTGTGCAAGCTTATAGGTGAGATGACTGGTTTAACTTCAAAACTTTTCACGTGGTCTAGTAAGTCCAATGCAGTGTTGTGTTGACATGATGCTACCTGAATTCTAAAAACTACTATCTCACCTTACCATTGTGATAAGCACTTAACAGCTCATTCAGTGCTGGTTTACATGTCCTCATGAAGGTGATTTCATCTAAAACATTTTAACCTGCAATTGAGTCAGACAGAGAGTGTGCATGGTTTGTTCCCATGGCCCTGCTTATGGGCAGAAACTTATTGAAGTACCACGTTTAATCCTGTTTTATCCTGTGCCTACACCTTTAGCCACAGGCAAGGAGAGTTCATGTTTTAGGTCTCGAGAGGGCTTACAGGAGCATTATGCAACACCTGATGCTTTGCAACTTCTGAATTTAATATTTAGCACAGCTAACTTCTCCCACAGTTCAAATGACATATTATTCATGAGATTCTATATGCTTATGACAGAAAAGGGCTGGATTTGAGGCCCTGCCTCTCCTTTATGCTCAAGTTCATGCTCAAATTCAGTTGCATAAGACATTCTTCTCTTCCTACCAAAACATCTGATTCCTTAAGTTAATGGGAAACTCCCCTTGGACCTTAGAATAGGCCCCTAAAATACAGCTGTTCATTGCCAATGTGTAGCTTCATTTTGCCTCAGAAGTGGGTATTTGTCAGTAGGGAGCAAAGTAATTGCTATAAATATGATACAGTTAGTAAAATGCTTTGAGATCCTTATTGGTGAGGGACAAACTAGAGTAATGTAAGAGGATGTTATTTTTATATCAATAAAACAATGACTCTAAAAGATAGCCACCTTGCTGCTTAAGCTGTCACAAGAAAGTGTAATAAAGGGGGGAAAAAATTTAAACATTTCCAAAATAACTGTAAACCAGATTTAATCTCACTGAATATCCCAGGAATTGTCTTTTCAAAACAATGGCATGTAATAAGTGACATTTCAATGTTTCCTCCGCTTATTTTTATAAATAAAAAATTCTTTATGAAACATTCTAACCCCTGTTAGTCTCAGTCCTTTCCTGAACTATCAACAGTGATTAAAGCAGATGATTTACTAAACATTTTCTTTTCTTTGTATATTTTTTTAAAGGAACATTAAATGAGCTCAAAAACTCAACCCCAATCTTGACAGTTTGGTAAAAGCTGTCCATTCTTTGCCACGAAAAAGTGTTTGCAGATGAGGAGTAATATCCACAGAATGTGGCAGATTTAGGTATTTGTCATGGAATGGGTGGGCTGGCGGGAGAAACCTATTAGTATGTCCTGCTCTCTTGAAGTGTTTTTTTGAAATCCACAGGTTCCCAAAAGTGTTTCAGAACAAAATCAATGAGCCATATCTTAAACCTTCTCTTGGAGTTGCATAGAGCTGATCCCTCACTTAAGTCCCATGGAAGAATATATGTTTTGCAGGTCTGGGAAGTGAATTTATACAAATACAGCCACACAGCAAAAGCTTTGTATCCCCCAGGTTAAAATGACATAAAGAAGGAGCTCTGCCTATCACTTTGCTTCAAGTCCACTGGCAAGGACAGAAGATACTGAACTACATTGCTCTCTGAATAATTTGCTCAATTAAAGACTGCAAAATTTGGCTCAAGTAAACCATTTTCAAATTCCTGTCTCCTGCAGCTGGAATGCAGTGAAGCCACCAGAATGAAGACCAAGCTAAATATTTTAACTGAGCAAGATACATTCTGGTTTTGTGCTTCAAACTACATGGAAGTCTATATTATGAAATGGGATTACAGTATTAGAGCAGGTTTGCTTCTGGCATCTGGAAAGTGTCACAACTGGCTTGAACATAGAATTTCCCCAGCTAACACAGGTCACGTGGGTCAGACCGATTTCCATGTCAGTGCAGGACAAGCATACACATGGAAACGCCATATGGTTGCTGCCTGACTGTAAATGATCTATTAACAGTTCATTACAATGTGCCACTTACTTCTATTGTCAGTTAGTTTAACATTCTATGTAATTTAATCAAAATCTTGGGCACCAAAAAATCTGTATTAGAAACAGAAATTGCCCTCTCCAGTGACTATTTTCAATTGCCTCGGATGGGGTGAAGGAAGAAAGACTGTTCAGTTACTTGTAACTATGCTTACTAAAGCCATTTATTTTTTTTAAAAGGGAGGACACACTAGAAAGAGAAATTCAAGGGTCCTGAAAGACAGGAAGGCTCACCTATAGAGGGAAGTTAATCTGGATTAAGGTAGGGTATGAATTTAAATGCAAATCTTCCTAAATAACCCCTGCTGAGATAGCAATTTCGGGTATCATTTGTCCTGCACAGACTTACCTGAGAATCTGCACAGGAAATTAATCAGGGACAATCCATCAGGAGGAGTCACTCTGGAATAATATCCCATGAGACAATCCCTGAGACTGATTCAGATGCTGTGAGGCTGTACACTGAAGTCCTCCTCTGCATCTGACCGTGCTGCCACCTGTATCAGTCACTCAGACCCACTGGACTCTGTTCCCCAAGGTCTACCAGTCAAGGAGTAAAACAGTGATGAGGGTTACCTTGAGCAGAGGGTCAAAACTAACATTTTCAGCCAACAGGGCGGTCTCCACAATTAATATCTGCACTTCATGCACATGGTTTAACATGATTTCTAGAAGATAGTCAAGTATAAAAATTAACCACTTGCTCACGTGACAATGTTATGCAGCCAATACCACCAGTGAGAGAAACTGTGTCTAACATACTGAACAGGGACTGTCCCCATCCAGCAAATGGAATTTGGTCCATGCTATAAATCAGAACTAGCAGTTGAAAATCTTGGAAAATTTTGTCCTCTCTGGAAGTAACAGAATATTTCATGTGGTCTGCAGACATTTGGATGAGGAAAATACAATCCCTTGCTCTTTTGAAATGTATAAAGCTGTTCAGAGGTGGAAAATAATCCCCTTGTATCATATCACATATTGACAGCAACACCTGATAGTCAGATAAGGGTACTTATGCCAAAAGACATCAGAGTGCCTTGATTTCTGTCAGCTTCCTTATAAGTTTTCTGCTCCTATCACTTGCCCATCTTACAGGTCTCAAAAAAGCATTTGAAGATAATCAGCCTTGAGTTACTAACATGCCCATTTCCACTCAAAAATCTTGTAGGAATTTCCAGCTTGTTCAGGTATGTTCCAGACTATCCACCTTACAGCAGAGGAAGGAAATATCCCATCAGCTAAAGAACAATGATTTTCTCACCAAATTTTCTTGTTATACTTTTGCCTCTAGCCACCACTGAGATTAACTTATATTTTTTGCTACAGATCCAGCTAGTGAATACAAAAATGTTGTCGTTCCTTGCCTGGGGTATTGAACATGTGAACATAAATGATCCATAACACTTAAAATTTTGCAGAAACTATTACAGGGTAGAATAAAACTGTATACATGAACAGAGCCCTGCCTAGGCACTTTAGTTCCCCAAATGGACAGGTAAAATTCAAAGTAATGTCATTCTGAATTCAAAGAGAAAACTTAAAAGAAATCTCAGTGCAGTTTTCAAAATCTTTTGTTACTGTTTCCTAGTTCCACACATCATTTTTAAGCATTTTTTTATCAGCAGTGTAGAAGAACAGACCTTCCTATTCCTCTGGGCATTCTAACTAACCTGATGAGTGAATTTTAGTTGGCTTGTATATCATGAACTGAGTCTTGGAATGGGAAGGTAAGAATATTGAGGCAATAAACATAATTCCTGCCTGGACAATTCAACATATTTTTTTTCTGCAAAATTTTCCCTCAGTCCTCTTCTTTTTCATAAAGGCTGAAATAGAGCTTGCAACAACAAAAGCACAAGCACTTGAAATAAAGCAATAACTGCATTCAGTTGTACCAGCATCAAGTTCTTGTCCTCTGTGGACTACACATGTTCTCTAGCATCACAGATCTGTAAGCAAAATTACACTGAGTTAGCTGTATAACCAGACCTTCTACACTTCACTAACTATCGTGGTTCATTTTGTAACATCTGTGTTGTTCCCATACCTGGACATTGCGACCATCTGTGCTATAAATCTCTTTTAGAAAGCAATTTACGCTTTCTTTAAAGCTAGAAAATGCACCACAATTCTAGGTAAATTGCTCCTTCACTCTTAATTACTATTGACATTAGCACTCTAGGCTGAGTTTGCCTGACAGAGGAAATAACAACTTTAACAGCCATAGGTAGATTCACAAAGTTCATCTGTCAGAGACCTAAGCCATGTTTTAGAATCTCCAGGACTCCAGCGCTGTGGCTCTTAGTTCAACCCCTTCCAATTTCACTATGAAAATATGGATAACAGGACTGGACAGAGTATTCCAGTAATGGTCTCCCTGATGTCATACACAAAGGTAATATAGTCTTCTTATTCTATTTGATAAACTCCTTTACAGCTATTCAGCTGTTCAGTAACACCGTCACACTGGAAGCTCACTTTCAATTGGTTATATACTATTTATTCTGAAGAGTATTCTTTGCCACAGCATTCCATAACACACAGTTCCACCTTTTAAGCATAGCAACATTTGTTGTGTTTAGATATATGGCCCTTACTAAAACATGTGCTGTTCAGAGGATTGCACTTATCAAGCCTTCAGATTGTTCCTGAAGGCAAACCATCTCCATCATCACCATATTTCCTCATATTAATGGCAGTACAGTGTGTCCAGATCCACACACCACAGACATGCAGAATGGTTCAGCCATCATTTCAAGTCAGAATTTGGAGCAAAATCTAAGACAATTGCAATTATGAATCACATTTAATTCTCTGCCATTTTTTGTTCTATCTGCAAATTCTATCATCTGTAACATTATATTTTATTCAAAGCTTTGATAAAGAAATTGAAACCCAGGCTGCACTAGGAACACTCTCCTTAAGGGAGGATTCCACAATTACTTTATATGACCTATCAGTTAAACAGTTTTTAATTCAAACAATATGGACTACACTGATTTGCACAGCGCTAACTGTTTTATAAGTCAGAACATCATGTGGAACTCAGTCAAGAGCCTCACAGGGGTCTGAGTACATCATGGCAACTGTCAATCAAATCCACTACCGTATTCATTCACCCCTGTCAATGGAAATCCATTCTGTGTAGCTGAATATTACAGAAATTCAAATCACTGACTCCCTCTTTTCTAACAAGCATATACTGTGAACAAGAAAGGAATTCTGGACATTCACTTCCACATCCTGCCCTCTGAGCTTAAGGACTAGCCTTAAAACATTTCTTTGCCCTACAGTAGCTCTTTGCACTTCTTCATGGCTACAGAAGGTTAGTTGCTGAAATCAGTCTGATTATCAAGTATAATGCTGGGCTGCAGTGGACTCTTTCAGTAACTGCAGTGGATTAAGTTCATGCTGTTTGCTGTCACAGCCATTTTTAGATCCTTGTATCTAGTGGATACTATATACTGAAAGTAGTAGCAGCATGCTTGCTGATACTATATTCTCATAATATAGGTTCCATTATTTTACTACAAGAAAGGTTCCATTATTTTACTACATGCAAGCACTGCTGTTACATTCCTAGTTCTACTCATTAAATCTTAGCACCCTGATGAATCACTCTAAGCACCATCTCAGTATTACTCTGCCTCTCTCCTGCCTGCCTTTTTGTTTTCATACTAATTAAAACCTCAAAAGTCTCATGGATTGTATAGAAAATGCTTGCAAAAAAAGTATTTCTCGTGTACATAATAAATGCATAGAGGGTTGAAACTCTGAGGTGTTTCCCTTTAAGCTTTGTGGTATATGTCCATTTTCCTGCAAATACATCTCCCGTCAGTGAGAGAAAGGCAGGCACCAGAGCAGATATTTTTATGAAGGATTTATTTCCCAGACATATTTGTGCCGGCTTCTCTCCTAAACCACTGAAAATAGGCTCAATTTCTATAAAATACCAGCATTCAGAACAGTGAAAATATAATAAGCTGAGACTGCTCATAATACTGCAGAGCAGATTCAACAGGCATTTTGTCATTTATGAGACACATTAGTAAAGTTCTGATTCTAAAACGTAGTTAAAGTCTGATGGCAGTCTGTATCTCCCAATTTATTCTAGCACAATATGATGTATTACAGGCTACTTTACCCATTCCTGCAAAATTATGCATGTTGAGCACTCTGGGTTGCATTCGATCCCTCTTTTTTTGGAGAGCAGGAGATGGGAACACTACCTGCTCAAGCCCTGGAACACAGCAATTGCTTCACACCACCGCACCTTCAAGGATGGTTGGAAGCATAGAGGACCATTTCATTCCATTTAAAAAGATCTGAAAACATGGCCAAAAGAAGCAGAGGAATAAAAGAGAAGGGATTCACTATGTCTTTTTTTTTTTTTTTTTGAAAACCAGTTGAACACTGTAAGTTAAATATTATCCCTATTGTAAGTGGAGAGGAGGTCCCCAAGCCTTGATCAGGGAATTCATTTGGCCCTTCATCTGGCCGGTGGAGTAAAACATTCCATCATAATATTTCACTGTGATGTGCACTGTATTCCTCTTCAACCATTTCATGCCTACAGCTGAAAAAAAGCCATAATAAGAAAAGGCCTCTTTGCAGAGACTTGGAAGTTAAACCAGAATAACAGAAGATAGAAAGGGAAGTAAGAAATGATGGATTTGTATGTTTTTTGCCCAAAATCAGCAATTAGATGGGATCTTCCATTAAGCTGGACCAGTTCCCATCTGATCTTATTTAAATTAATGAAGAGTAATTCAACTAATTCTAATAAAAATACCTGAAGATAATCAGCAAGATCAAGACAAACTTAGGGACAGGCAGCACACTAAAAATCTGCTACAACAGCTTTTAACTGAAAATTCTTCACCAGTAGTATAGCTAGACAATGTGGTTCTTATTACTGTTACAGAGATACAGTACATAAATCACTAATAAATGAAGTTGGCAATACTATTATGTTGGTTCAGTGTCATTTTAAATTATTGGGCAAAGTTGCTCTGCAGCAGGTGGATTTCCAGAATCAAGACTGGACCTGTTCCAGCAGCAGAACGTGAAGTACCAAATTAGAGGCCTCCAATTTGAGTGAAAATGAAAAGGGTGATTGTGTTTTGAGAATTCAACACGACCAGTATGCAGTTGACGTGCTTGGTGCATAGCAACTAGATTTAGACTCCAGGACAATTAGTTTGTGAATACCGTGTTATCTTAAATATCTTAAATATTATCTTAAATAGGGAAAAGTCAGCTCAGTGTTCAGGTCCATAAAGACAGCAGCACCCCTGAGCACATGCATTAGCACAACGTTAGGTTCTCAGCAACCTCAGCAGCCTCAGCTGAGCAGAGTCTCAATGCCTACACAGAGCAGGGATTGGATCTCTCATTTGGATTTAGGTACCTAAATTCTGCCTAAGTTTCCCTTTAGGCATCTAAGTGCTTTTTTGGATCTCGCTCTAAATTCTTATTTACTTAGCCTAGAATATTTTCCAAAAACTCCATTAATTTCTCCAGCAGTTACCAGAAGACCATGAGATGATTCCACTAATCAACAAAATAAAGAAAGAATTAGATTGCTTTTCTGATTTTAAAAGAACTACAAAAGAAAACACATCTGCAAAATAAACTTTAAAGCATTGGGTTGTGTGACTAAACCACTTCATAACGAAATATATGTATAACCACTTCTTAGACCCTACTGCTGCAGCTCATAAAATCTATTACATAATTATTATTAACAAAAGTATAAATAGACATCATTAACCAGTTAAAATGCACACACCTTGACTGTCCATAGCAAGAAACAGAAACACTGCACAGAACTCCAAATCTCTGCAATGTCCTCCACACTACAGCAAAATTACTCAGCATCTGTGTGAACACACACTTCCTCTGCAAGAGAATTCAGCATTAAATAAAGACTGTGTGATCTGGAAACAGCAGGACTGCTAATCCAGGCAAGTCTGATGACTTTGTTGTGTTATCTTGGGAAAGACAAATACTTCATTTCCCCGCTTTCAGAAATCCAAGATTGAGATAATCAGCATCATTTCACAGGGCTGGTGTAATGGTCACAAAAGGAACTAAAAATGTTAAGAACTACATGATAATTTTAAATAAACCTGCATGCTGGAACCAGGAATCCATATTCATGTGGTTTAAGCAGGCCAATTCTTCCCTCCTCTTTACTAAGCAAAACAAGAGAACTCAAAAGGAAATTGCAATTCATCACCCTTATAGGAGGCGTCTTTTATTCCTCCTGGCAGACTTTTAGTATTCAAGCTGAAAGATGCGGGTTCTACTTTCATCTTCTTTTGATTTATATAATGATCCTGTTTGTTTGTGTTGAGCCCAGATTCTTTATGAGTTCAGTATACTGTCAACAACGACAAGACTCTCAGCTGGGCTTTGTGGATGACGATGCTGAGCTGCAATTGAATTTATATGGATCTGAAGTGAAGTTTGTCTGAACCACAACCTTCAGATTCATGACCAAACTTAGGATGGAGTTAGACCCATATTCTGTCCCATCCCTCTTCCACATGATTTCTTAATGCACTTGCAGCTCCAAGGATAATGTCCCACAGGAGAGAGAGGTTTCACTTCCATGAGCAGCAGAAAGAACTACTGGGAGAGAGATGCCCCCTGGAGTTCACAAGGGACAGCTATATAGACAGTATCAGCCCATGTTCCTAACCTCTTTAGGAAAGCAGCAGAGACCTGTGAGCATATCAACCCTCTAAGCCCAAAATTAATTTTCAATGTCAGTATTTTTATCAGTATTCTAATTAAAAAGATGCATAAAAGGTAAATTTGGAAAGACTGAAGGTCACGTACAAGGTCTGTAGAACTGTTCTCTTAAAGGAAAATATCCATTAATTCTTTATCTGTTGTGGCTCAGGCGACAACATTTCAAGATGAAGATCTGCAAATGCAGAAACCATCTAGAAGAATACCACAGACTAGGAAGTGCATGAAGCAGTTTTTGAAAACATACAACATTTGGGCGCAGACCTCAGGAACTATGGCCATAATAACACTGTTTTGCCAACATAGCTAAATCATTGCTTTTAGTAATTTTGATAGAAGACTTTCAAAGACCACATTTCTCACAGAACACTACTATCAAGGAGATTCTACTAGCATTTTAAATAAAATTACCTTTGTAGTTTAACTTAACAATAAAGTCACAGCAGACTTCACTGTGGTGTTATTAATGGCTGTGCTTAGATTTGTTAAAGGAGGAATCCAAAATATCTTTTAAGAGCAGGTGAACTATCAGCAAATGGAGTTTAATATTCTTCCAAGATTGTGGCATCTGAATACAAAAAAGCTCTTCTCTTTTGCTAAAGAAAATTTCCAGAATAGGTTCAAGCTACACGTCTTTTTTTAAGTTAAGGGCCAGCTCCCACAGCCTCAATACCATCAAGAGCCGGATCTTCAAAAAGAAAAGAAGAGGTTTATTTCTTACATTACGAAATATTTCAGTTCTCATAGGATGTTTATGCCCATGTGAAATATGGATCCCAATACCCCAAAGCTTTTTTCTCCATTCCCCATCCAGCTCTGTCATGTCTCCCACATACTGTGTATTTTTTAAGGGGGGAGGGGGGGGCAGAAAAACAGGGAAGCCAGACCAAATTAAAATCATAAATCCATGCCCCATTTTCAGGAACTAGCTGATCTCCCGTGAAACAGGATTTCAAACTTCTTTGGATTTCTTAATAAACAATTCCAAGAGCTTTCTGTGTATGATGATATCCAATTTCCTTTTTTTTTTAATGATTCTTCAGAAAGGGCACAAACTGATTCCTTGGAGAGATAGTGCTTTTTATCTACGGGGACTTTGTAAACAAATTGATCCAGATGTTTTGCTTTGGAAGTCTCCAGACATAGTAAATTATGCCTTACTACATCAACACTTCATTTCCTCTATTTGCAGCTAACATATCAAAACAGACCACTTTTCAAAAGGCAAATAATTGAAATGTTGCATTAGCATTCTGATGCTTTCTTAAACAAAATCTGTCTTCTATATATGGATGCATTTGGTGCCATAAACAGCTTCCAGAAAGGATCAAGATCAAATATATTAAGAATGTATTTGGATCCTTTTCCTAAGCCACTGAAAATTTATCAAAGAAATCTTCAGAATTTCATTTTTTCCTTTCCTTTGTTACATGATTTGCTGCATTTATCTTTTAAAAACCCCTAGACATGTGGGATTGTAATGGATTCCAAAGTCTGAGTCAAAAACTCAGACAAAAACTAATCTATCCCATTAGGATGAAAACAAAGCGGAGAAGGAAAGAAAAAAAGGGGCTGGGTCTGAGACCTAGGTAAAAGAATATTTAACAATATTTGACAATACAGGCACTTACACATTCAAAAATCAATGAAAAGAAAGAAATCTGCTCCCTGTGTTTCTTACTGGCATGCCCAATAAACCATTCTCCAGAAATGCCCATACAGGTTTTTAAATAAAAATCAGTAGCAAAAAGTACTAATTGACTTTAAATATATAAGGGACTTTCAAAGATAAGAACAAGACAAATGCATTATCTGTAAAAAGAGCAGCTACGGACTACTATCAAATATATCCCAGCTAAATGTACTGTATCAAAATATATTTTAGCTGATTTCCCTGATTTTCTTTAGCTATTTTACTTCCATTTTACAATTACGTGGCCAGTTTCTCCATAGCATTGAAGTAATCTTTCATAATTACAGGCTTTCTGAAGGTTACATGCTGACAAATACAGCAACTAGCTTTCCATTCTATGCTTCCTGAATTAGAATATTTGCTTTAAAATGAAATCATTGGTAGCTTTCCAGTTACTATAAGGACGGTGGGATCATCCGAGTGCACAGCAACAGATTACGAAGCAGGTGGCTTAAGGCTAAATCTAAACAGTTTCCTCACTTAGCATTGTAAAGTGGGGTGCAGATAACTCCTAATGAGTTTTAAGGGCTGTCTGATCACTTAGTAGTATACGAGGTTTAGACAGGTCAAGGTCTAGGATCAGAGCTTCTAACTACATTCTATTAAATACTCGTTAGTTGTAAAAGATGTCACCGGAAGACTCACCAGAACTCTAGTGTCTAATTATTAAACAGTAGTGCCCTTATAAGACCCTTAGGACTTGAAAAATTATGATACGATACTGAAAGAGAAAAAGAGACAGCCAAAAAGAGGTGAATCTGAGGACACAGCAGAAAATTGAGGTCATTGTTCTATATCGCATTCCCCATGTAAAACAGGAATTTGAAACTCATCATCTATTGAATCAGCTGGTATTTGGCAGCATCAGTTCTAATGTTGAGTTAAACCATCTAGGAGGCAGATTTGGAGAGCCTTTCACTGCAAAATGAACCAATAATGAAATAAACTTATTTCATAACCTGTATTTGTTACAAACACATCTCACTGAGCTGTTACTCATTCCCTAAAAGCTAATAAAAAGGAAAAACTAATATGACTAAAGCCAGGGTTTTCTTATTTCCTTTAAATAAAAGCCTCATATAAAAGCTCTTGTGGTTTGATGATACTGTGCTGCTGCTGACTGACAGGGCAGGATTTGGCAATGCACTCACCTGGAGATTATTGTTATGCTGTTTTTTTTTCTCCCAGTTTTCATACTGGGAGAACACACCAAATCATACAGCTAAAAGGTAAGGACCTGGTAAGCATGAATTCTGCAATGACAGAGCTTGAACCAGCAATAACCCAAGTGTTTAGTAAAGAGAGAACAGGCTCAAGCTCTAGCTAACAGAGGATGGCCACCCACATACACACAGCCAAGAATGTTAGTACTCAGCTGGGTCATAAGAAGAGGTAAGGCTTATGTTTCAGGACAAGGAATGCTACAGTGCAGTGTCTTGCCCAGCTGGGAGGAGGATCTTAGGAGCCAGAAGCATGCTCTCTGGGGTCAAGAGACAAATTCCTGAGGTTGCCTTTAAAGGCAGCACAGCAGGGCTGGAATAATTCCAAAATATTCTGATACTTCCCTTCTTTTCTTTCATTCTCCTTGAGCACCCCAAAACGGAGCACCATTCAGACTTTCTGCACCTAAAGAAGACTTTGGAGAATGAAAGACTCCAGGTTCTATCATGAACTTTCTGGTGCTTCTCAGCTGACAGCCCCTGAATTACCTGGACTGCAGCCTTCCTTGCAATATCTTGGCTGTGCAGTTCCCAGTCTGCCTGGAATCAATTAATGCATTAGCAAAAAAAATGAAAAAAGGAATTAATCATCCTTTTCTGAACCTCAAAAGATTCAAGTTTTGGACAGGCCTTTATGGAGACATGGGGTAAGATTATGTCAACTGAGTTACCCCTTCCTAGCTGGCAGAAAGTCTTGTTATCTCCCTTCTTAACAGCTGCCATCCGCAATAAGCTGTGGGACTGCATGTATCAGGCTTGCTTCCCCTGCCTCTGTCTTCTTTAGGACAGTGGTAAAGGCTGAAAAAGGGCACCATCTTCTACTCACCCTTTCCTTTCCCAGAATGCAAACTGCACAGTTCAAGGTGGCAAAACCCATCCCTTTGTCATCTCATCTTTTCTTGGACCTCTTTGGCCCCACACCTCAACATAACAATGCCAACAGGAACCCACAACCCTTTTTACCTCACTCACAAATTGATTACCTTCCTTCTGCCAGCCCAGGTGAATTTCAGAATTTCGCAAATCTCTTCAGTTGCCTATAATCCTAGCTATTCAGAGAAACACGTTTTTGTCCACTTCCCTTCCCCTGCCACAGTTAACCCACTCACTCTCGCACACCGGTCAAATGAAAGCAGCACTCCATCCTCCCAGGGATTCATAACCAATCCTCCTGCCCCGCCAACTCTCCCAGACCCTTACCAGACCCTTCCCACAGGCTCAGGGCAGCCCTCTGCACATACTAAGGCTAAAAGAGTCCTTAAGCACAGAATCTCAGGATAGCCCCACTCCTGACAAGCCCCTGCCTCCTTCTCCTTCTCCTCTGTCTTTGTGGCCCTTGATAAGCAGAAATTGAGGCTGTAGGGAAAGACTATAGGAGGAACTCACATCAGGAGTGCACCAAACCATACCTTAGCTCTATGGAATCAATCTAAACATGCTCCACAGGGCTGGCATCATTAATAAAGTCCCTTCAGGCCCATGGCAAGCACAGACCAAGCAGGCATGGCAGGATGCGGTTCAGTCATGCCTGGTGACAGAAAGGGGTAGTTCAGCCTCAAGCAGCTCAGCCACTCTTCAGGCCTTCATGCGCTGCAATCCCAGAATGACCAGATGGCCCTGATGCCAACTATACCTTCTTCTCATTTTTTCTCCATTTAGCAGCTTTCAATTTCTGTCCCAAAACACTCCTGTTTTGGTTTTTTTTACCCTTAAAAACACAAGAGCTGGCTTTTCAAAATGCCAATTAAGCAAGAACAGAGGGAAAATGATACATCAGGAGTAAAGTGGAGCTCTCAATCTTCTGGCTCACTAATTAGGATTTATGTACTGGAAAAATCCAATTCCTGGCACCAGTGAGTTAATAAAGAAATGAAAAAATGTCTGGAAAACTGGAAAAACTGGTATAATTTTCTAAGAAAACTAGCACATCTGGTCATTTCCCCACACATTGTTATTAGCACAGCAATTATTTCAGCAGGAGGCAAGCTGGGGAAGAACTAATACAGGACCACTGAAGGAAAGCAGTAGCAGGAAAACCTACCATTCAGACGCTGACTCCTGAGAGAAAGCAGACATGCTGCTGAACAGGCAAGCCTACTTCACCATGTACTTCTTTAAACTGTAATTTATAGTGTTTAAACCGGAGATAATTATTTCCACTAGGGGTACGATAGCTGCAAAGCTACCCAATTCCTCCTGTGCAGTCATTTACACTGGTACATAAATTGCTAATATTCCAATTTTTACATGCTTTTCCTATTGGTAGGAAGGGGAATATGACGTACAAGGCAAGAGAAGACTAATCTCCAGACAGCAATTCATACAGAATGCACGTGAATATGAAGAGGATTCACTTTTATGCTTTTGAGACTCTAATGTTCACCATAAAGATTTCCCAGAGCATACCAGAGAATCTGGTAAGCTACTTGTCCTTCTTTCATAATTGTTTTTATGAGAAAGGAAGAAAAAACTATCCCAGGAAGAATGCCAGCAACAGTTGTGCTTTGTTGATTCTGCTTTGAGTTTTTTGCTTTTATATTTTTGCGTGGTGATATTTCACGATATGAATACTTTGACAGTTTCATGGGGTTCTCTTGCCTCTTCTGCAGCGTAATCCTTCAGGAATTTTGTACAGAATGAGCCTCTTGCCAACATATAGATTATTATGAACTTTTTCTTTTATAAAATGTGCATAAAAATTATTAGCTATGCGTCATAAAGTGTGTTAATTTGCACTGTAGCTAAATTGGACCAGATCCAGTAAAGAAATTTAGATACTTCAGCGTCAGGCAGTATAACACCTACCTTTCAGTCACTTAGATCCCATAGGGAAATTCAAAATGTGAGTGGAGTGCCAGGCTCTCCATACAATGCACAGGACACATCAGCACCTCAGAATGCAACCCACGGCAGCCAACACACCATGCAAGCAACTATCTTATGACAACATGTTCAGTGGGCAACCATCTAGAACTAGCCAACAGCAAATGTTACAAAGAAGAGTATGTCTTAAATTCTGCTCATTCAGGGAAGCAGTTTGATTCACAGAGTAACCAAAGCCCAGAATCCTCTACTCATACTATACATCTGTTCAAGAAAAATGAGTATGGTTCATGCTTTTCTATTAAAAACAGAGCAGAAAAGGAGATGGATTCCTGTCTTTATACAATCATCTAGTGATTGCCCAGGCAGTAAAGGATCTCAGTTCTAATCTCTCCGTGGCCCAAGAGAGCTTAAAGTCACATTTCCAAAGAAGGTGTCCTATCTTCAAGCATGCTCTATACCTCAAGGACAGTTAAGAAGTTCTGGGCCCAAACCAGACATCAAAAACTGAAGCACAGCATGATCAGTAGGCAACTTACTTGGAAGAAAGGAGACACCCCTTTTCTCCCTTCTCCCAGGACTTTTTCTGTACTGAATCCAGCAGCAATTTCATGTAAAATGCACAATACATCCTGGGAGCAGAGACAAGAAACTCAGGCCTCCTCATGTCGTCTGAGTGTCTAGGGAGTCCTTTTTCCCCACTTGGGCTCTCTTCCACTGACATAATGAATATTCAACTACAACCTGCACAGTGGCCTAGCTTCATGGGGTGAGATGAAGAATGCCCTGCCATACAAACCAAGACTAGTTTACAGCCTAAAGGCTCGGTATAACTCAGTCACTGAAGATGTTGAATTTCATCCTGGTATACAGAGGGGACTGAAACTGTCTCACTCTTCCTAGACAAGTATTCCAAACAGCACGCTGGATGGAACCACTTGTAGTGGCTTTTAGAAATAAATCAGCAGCTGCCACTCCATTTTGTGAAATGTTTGTTTCCTCAGCATGTGAACATTTCTAAGGGATTAAGGCCCTCATGAAATTCACACAGCTGCCAGCTCTGCCCTTTACCACACCAACATATCACCTACTTCTTTAATTTAAACTTCTTCACTGATATTACTCAAAGCAACTGCTTTATTTCCAAATGTGCTACTTCAACACATTTGTTTCTATGCCTTGAAATTAGCAAAGCATCCTTGCCCAAACCCAAGTATACTCATCTCAACCAAACCCAACTATATTCATCTCAACCATGTCAAAATTTCAAAGTTAAGCATACCAAAACCACACGTTTTCGAGGAGGGAAAGAAACTTTGCTAATGGACTAGCTATGCTTCAACCTGAAATACAAAAGAAGAGCAGCTCAACGAGTCCTAACAAAACATACCTATTTGCTGTTTACATTTACAAGATAATATATGTACATACAGAATGGATCTACTTTTTTTGATTTTAAATATTGCTGTGCCGAGACATAAAGATAGGAATGCTCTGTTCCTAGATCCAGCCAAGTCAGGAGGAGAGACAGATATTGAGCAGCTTTGCCTTGTCCAAATTAAGATACAGGTACAAAAGAGAACCTTCAGGCTCCTGGGGAATGCACTGACAAAAGCTGTGGGTGATGATCCCTGGATGATGGTGAGTTAAAGTGGGATGGCAGAAGCCCCCTGTTATTACTGCTCCCTTCTACCCACTCCATCCTTAACCATGGGATGGCTGAACTATCCATGAAGCAGCTCCTCAACTACCACCATTTACTGCCTGGCATGTTCAAGTAACTGGAAATTTCTGACGGTTTGCTTTGCCAGTGACCTCTGGCTCCTCAGCAGAAGCCACCTATGCACTTCAGACATCCCTGTCAGAAGGACAGTGACTTCCTTGAGAAAAGTAGAGCACAGGGGACAGCTGGAGGTGTCTAGCATGTCAACGTCCTAGTTTAATCTGTCTTTGCTCATAAATCAACATCCAGGAAATGTAGGACCCTCCGATTTCAGCTGGGGGCAGAGGGGAGGAGAGAGTTAAAGAGCTCAGCTTTTGACTTAGGTACTTTTTACCTAAATCCTACTTTAGGAACCACAGTCCTTTTCTTATAGTATCTAGCCTATTTTAATTACAATGGGTTTGATTTTTTTTTTTGCAATAAAAACCACAAAACAATACATCAGCATTTACCTTCATGTTTGCAGTGCTTATAATTAACTTTTAGTCTCAAATGTAATACAGTGGTTTTTGAAGTCCTGAGGCATTAATTACATGATAGTTATGCTACAATTAGTTTGAAATTAGGCTCTCTGAGACACTTAAATACTACAGAACCCTGCCATTAGAGAGTATCCATACAGTTGAATCAACACATTATAAGAGAGAGCTTTTTGTTGCTTAGCCTCACAGGTGATTGCTGCCCCATTTTGATACAGAAGCGTTCACAGAGCCTCATCAGCTTATACTAAAAAAACAGTATCATCAATGGTCAAAAAGGCCCTTTGCCCTCCTCTTCCCTTCCTACCATGCCTGCTCTCATCCCAAATGGTTACGGACCAAGATTTCCAAAACAGATCAGTGATATCTGCTTCCTCAGGAAGCAGATGCGCAACTGAAGATATTTTAATTTGCCAGTCCTTTAGCAGCTTTTGAAAAGGGGATGTTTTACAGGGACAAGATACTGGTTAGGTATCCAGGGCTTTTTATTTGTATTACTAATAACAAACCAGATTACATAATAGACACCATTTTTAAGTATCAAATTTGCTTTTCAGCATTTGTTTACTCTCTGTACTTTACATGACAGTGAAGGGTAACTGGACAGTGTCACTTCCACATACAGATAGAGCCAAATACCACTTCTCTGATACACATGAAAAACAATTTGGGAGCCCTGTATCTCAGAGCACTCTGACAAAAAAGTGCAAGTGTTCTCATCCATACTTTACCTAGCGAGAAACTGAGGTGCAAAAGGGTAAAGTGTGCCACAAAGGTCACATGGAAAGTTACATGCAGAGCTGGAAGCACAAAAAACAGCTCCTTTCTCAATGTTAGCCCTCCCTGCATGTTTTTCCCTGGTACTTTTCTCCTTTAGTATTAGAAAGTCTGCTGTCAATGACTCTCCTATGATTGACCACATGATATTACAAAAGTCAAGAGAGTGAAAACTAAACAACTGGAAAAAAGCAACTGCAAAGTGAGATTATTCTGAAGTCTTTGTTTCTTTTTTATTTAAAATTACTCTTTATTTTCAGCAACTAACAAAGGCTCTGATTAAGATTTTCTTTGTTGAAGAATCAACAGTTTCACTCCTGCTGTTCTGTTGAGAAGAAATCAATACCTATCCTCTGAGATATCCAGGAAGGCACCAGGATAACTATAACAGAGCAAACTTGGCATTTCTTAAATTTCTAAGTAAAAATCAAGCAGGAAAAATATCACTGAACATTCTTTATAGAACATAAAGCAGCAAAAAAGCCCCACACCAAAGCTCAAAAAAATTCTTTCAAATCTTCCTTAAAAAGGGGGGGGGGGGAGGAGGAACATCATTAAGCTGGAATCCATGGAAAGAGAGTTGTTATGCTTTGGGGTTTTTTTGGTTTGGGCTTTTTTTTTTTTTTTAAGAGCTAAAAGAAATTTCAAGGCTTACACTTGCCTTGGAGTCTTATTGCCAATTTTTGTGGTTTTACAACCACAGTTTCTTATTGTGTTTTCTTTTTTTTCTTTCTTTTTTTCTTTTTTGGAGAGGGAGGGGTTGTTTGTTTTTCTAAAGTATTTCTCTCTTCCCTATTGTCATGTATGATATCCACACACTAAACAAGGGAAACTAATACCAAAGCGAGTGCAGAGAAGCTGGCTATTCAAACCAAATGCCATTTTCCCTTCCGTATCACTAGAGTATACAGGTTCTACGCAGCAGGTCTGCAAAAGTGAGATGGAGATGTCATCACTCTTCCCAACTTGATACCCAAATCCTGCAGTACCTTAACTCGTCCACCAGTTTCTTTTCTAGCCCATAGGTTGAGACAGCAGCTGTGCCCAGTATGAAGGCATTAGAATCCAGTGGTCAAGCTTGGCAAGACTTGACAAGATTTTGGGCACAGCTTGCTCTGCCCGGTAGCAAAGAATTGAGCATGCATATGTCTCCAGTGCATTTAGGCCTGGCACAAGCAAGACCTCAAGTGTTTTGCCCTGTCTAACTCACGGAGCCCTCAAAGTGCAGACAAGTCAAACACAACCATCTTCTTAGGAGAACTCTAACACCTTTTGACAATATAGACTGTGGAATAAAGGAAAAGCCTATGATGCTGAGAATATACGGTGGGCTGCCACATCAGAGCCAGAGGCACTGTAAGACTGGCCTCTTGGACACATCAAGTGATAGTCCCTTCTTGGGCATCCATGCCAACACACAATCCAGACTTAGGTCCTGCGGCCTGGTATGCACAGATTCCTCTATTACATGTAGATGGAATGACTGCACGCCTATGCAGCCATGCCTTCTGCAGAATCCAGTCTTGTTTTCCCCATATTACTCCTGCTGCTTCATGGCCAAGAAGTAATTCTACCCAAAATACAGATAAATGCACAAAGCAAACAGGTTGAGGGGAAAAAACAGAGTATAAGTTCCCTCTTCCTTCGATTTCATTTGCAGTCAGGCAAGTACTCCAGGTCAATGGTCTCAACTACAATGGGGAATGGATAGATTGTCAGTGCCCTGTTAGAAGAATTCTGTTCACCATTGGCAGGTACTGAGTAAAACCAGACATTTCTGCACATCCAAGTCTTCTCTGAATCCAGCTTGAAAAACCTTCCTATGAGGGCAATCAAGGAAAAGCCAGGTTCTGACAGTGACACTGTGAGCTCCTTCATCTACTGTCCTGGCTAGTTTCAATATTTATGAGTTTTATTCTTAAAAATCTCTGTGAAGAAAGAACAAAGGTCTGGGTTTTTCTGACCACTGCAGGCCCTGCTAATTTGCCATAGTGTAGTTTATGTTATGGTGGGGGGAAAGAGCACATCCTTTGCTGATTTTTATGCTTATGATTTTGTAACTTTGTTTGAAGTTTTAAATAAGTAACAGCTTCCTAACAGTAGCTTGAAATAAATAGTGAGTTTGTCCCTGGCCTGTGTACAGCGTTTCTTGGGTTTTGTGGTGGGCTTTGGCAGGGGGAGGGAGATGAGAGCAAGATGTTTCCCTCTGCCATGTTTCTTCTCACACACTGCTAGCAACACTAGCAAGTCTCATGCCATATAATGCCAAGGCTGCAGGGACTACTCCCACCTATCTTCTGATCATACCAGTGATTCCAAAGCAGATAAGAAGAAACGGAGACCTATAAAATAAGGCTTCTGCAATATGTCTACCTCAGTCATGAGATCTCCCTGGACTCACGGCCCCCATTCCCTTTGGCTAAGGCCCTCTAAGACAACTGTCCTTCCTGAAGGCCAGTCAAGGGACAACGTGATTCCACACCACATTGTGTGGATTGTCTGTGATTCAGACTTGCGTGACACAGTCTGCACTGTTCTCACAAGCAACATACCACAAGGGAAAATCTGAATTGTTCCTGGTCTCTAGTGACCAATTTTTGACAACACTATTAATGCATTTTACAGTTTGGGGTGTTTTTTTTTTCTAAGCATTTGACTCTTTACTGTTTAAAATAAACTCTAACACTTTCTATCACAGAAGGCATTCAGGCTAATTCAAATGATGTTCACTACATGACAAATGGATAACCTGGCAGATGTATTAGTTTCCCTCTGTATTGTGAGGACTGATCAAGCTTTTCATAGCTTGCTTAAGGTGGGGATCTCAGAAGAGTAACATTTACAAAGAATTAGTTGTTTTAAGACTTGTTTTTTACTTCTTAAGCCCATGAAGAAATTTATTGCTCTAATAAAAACTGAGTGAAAATAAACAAAAGGAGCTTTAAATTAAAGGAGTTTAAGTTTTACAAGTGTGTTATAAACCAGAAAAAGATGCAAAAGCTTTCAGAGTCCTGAGGAAAGGGTGTTTTTCTTCTGTATTTTACAGTATTTTTAAAGTTTCTTGAATGTAAGCAATCTGTTACTGTCCAACATTATATTCATTGTTCCACAATTTGGAAAAAACAAATTCCCCTTTAAGTCATTGCTTTTCATGACCACAGGAAAACTCAGACAGACAGTGAATTTAAGATTCATGTTCCTGAAGTGGTATACATGTTGTTATGATCTCAAGTATGCCACTGCTTGAGAGCTTGCCTATTTATTTTATGATTGTATGTGGAAATGGTGACATCCTTATGAATTTCCCCCTAAAAATAAGGATTTATTAAAAGAGAAAGGGGCTGACTTGCAATAGTTTACCCAAAACATAAACTCATTATCACAGAATTGAGACACTATAAATAGACACACTGGAAGAGAAAATTAAGAACCATATTCTCCCCATCTTTCTCTCTCATCATCACCCATTCCCCTCTTCGATAACATCTTGACATCCGTATTCAAGTTTCTGTTTTGCTCCTTCTCTTCAGAAAATCAGTCTCTCAACCCACCAGCTTTCCTGAGTGATATCCTAAAATCTTTTGTTTCTTCACCTTAGCATCCTTGGGTAATGCTTTCTGCTCTTAAAATCTCACTTTTTTCTCCTCCAGATCCCTCCTGAAATCCTTTGCACCACATTTCTTGTATAACTGCCTTTGCATTTCAACTTTTTGAGTCAGTTTCCTCTTAACACTAGAGTGTTTTTATGCCCAGGTGATCATTTGTCTGGGTGGTGTAAAACCACCAAACCTGGACCTGGAAGCATCTGTTATTTATAAAAACAAAGTTCTTGTGCAGATAATATCCTTATTATAAAGTCCTGGAGTTTTTTTCTGCAATGAGGAATAGGGAAAAAATAGAATGAAAGTGTCATATCTTTAAGGAAGAAACATTTTTCTAGGTTCACTGAAGTTTGGCTTGATCTTGCAGCTTACCTTTGTTCTTTTCATGGCACAGATTGTTCATCAGCAAAGTAGTAGCACTCCACAACCACGCGGAGGCTTATCTAATCCTAATTGTAATCTGTTTTTCCTACAGTTGAAATATTTAGCTACACTGTTTTGCAAGATATCTCCAGCCGCTCCTGCAGCTTCTGTGAATATTCACAGTACCTCTCTTTCCGGGATATTTTGTAATCTCAAATAGATGTATCTCAGAACCCACAACTCTTGTCAGGGATTTTGTCAGAGTGTGCTTGCACGGTCCTTTTAAATTACTTTTTATGTATAACATAAAAGCCTGGTGCTAAAGACAGCCCCACATAAAACATATTCAGTGACATACTTATCTAATGCCCTTCTGACAGAAGCTGAGGCAATAGATTCTTACTGGAGTTCTCTCCAAGCTGATGGGTTCTGTAGGAATATGTGCTCAGAATCAGTGAGGACAGGCGCTCTGACATTTCTTCACATGAGCGGCTTATCAGGGATGAAGATTCCTTCATGCTGGGTGCTGTGATAACATAAATAAAAAAAGATGTCCCTCTGCCCCCAAAACGTTACAGTATGGGCACAGAAAGAGAGAGAAAGAAATACAGAAGGCAACAACACAATACTGGGTAGTCCCATCTATGGTGGTCTACCACGAGTAACCTAATGTTTGCCAAGGTTTTTTCTTAGCTATCGCCAAAAACAGAGAGTTTTTGAGTCTAGAGTGAGATTATGGATGTTTAGTGGCTGCTTACAGGATATTCTTCTCAAGCATTAGGAGCAGCAGAAGGAAAAACACATAGGTAATTGCTCGAAATTAAAAAATGAGCAATGAAGACAACTGGCTGGCCAACTTGGAGATGACATGTCAACAGTAATACAGAGGAAGAAAATATGAAAGGCCCTGAAAACAAAAACAAATAGTTCACATTTGACAGGACAGAAAAGTTGGGAGCAGGGGAGAGATGCAAAGAAGTATCAGCATGCTCAAAACTATGGAGAAAGATAATGAGTTTTGCAGAAGCATTCAGAATGAATAAGGGCACAGCTGTATTCATTAAACACAGAAAAAAAGATCCCGCAATATTAAGGCACAAATCATTGATCTGGATGAATGTGGATAGACAAGAAGGGCTCATCCTAGAGAAGTTATATAAAAAAGGCATCAAGATCTGGAAGTGATGACTTCAAAAAAGGTTTGAGTTGAATACAACTTCCAGGCCAAAGGCTTAAACGGTAGGCAATCAAGCAATCAAGCAAAGAAGGTAAGGGGAAAGTTTTGGGTGAGAAGTTAAAAGCTCAAGTTTGGTCATACTGAGCTTGTGCTGATAGAAAATATCCATGAGGAATTGTCAGGTGCAGACTAACATCTTAGTTATCAGATCGGGTAGAGAAAAATAGGTATGTTAATTGTGAGAATAAAAATCAGAAGTCAAATTAACCAGTGCTTAAGGAATAGGCCTTTCTAATTTCAATCTGTTATATACACCTTTTATATACTTTTATCTTTCATAAGAATCTCTTCCCTTCATTGTAAAGTATATACATTCTAAAATTCTCATCATTACTACTTTCATTTCATGATAATCTCAAGGGGAAATCAAAAAGGTGAAGCCTGCTGAAAAGAATAGTCGGTAAGGGAGATTTTGCAGATGAGGAGCTTGTCCTCCACTGGCATAAATTGGCAGAGCTCCACTGATTCTAAGGGAAGTCTGCCAAGCCTCATCCGAGCACCAACTTCTTTCTATTTTTCCAAATAAATGAAGTATTTCTGACCCATAGGTTAACGCTGATCTTTGAAGCATTCATAAAAATGATTGATATCCTGGCTTTCTCCATGTCTAGATACGTATAAGGAATCAAAGAAACATATTACAGATGATAAGTGGATAGCCAGATAGCATTTGAAGAAACTTGACAGTCCCAGAAGCTTTCATTGGATTCTGTTCTTTATTTCTCTTCAAAATACCTGTCATGATGTATGGTAAGGAACAGAAGCTACTTAGTGTAATGGAGAATAATCTGGGAAAAATCTGGGGGGAGGTGGGGTGTTCCTCTTTAACATCTACAGCTTCAGAGATCAAAGTGTTCCATATAAATGGAAGAGAAGCAATTAACTTTGGTTTTAGTGATGGCATCTCTCCAAACAGCTGTAAAGGCTAGTTTTTCTTGTAGTGTTGGCATTTTGAGGCTATTACCTTGTGAATGATTAATGGAAATTCTCTATATTATAGGGCTTAGGGAACAAAAAATGAGAGATTCTTTTTTACCCATTGTATATTGAGCAGATAAATGCATTTCCCTTCAGTTTACTTAAATAGAGTTCTCCTACTCAAATAATCCAACTGAACAATGAGTTAACTGAGGGGTAAGTTTCATTCACCTCTCGGAATTAGTGACCTAGTCCAGACAATATCATGCAGTGGTTTGGGTGGTTTGGAAGAAGCACAGTTGAACTATATACATTACTAACCAAACATGAAAAGTTGTCAAAAGCATCGAGTAAATGATAAGTATTATGACAGGGTGCTTTGCAAGACTCTATAAACAATGTGAGTAAGATACTCCACAACCCTGTATGTTCTACAATTGTATACATACATGCAAAAAGAAGGCAAAATGTTCAGAGAAGATCATTTTGCACAGATGCCGATTACTATGCAGAATGTAAAGCAACAGAAAATCAGGCCTTCTGTCTCCCAGTCACCCACTGTGGATGACCAGTTGATGTTTACTATTAGACTACTCTCCTTACAACTTTAATACATTTGTAAGAGAATTATATGAAAAACACATTCCCTGATGGCATTATACTTTAAAAGGCTTAAAAACAAATAAATTAATTTAGTATGTTATGAAAGAATTAAACAATACCAACATATTTTTACTGTTCCCATAAGGACTTTTTTCTTATGGGCCTGCTCTTTGCCTCTTGCCAAAATTCAAGACGGCCCCAGAGACTGGCATGATAAAGCTGCTAGTCATTTACATGAATGACAATTGCCATTTCTGAGCCTACATCTGGTACAGACCACCTTCCTAAAAAGGAAAATATGGAGTGACATTTCTTATGACACCGAGTCCTCTGGGAGTTAACTGCAAGCACATTTCCACCTTGTTTTAATACTACTTTAACAATCAGACGCAACACTCTAATCTTTTTAAAAATATATTTATTTAATAAAATTAAAATTCTTTTATGATTGTTCTGGCACTTAAAACAATACCAGCAACTAAAAAGAAAGTATTTAGATCATCCTACAAGATTTTAAAGTCTTTTGTTCCAAATAACCATGCAAGATAATAAAATATGATTGTATTTCTTTTAAAATGATGTGGTGACATGTCACTTAGTTAAGAGAAACTGAGTATTTAGGAATACATTCTTAAATTGCTAATCAGCAATTATAAGATACACCAGATAGCATGATGTATCTTCCTAATTTTATTCTCAGAAAGACCTGCCTATTTCTATGGTCCAGAAAGGGAGTTCCCAATGAGCTGCTCTTGGCCTCTAATGAACATCTTCACCCCTAAGTCCAGAGGGCCCCAAATGCTACTGGAGAAGAGACCCATTTCCATGGAATGCTCTGGGAAAGCAGATCCTCGGACAGCACTGAAACAATTTTTACAAATGCTGAAGCCATCACAGTCAACAGCAAAACCATCATTGACTTTAACAGGGCCACAGTTTTGTCTCGTTGAAGTCTCGTCACTGCACAGCAACTTTGCTAGTCACCAGAGGTGACTTCATTCTTCTGTTGAGATGGCCAACTTGACTACCATGATCATAAGGGCCTACCCATTAGGCACTTCACTCATAGCTGAGTGGACTTCTGACCTTTCGAATTTTCTGAACTATTTGAAACAGGGGTAATTAGAGTTAAAACAGGCTGCAATGAGTTGGCTTCAGTTGGCTCACTACTGTGTGCTGAAAGGCCTATGAGTCAACCAGGGAAATATGTTACAACACAACCTTTTCCACCCCCACCTCCCCCTTTCTACTGAGCATACATACATCAACCAAGTCTCACCCTGGCCTTCCATAAGTACATAGTAAAATGTGAATTATCTTATGAAAATGCTGGTTGCAAACACATTTGTACTTTGTTCTCCAATTCACTTAAGTTTGTCTGTTGTGCTATTGAGAAGATAGCCTTGACATGATAGTTAAAGTTTTACTCAGTGTGATTCTGGTAAACAAAGGCCCTGAGATATACACACACACACATATAAGCATGTGTGCATATGTGGGTATATATACATACATACACACATACACACACACACATATATATGTACCTATGCGTGCATGTGTGTGTGTATGTATGTATGTATACGTATTTTTTTAATTGAAGACAAGACCAGAGCTACATTTGTAACATACTTATTACAAACTAATCACATTTTCACACAACCACAGGAAGTGAACTGTTCATTATTCATGGCATACTGAAACTATGAATACTACATTTTCTTACTTTGATTAGAGACAACAGTTGCTCTTGTAGCCAAACACAAATCACAAAGGGAGGAGGGAGGTCGGAAAGGGAAGCATACTAGAAAAGTGTATTAGTATGATTTGATACATATGTCCTGTAGCTTTTAAGAACAGGACTGGTAAAAAGTTTTATTAGATTAATGGGGGTTTTTTAAGAGCTTTTGGCTTTCTGTTGCACTGAATATACCAATAATGATCAGAATTAAGTACATGAATAAGAAGAATATCACACAGAGACCTGGATTTCTACAAATCAAATTTGAAACACTGCTAAAAGATCATGTCAGTAATAGCAATAAATGTATTTCTTATACAGCAGGGAGATATATATGATGCAGTTAGAAGCAAAACAAAAGCAAATAGATACATTTGTGTGTATATAAAACACCAAAATAAGGATATTTACATTCAGAACAGAAATTAAGTACTTTGAGCTACATACTCACTAAACAATTTCTTTTTGCAAGAGTAACTCCTACCTTCAGAAAAAAACCATGTTAAAAAACAGATTATTTCTACACATTAGGCGCTGAGCTCACCTGAGCTTGTTTAGACTTTTTACATTTTGTCTTTCTAGACTGCATAGATCTAAAGCCTCAGATACCATTTCCTGTGACTGATCCAATCCCTGGGGTTCCAGTTTAAATCCCAAACTGAAATTCCTTTATTTTCCAGTCAATTACAATGCAGAAATATGAAATAAAAAGCTGCCTTTCTCATTCCTGCAAAGCAACAGTAGGGATGCCAGGATCTAGCTCAGCAAACACACTTTCCTTTAACCTGTTCTCCTGCTCTAAATACAGCATAGATTAAGCCTGTCCTATGTTTGGTAAGTGCCTGCCATTTTGGGGAATAGACTAACCCAAGTCATAAAATAATAACACACTGATTTGTCTGTGGATTCTTAGCACACTGGGAAAGCATCAAAAGAAAACAAAAAGCCTGTTCTAATCATAATTTGGGCCAGAAACCCAAAATAGTGCTGGTAAAGTCAAGGAATAAACTCAGGAACCCATATATATTTGCAAATATGAAAGAACATAGAAATGAAGAATATTTACACTGGATAGACATAGAGAAAGAAACTGAATGTAGTATATTACAGGGTTATCTCCTCTCCCAGATATTCCTTCACTACAGAAACAGTAACAGAAGAATAGAGAAAGTGCCCTGACTACAGCTGGAGAAAAGGCAGAAAATAGGATGTTTCAAAGATACGAACATTTTCCACTGGACACAGCAGATGTAATGTATGCCGTGTTCTTGGAGACACACTTCTCAGATACTGCAGATTATTTCTTGCCCAGAGGAAAGAAGAATCTTAATCAATACAACAGCTTGCTAATCCATATGGTAGTAAGATCTGAGCACAAAAAACTTGATAAACACAGAAGCAAGGTGCGTTACAGAGCTAGCATAACCTCTGTATTTGAAAAAACATGCAAGAGGTGAAGACTGCACCTTAAAAAAATTTGCAGAAACTTTGTAAAACTGTGTGGCAATGCTCAAAGAATTTTGTAGAAAAGTACTTTCTGAGCGTTTTTCACCTGCAAATCTGGATAGATACATACATGGCTGCCTCATGGATAGACTCTGTATAGTCGCAACAGATGGTATAAAGCATAGCACAAAAGTCTGTGAAATATATTTTAATAAATTTCAATAATAAGAGTAAGGATTCATCTCTGAAACTTCTGGAAGTTAGGATATTTCTGGCATTTCTAATTCCTGAAAGATGTTACCATCAGAACACTTAATAGAGTTATACTGATTTATATCTTACTAGCTTTTATATAATTTGAAATAGTCCAGTGATAAAAGTTGGTCACTGAATTAAACAGATAAAGTCAATAACTAAACTGAAACAATACTTTATACCAGCATTTATGTCACTTCCCAAAGAACTCTGCACCAGTCTAATCTGGCAGTCTTTAAACAGGCAAAATCTAAACTGGCAAAATCATAAATGAAAAAGAAATGTGCTCTATGATATTAAATCCAGTGTTCTGAGCAGGTGAATCCGCATTAAGACAAAGTTTATCATAAGAAGAAGATTTGACCAGATGTTGGTTACTAAGCACAGAATTACATGTTCAGACAGTCATTGGAAGGCTGTTTTTCCCAACAGTTGCTACACTTTTGTTATTAATTCAACAATCCAACCACAGAAAAAATAAACAATTTAAAGTTTTCTTTTGATAAAGCCATGAGAGATGAGAGATGTACTAATTACTAGACTTCTGCCTCATCCACGGATATGGCTGCATGATTGAATCCAGCCCAGAATAAGGAAAAATGAAGAGTGCAAATGAAAAATATACAGGAGAGCTGGGCTTGGCTTCATGCCCACCATCATCATAGTCAAACTCCATTTCCAAGATCCACCACACCGCTTTCCTCCTAAGCATCCTCTGGGTCACTACGACCTTTGTTAAATGCTACAATAAGTGATAAAAATGGAGACTGTGAGTACATTTGCTGCACAGTTTAAATTGAAAGGAACCAGGGGATCTGAACCAGATTGCAGTTATATGTAATATATCGCTCAGCTACGTTCCTCTTTGTTCCAGATGTGATTTGTTACTAGTTATAACAGAATGCAAGCTGTATTTTGTAGAGGCTAAACCCAGCACATTACAGAATGCAGAAGCACAATCTATCAATCTTCTAAAAGGAAACTGCACCTGCCTGCAAACTTGTCCTCATTTGACTGAACTTTCTGGGTAGCACAATGGTTTAATGCAATAGCCCTTCATATTTGAAGGGGGTGTGTGGTTCAACTCTGGCTTCACAGAAACAAGTTTAACGGTCTAAATTTAGCAAGAAGTGAAAGTTTATCCATGTAAAGAAAAAAAATATATCTTCTTCACACAGTTGTGCACATAAGTGTCATCTACATATTCTCCTCTGCCACTTCCCTGAGACTGACCTGTACCACTTCTGTTCCTCCAGTCTTGGATTTCTCGCAGAGAGAGTGGGCAGCATACACAAGGCTTTGTGCCAATGCCATCCTTCCCTCACCTTCAGAAACACTGACCCCTAAATTGTGAAAAGGGGTATGGGAGATTAGCCATGTAGCTCTAGCCCTAGTACTGGCACTGACCACTGCAAAAGTAAACGGTCATTTAAAGTTTGTCTGTTAAAACGTTCATTTTATCTTAAAGCAAAAATGTAAAGCACAGCTTTGTTTTTATTTGCTCTTTCCAAAAGGCAAAGATAAAGAATGCAGTAAAAATAACAGGACTGCAAAAGGAAACAATGTCATTCATAACATCACTGATAAGAGGATAACAGGAAGGCTGGAGACTTAGTGGGAAAACTGGTTTCAAATGCGAGTGCTGCGGGCGCTGTTACTATTTTCATTGTTATCTGGTCTCAGCTCCTGAACTACTTTTGATGATTTAACACAGTCCTCAGTGACATTTTGTCAGAGTAAAATTAAAGTAAAACAAGCAAGGGCTGAATAGGCAGAGGACCGTACTCTGGCAAGCTGGGTTACACTTAGAGCAATCTACTGAAACGAATGGGGCTATTTATGCAGTGAGGAACTGTTCAGGGAGCTGGGTTGGCATATTACTCTGCATCCCCAAGTAAATTTCAAACGTACGCACTCCAGAACACAGCAGGAACTACCTGAGACTCCATCACAGCTAGCTCCTATCCCCCACAGCTGCCCTCCCGCTCTGTGCAGTGCTCCCAACAGGACAGGACCTTCTATTCTGTGTCTCTGTGTGTTGCCGCTTCGCTGGGAGAAGTGCTGCATGCAAAATACCTGCAGGAACTAAGCAGGAGCCACTGCCTCGCACAAAGTCAAGAGGCAGGCTAACAGTACGGTTCACTCAGTAATTACTTGTACAGTGTTCTTGTGGCAGCCTACCTGTCACTTTCTACAGGTGCAGAGATTCAGGAGCAAATGTTCAGGAGCAAACTCGGAGCCAGAGTTTTAATTCCTGTTTTCTTTAGGCTCTGTTGTTTTCCAGATGCTTTTCTATGGGAAGAAACACACAGATGATCACATATTAGGGCAAGCATTGTGCAGGAACACTACTGCGGAGGTGCTTATCATATCAGGGAGCCCTGCTGACGGCCCTCAAAGAAGGCTGTCAGAGGTAATGACATGGGATTGCTTACATCCTACATGGGCCAGATGCTTGAATGTGGAAGGAGAAAAGAGACAGTGATTTTGATACAATGTGGAAGTCTGTCTTAACTACCAGAGATCAGCTGACTGGTGGCACCTTGTTTTGGTATGAGACAGGGTCACCCAACTCTCACCAAACAAATCTCAGCAGGAGCAGGCAGGCAGGCAGAAACCCCTGCTTTGAACCAAGGCCCATTATGATCCCACAGGGGCAGAAGTGGCTGCCTTATATAAGGGTGAGTTTGGCTCCTATCTCTGTGCATGGTAGGGATTCTCAGTTCCCGAGGAGTTCACAACTTGGAGGAGCTGTGAGATGTTGCCTCTGGCCATGGGTGTGGCTTTAGTACTGCCATAATTTCCTGGCTCTACTGTTTCTGTTGTCCATGTCAAGCATTTTGAAGTGGCATTGTTACTTTTTTCGAAGCGCAGTTGCCACTGATGCTGAACAGTGATCCATTGTTCCCATTGTTGCTTCCACACTCAGTGGTTCATAAAAACAATGGTTAAGATGCAACTTCAGCACAGGGAGTCCCAAAAGTGCTGCCTGTCAGAAGCTGGGAACATATACAAGCAGGAAGAATCACTCTGTATTTGTCCTGCTTCTCACACCTCTCCTTAAGCATATTCTCCTGGCTACTGTGAAATAGAAGACACTGGGACCTTTGGTATGGCAGTGTATTGCTCCCCTCATGCTCTTCCTCTAACATTACCCTGATCAACACTAATAGTCAAGGTTCAGTCATTTATACTGACAATGCCAATGTCCTCTCTACTGTTGTTTAAAAACCACTCTCAAAGTGTAATGCTTTGATTTTCAGTGTCAATGTACTTTCCAGATTGTACTGTGTCAACTGAAGTAACCACACCATGGGAGTGAAGCAATCTTTGCTTAACAGCATTAAAAAAAAACTGAAATAAATATTGGGACATATTGATATACTCTGTTTTGGACATAACTACCTCAAAAAAAAAAAGCAAATCTATATTTCTATATTTTAATAATTATGTATTTAAAGAACAAGTAAACAGGCATTTTTAAAACACCCCTTAAGAGTATGATGCACTGTTTGCGCAATAAAACAACTGCACAGCAACTCTGAATTTTACACATATGGCAGAAGAGTACGTAGATTCCAAAGAGAACTAAAACTTCCTAAAATGGCCTGGGTTTTTTTGTGTTTTTTTTTTTTTTTTTGGGGGGGGGGATTTAAGATGAGAGAAATCAACGCCCACAAGGCACAAACATGCACACCAGACAACAGGAGAGACATGGGAAAAAGCCTGCACAGTTTCCTAAAGGAATTGTTCTTTAAGGCATTAAATAAAAAATTTCTCTTAAGTAAAGAGTTATTCCCAAGGGAAAGCAAGTTCAACAGGATTCAAAACAGTCCTGGATTTATATGTTTTGGACATATGGAGATATAAGTTTCCCAAAGAATGGATAACTTATCCATAAGAAACAATTCATGGAATCTCTGTATCATTTGTGATCACAATAAATAATGATATATGAATATACAGTATATTCAAATGCTTTGTCATAATAATTTCAATAATATGCCTACAAACTGAAAACAGCATAAAGAATTGATTGAATTTTATAATTTATTAATACTTTATTAATAAAGTAAAAAAGAATGCTCATTAAAAATATGTGAAGTTAATGACAAACTAAATCTTAAAACTTACATAAAGGAGGAATTCATAAATAGCCTACATTCAGTTAGGATTTTTTTTAACAATACATTCTGTAAAAAGATATTTGCAAACAGATATTACATTCAAGATTATATTTCTGAAGCTGTTTCTACATCTTTAAACACTTGGAGAGGTTTGTTCCTGGCCAACAATTCAAATCATACGTCATACCAGAGTTTTGGATAAACAATGATCAAAACAGCCTAGAAGAGCAATCAGGAAATGGCTAAGCAGAAAGAAAGGAGAATGATGAAATGCTGATTTGCCCCTTTGTGGCCAGCTTAAGGAACCTGTACAGAGCGGATGTCACATTTTTTTAGCAATGCATGTACCCAAATTTGCTTTTGGCAAACATTGCTTAACTGCTGCTGTTTTTCATGAAGTCAATGAAGACTGAGTTAGATAATGAGCTGGCACGCACTTCTGAAATGTTTACTGTGTTCCTTAAAGTAAGGGGAACATGCTGGTTCTTAAACTAATTTGTTTTTTGGTTGTTGGCTTTCCCCTTCTCTCCCCCACTACTCTGTTCTCACCGTCTTTGGAATAAACAGAAGATGACTGAATCTTTTGATACTTTTTTTGTTTTTGTTTTGGGTTTTTGTTTTTGTTTTTTTTTTTACAATTATACAACTGAAGAATCAGTAGTTTCCAAATGGCAAACAACTGAGCCATATCAAGAGCCATGTTAATCTCATGTGTTCGGTCTGTTGTTAATAACGAAAGAAGGGGGGTGGGGAGGCCAAAATAAAATCTGTCTGTTCTGGCCTGAATGCAGGACATGAACAAGGAGAGTTTCCACAAACAATGTAGTCTTTTTCTTCTGATGGGGGGAGGAGAGGGGGGAAGATGATGGTAACAGCAATTTTGTGGAAGGAGAAGCTGCACCCATCTTGCTGGTCAATACAGCATTCAGAAAGTTTACATGGTGGGAAGAATTTCCCACCCATTGTTAACTAGGAACTTGATTTGAAAATGCATTTTTTAATTAAAATTGGCACTTCCAGGCATCATGCTGGCATCCACCATCTTGCTAAACACTGAGCTCATTTGTGGTTCCAGCAAACCCACTGTCAGAGGTGACAAACCAATTCCCATCCTGCCACCCTTACTCAGCTCTCAGTCCCCATCCCATCATGAGCAAATGGGAAATTTACTCCAGTAAATACAAAGCAAGGACTGTAGGATCTGGCCTCATTTGGCTAGAATCCATAGGTCTCAGGCTTTATTACTTTTAAGGCATTATTAACGGACCAGAATTCTGCAGAAATGTTTGGAGGAAAACAGGGTCAGTTATTTTCGAGGCGTCTACATGCTTCAGTACACTCAGATATCCAAAACCATCATTACAGCTAGAGACCCCACCGCTTAGCTTAAATTTCATTCTCTTCCAGCCTATACTCCCAAGAAATAGTAGACTCATTCAAGCATAGAATTTTTAACATATTACCAACAACAAGAAATAGCTCTACATAGATCAGATGCAGAATTTGCCTGTTCTGTGCGAAAGGACAAAAATGCCTTGCTTGTTTTGTTGATTTAATGAATATATTAGCATTTGCAATGCATTCTGATTTGAAGGATCTCAAATGAAAAGCCCAGTTACAGCTCTGCTGAAGAAAGTGGCAAAATATCTTCACTGAGTGGGCGATCACATCTTATTATTAAGAACTTTTTCTGAGGATATTCCTTCAGAAACAAAGAAAAATTGTGTATTTTTTCTAGTATTATATATTCTGAGATCTTGAAGGACAGGCTGGTATGGTGACTTTTATGTTTTTTTTATTGTATTAGGATTGATGCCTTTAAAATGCCTACCATTGTTAGGCTCACAACAAAGGATTTCACTTCATCTTTTTGTAGGAGCAAAATATTATGCAAATTGAAAAATGATCTTAACAAGACTATCCAGTTCATGTGAATACTAGCTAGCAAAGCATGCTGTTGTTGGCTTTGAAAAATCTGACAACAATTAAGCTCATCAAAAGGAAATTCATAAGCTGATTTAGCAGAAATGTCTCACAAAGCCTGTACACTGTAAGGTACATTCGTGTATTCAGCTCAGTTCTATTCATGAATTAAAGTAATTACCAAAGATTCATATACTTGTACTAAAAACTTGCTGAATGCACATAATCCAAATATAGAAAGAACCTCAAGATTTCTAAATGACTGCAATTTGGAGTCATTCGCAGGATGATCTTCTAACAGGAATAAATCAATGTTCCCAGCCTTCTCACATTATTCTCAGAAATACCATCTTTCAAAATGTAGTATGAAAAAATGAAATATATCCAACACCTACGCTCAGTGTCCATTTGATGATTTAGATCTTACATACTTCTGAAAAAAGATCTTTCTTACTGCATTTAGAGAATTCCACGGTCTTCATTTAAGCCAGAGGATATGGTCTTAAGAAAGGGATATTTCTACAGAGCATGGAGTTCTCCAAGCCTTGACACCAAAGTAGGCAAGCCAACAAGCAGGTTTAACAGAACATGCCTGTAGTGCAGACTGTCTGCCCAACTCCCAAAATCCTGTTACAGGGCACAAAAAAACCCATGAAGAAGTGGTACTTTTGTCCCATGATTTGTCCAAACCATGGTTAGCAATCTAGAGAAGTCTCCCCAGGAAATTACAGGCTGAATTACGGAAATTCTCCCGTCACTGCCTGTTAACTTGATTAACAGAATCCAGTTTATTCAGAACTTTGCACGTATACACCACTTGAGCAGATTTGACTCATCACACATGCCCTGTGTTGAAGACTTTATTCTGGCTTCTTCCAGTAATGAATTTGTGTTGATTTTGTAAGATCCTGTTCATGACCTTAAAGCTAGTTCATAGGGTCAGACCCTTCATTTTAATTTGTTTGGTTATTACTTTCTGCCACTGCTCTTTCATTATTCAAGTCTTACAGGAACTGGACTTCTCTGATACTTATTTGCGAAATTCTTTGCCTTCTGATTTCAGGAATTTTGAAACTCTTTGCTTCAGAGTGTCTGATTACATCTGGATTAGAACTTTGCCTTTAGCCTAGCTTTCAGCAAATGTTTCAATTTTGGTCTGAATCACCGTATAAAAACAGCACCAAATAAATTCACATTGCATTGGAAGAAATCTGTTGGGGAACTACCACTATACTCTCTTTCCATCTTTCTAGATGACACTCAGTGACTACTGCTTGCTTCCCTTTACATTTGAGCAAACAAAGTGCAGACATTGCCAGAAAAATTCAATATTGAAATAAATTTAAAGTTGCAAGGTGAATTAGCAGTTTTAAAACACTGTAGTTATTGTATTATTACTCCTAAAACAATTAGTTCTAATCTTAACTCTGGAGTATTCTGGGCCGAGAATATATTAAAAAAAAAAAACACACAAATATTAGGGTAAAAATAATATAGGTGTGAAACAAGCAATTTCAACCCCACCCTGTAGAGGTGCTACACATTAGCTATACAGCTATGATTAATCATAATATTGTTCATCGTCCCAAATCAGACTGAGTGATTTTTAAAGACATCTGTTTTCTTTCACATTTACCACATACATAGATGTAGTGTCACTATAACAGAGATTTGACTCATCCAAAAACATCATAAGTCAACCATTAAATCAGTGAGGAATATGCAGCACATTGGAAGCCATGGAGGGTATAAGATCCATACAGCCTCAGGAAAAATTACAGAAGTTGTCAGGCCAACAAGTTCCTTGCATACTGCCTTGCCAGAGATGAGGTGATGCTCAGCAAGCAAGCCTTCTGATCAGCAAGCAGTCACAAAGTCCATGGAAGCTGGTGGACATGACAACTACCTTCTACTTAGTCTAGCAAGGAAGCAGAAAAACACTCCTTTTGTTTAGCATTAAGTGCAACAATAGAAGCTACAGCCTAAATTACGAATCAGCATGACAAGGTTGTAGGAGGAGCTGGGTGATGCAGCCTGAGGGATCTTCCCCAGAGTCAAATGCAGAAGTGGGAGTTTGACTTTACTCATTAAAACAACTACATCTTGTCAGAAGTAAAAACCATGCAAGAGAGCAAGAAGAAAGCCCAGAGATGAGTCCACAGAGGCTAGTGAAGATAACAGTATGGCCCTTAAAGAAAAGCAGAAAGCTTTTTGGTCTGAGTGTTGGCTGCTGAAGGACTCAGAATTGAATGAAGAAACACTGCGAGGGTGTTCAGAGAAATTGAGACTCATGGAATATTATCTTAATCAAATAGGATTGTATCAAGGACATATCTAACAGTCATCACAGTTTCCTCCCTGTGGCAGCAACCTGCAAGGCCTCCTGTAAGCTACTAGGCCTACGGGGGAATAATCAGGAGGGTAAGACCACAGAGATCTTTTCTGCAAAGTTCATAGCATCAGCAGTGGAGAGATGCTTCCCTGTCCCTCTAAATGTCCTCTACCATGTTGGGTAAGGTACTCTCCTAGGAGCAGTGTTACATGGCTGTACCTGCTGTGGCTGAAGAAAATACAGAATGAAGAGGACATTTCAAACTGTTGCAGAAGAGGGAAGAGCACACTCACTGCCAGCCACTGATTTAGGCCTCAACCATTTTAATGAAATTAATTCAGAAGGTGAATAGATGACACAATGGTACAAACTTCCAGAAAGGCAAGATTTAGACACCTACCTGTACTCAGAGTTTCCCATCAGCAGCCATCCCACTAATTAGTGCACCCATGTTTGTGAAGTGGGTTGTGCCCACGACAGGACAAACCAGTGGCAAGGCTTGAGGAGCAAAGGCTGTTCTGATCTGAGCTAGTAACGTATTATAGCCGATCCCTGCTGCAGATGGGGACATTAAGGCTACCCTGGCAGTCACGACGGGGCGGGACTATTTGAGAGCCAGCCGTATAGCAGCTGCTGCTCCAGCGTCTACACTGTCAGCCATTCTCTTCTGGCATTAGAAAGGGCCTGAGCTCCAAGAAAGGGCTGCCAAAGACAGTGAATTCATGCCTGATTGACCTTGTCACCCTTCTCATCCCCATGATTCCTCTCCATACCATTCTCCCTTACTCACAACTGTTCTCACAGCAGGGAGGAGGAAGAGGGACCAAGCCTCCAACTGGGACTGCTCAGCTGGGCTCAAACCCAAATTTGAAGAAGGGTGAACTCCACCTCTAAAGTACCTTCCTCTCCAGAGAGAGAACGTGGTTATTAAAGGTTCAGAGGCAAACTGCTGACATGTAGCAGGTTGGGGTATAGGTGTGAATCCCACGTTGGGGCATTGTATCACTCAAGTCTCTCTGTGTGCCTAGCTGTTATTTTGCACAGTTTGTGCTTGATGCAACTGAAAGACTCTCAATGACTTCACTAGATGTAGACCAGACTCTTAACGGAAATTTCATAATGGAGAATGATGGACTAAAGGCTACAGGATTTACCAGATAATTTTATGAGGGAATGTACAATTGCTGTCTGCTGCGTACCCAACTGCACAACTGAGGTGCTTAAAAGTAGCAAAGCAACTTCTAGCTCCACACCCCTATTTCACCTTTGAATTTAGGTACCTTACCCAAGTGAGAGAAAGCAAGCTTGAATTGCTCTTCTTCAGCTTTTCCTACTGCCTCTTCTCCACACCTCTCTACTATATATCCACATTACAGCATCCCTCTCTCCCCAGTGTAGAAAACTGAGGAGATGAATTCAGCATTACAAACTCCAGTTATAGAGCTGAATACCTAATTTGAATTTGTTACCTACTGTGCTGCTTTAGTACCATAAGTTTCTTTGCAAATGATTTAGGCTAACATACTTACATTGGAACAACAGTACGCAATTTTCACAAAACACTTACTTGATATTTAAGCTGCATGCAATTGTTGGCAGCCTACTGATATACCAGAGACTGGATTTGCAGAAAACTGGCTCTTCCTGTTAATTTTCTAAGAAATATCTTATGTTGAATATGTTAAAAAAATCTCTAAACATATAAAAACTTAGCACATATAAAGGAAGGGCAAAACAGACTGAAGTAACTAAAGGACACAGAAAAGGCAAGTAATTTGTGCCAAGGCAGTCAGGAAATCATAAGCCTAGAAAGAGCATGCAGAAAACTGGCTGTTTTCTACCACTACTGCTGAACAATACCCCCACTGCATAGCTTTTTAAATATTTTTTAACATTTAGCCCTTTTACAACATGTAATTGTGCTGTGGATACTTATTTCCTCAGATCCAAGTATAATTAATCTTCTAAATATTTGATCCATCTCTATTGTAAGCTCTTCTTAAGAGAGCTACAAATATTGCTAATATTTTTGAGTTAATAGTGCGCTTAGAAGGTCATGTCAGGTTATTGCTGGGAGGATTAAAAGATTTTCTTTCCTCCAGAGCCTCTTTGTTATAAGAAACCAAGGAAATTTAAAACAGGATTTATTCCTTCGAACCAGGACAAAGCAACAGAGTACCATGGCAAGAGCATAAAGCAAGCGCACACTGGGCCAGGAGATTTACAAAGAAAGCTTTCTCCAAACTCAAAAGTTAAGCTGAAGTTTTAAAACTCTCAATGGTTCTACATTAAGGGTAGCAAAGACAACTGGGTTCACAGTTATTCACACTTATTTTTCAGAGTGATCTCTCAAACACACACAGTATGGACCTTGCTTTCTATATGCACCTGATCCTGCAGAACATCTACACTTAGAATTTTTTTTATGCCTCGCAGTCATTCAAGTGACCTCAGCAAGGTATTCATTTCTAAATGTTGCATCAAACTGGCTTTTTGAGCAATTGAAAGCAACAGGACTGATCACACACTCACATTCTGCTGGAACTGGGCCTATAAATATTCTGACCATTTCCAAATGTATGTATCATGCCATAATGTATATCCTGAAAAAAGAACTGATGCAACAGCCTCCAAAGAATTATTTATATACATTTAAAAAAGACTTCACCAACAGGTGGCTTTCATCTACTACACAATATTGCTAGCTTAGCTACTGCAACATTGTGAACAGATGTTTTTAAGCATCATCAATAGGATTACTGGAGAATTTACTCATCATAAATCAACATACTGCAATGTCCTTTCTGATGGGCAGTTAATATATCCTGCTTCCATCAGTCCATCTATATCATAGTTCACGTGAGGATGAGTGAGCTTACTTCTATTTGAGATGACAGCTTGATGCAGCATTTCAAGGCTTAGCCTAACTTGCCCTTACTTGAGGTCAGGCAGCAACCAGTCCCAGAAAACATGTTTGTTAGATGTGACTGAAAACTGTTTAGCACTTGCATTAAAGTAGTAGTAATTAAACATGAACAGTTTGTCTTGATGTTGTTTAAATGAATGACACATTCCATGCCCTGAGGAGTTTTCAGCCCAGTTCTGTGACAGACAAAACATAATAACTGATCCAAGAAGAAATTAATGAAAAGAGTGCTAAGAGGCTAAGTAGGCTATCGTTCTGATTGAACTATATTTTGGGGTGCTACTGGGATAATATACCTCGACAAAGAAGGCGGAGCTTGGTCTAATCCAACATGCCTCCACTAAAACAGCTGGCACAAAATATCAGATGGGCTTATTAGCAACTTCCTCTGGAGAACTGTTATATAATCAAAAGGACAGTAAACAAGAAATAGGGAAAGAAATGGAAAATAACCAGGCAGAATCTTAAAGAAAAATATTATTTACAGGCATCTACCTTTGTAATTCTAACCTGGACAAAACAAGGAACCGTGATTTTGGGTTGGAGTTCCCCTAAGCTATGTAAACTATCTAATTTAAAATAGCTTTTCACAGCAGTTTTTTTTTTTCTCCACAGTTTATATCAGCTAGACATTTCCCAGAAATTTAGAGCAATTGATATTGTTGACATCTCTACTCAGAAGTTTCTTTTCTCCCTCTAAATCATAATTCTTAGCCAAGAACCCTAAGCCAAATGATTCTGGCACACCCCACAAAAAACTGCTGAACACTAGGTGAGCAGTTAGGGAAATCTAGCTTTTATTTGGATCCCTAAGAGGAGCAGACTCCTTTTCCATATGAACCCTTTATAGCAGGTCTGGAAGCAGCCACAAAAATAATTCAGTGGGGCAGGAAGGAGCACATTAGGATGTCTAATTAGAGATCAAGAGCGCACTTCACATTGTGTGGCACTTAAAATGTGGAGGGGAATGGGAGAGGTGGCACATCCTTATTTCAGTTACCATGTCCTAAAGAATCACAGTATGGATCCAAGCACAGGCAAGCGGCAGAGGCTCAGCAGATGTAAACTTCAGGACAGATGCAACACCCTTGCAACCCTTCCTCTCCTGCAGCAGAGCAGGGAGCTGCCCTCCTCTACCGCCACTGAGAAATACTGGGAGGACAAACACAGACTGCTACACATATTCCCAGCACCCAGAGACATTATGCCTTCCTTACAGGTGCAAGGTGTGAAGGCCTGGATACATGAAAAGAACTGTACAGAGACAGAAGGACCTAAACCCAAATTTGATCCACTGAATCTGCAGGTCAGCTCCTGCCTAACTCAATTTAAGTCTCTACAGGTGAAATCCATCTCATTTCATTCTCAGGGTCTGCTATATAACGTCTACAGCTGAGGTAGTCCCCTTGGCTACCTACAGGCAATGGAGAGAAATGGGCCCTTTCAGGGCACAGGTCATCTGACCTATTCAAGACAAGACACCTGTCTTAAGAGGAGATGCACTGTGCCCTAAGAGGGCCCATTTCCCTACTAACAGAGTTTCAACAACTGGCTCAGACAGAGCGCCATATTTAGCTAGTGGAATCCCATCCTCAGATGGCTTCACTTCCAAGTGTCATTCCTAAGTGCCCACTTTCAGGCATGCTAAGAACTGGCTTCTTCACTCTTAACCGAACTTCACAAATCATTTGTCAAATGAAGCTTCTCATTAGGCAAAGAGCTTGGGCATCTAATTCAGATGTGCAGACTCTACTAGACGGATTACATTCAGCACCACAAAATATAACCCTCATGCACCTAGACTAGATTCCCAAGGCACCTGGCCCCATGTTAGGTACCCGTGCAATGAACAGGAAAACTAGTCCTAATGGACAAGAAGAGATGGCTCAGCTTCGGACAGCTGATGAGGTTACTGTGCCTGAGTGTCCCCCTCACCCTCCCTGCTCTGATATTTGAGCTGTTCATAAACCAGCTGCTGAACCACTGGAGTTATTTAGTGCTTTAAAGGTGGGGTAAACAATTAGAAATGATAACCACATTAGCTGTCTCAAGCTGGCAGTAACCCACAAATCAATCAGAGGCCTCAAGCACACTGAAATGGGATACACATACAGCAGCAGACTAAGCAAGGAGATGCATAAGCTAACCAGTAGGAAACACAAAGACAAGTGCAGTGTAAGATCTTTGCACATCACACACTTACAAACTGGGTTGGAGGCTTTACTCCATAACCCAAGCATCAGGACATTCATCTATCTGGGTCTCAGGTTCATGTTCTTGCTCAGAGAGATTTTTACCAACATCTTCCAGCAGAATATCAGGCCACCAAACTGCCATGAGTTCTGAGTTGGATTTCCACTGCCCCCTCCAACACACACCTTTTCTTTTCCTTCTTTGTCTTCCCCCCATACTTTTTTTTTAAGCTGTTGCACTTTCTAGGATGCCTGTTAGTCCTATTTGAAGGAGATCTAGGTCTCTCTCCTCTCTAGCAAATGTCCTAAAATATATTTTATGAAAATCCTTCTTTTTCTTGCTCTCCAAATACTGAGTAAGGGATATAAAGTTGGAGCATCAGCAGGAGGGAGCCAAGTACAGAAAACCCCCAGCCTCAACTAGTGTTACAACATTTCTCCTGAGTAAAATATTTTTTCATGCACCCCAACAGAGGAAAGATCTGAACCCAGATCTCCTGTCTGAAAGATAAGAACCTTCATGACCAGGTGATTCAATACCAGAAAACAAGCCTTTTTCTCATGACATTTTACATAGCATGAGATATTCCCTCCACACACTTTTGGTACAACCACAAGTGAAACAGGAAAGAAATGGGATGAGGACACCTTTCTCTCAATCTTAAGTTGTGGGTTAGAGACCCAGAACTTGATGTAGTCAGGACTGAGGTAGATAGCTCACACTCAGAAACAGACTGACAGGTCCTGTGGGAACTTCACAGGCAGAAACTCTGGCCCAGAAAGAATTAGGCATAGGGGGAGAGAGGGTAGGTGAGAAGGCAGAGGAATGATAGTGAGACCTAGAGAGATCTTTAAGCACTAGAGAGGCATTTAAATATAATTCTTCCCATTAATCTAGCCCACAAGCAGTGGTGATGGAATTGCCTGTACAGTACAAAGAAATGTACTATGTCGCCAGGAAGCTGCATATCTATGGGAACAGGTGAAGAATTTCAGACATCACCTTCTCGACACTGAGCACTTATTTTCTTGGGATGAAAGCAGCAGCTGCAATGGGCAGAAAAGCAAAAATATCTTGATTGATTCTTTTCATACAGTTGGAGAGCACTTGCCCTCTCCATTATGTTCAGTATTGGCAGATAATGCGACTTCCCTCTAGAGCCATGTGCACTGTGTATACAGGCTGAGTTCAACATTAACCTACAGAGCCATTCTGTGTAAAAAAATGTTAAAGAGAAGTGTACTTAAAAACAGAGCTGTAATCATGTACTGTACTCAGTGTGCTTAAATAGTGCACGTAATATAGTTCAGTGTAATAACTACTTGATACTCAGGTTTCTAACATATTTGGAAGATATAGAATGGAATTACATTTCCGTCCTGGAACTAATTCTGGAGTACTGCCAGTCCCATGTGATGCATAAAAATTCCTGTGTCAAAATGATGTGTCCTGTTGTCTTGATGCCTTGATCAAGGTTCCTGAGGTTTTTGTTTCTCTGACATCCTCTGCATTAACAAACTTACACAGAAAATATGTTATTCTAACTGCACATTCACTGAAGTTCTGCTCAGGAATCTACTACTTTGCAATTTTTATCATCAGCACATGCAGTAGCTCATGCTATTCCTGTATAACTAATTATCTTCTCTATAAACTGAAGAGTCATTTGAAAAAGTAATGAAAACTTAAGCAGTCTTGTAAAAATTTCCCATTTCCCTGCAACTACCTTATCAAGTTACATTCATCAGTTATAAAGCATTGATGAACTGAATACAACAAAGTAACTAATATTTAGCACACTTGTAAACAATCTTAAATTACAGACATCTCAATAATAATATATGTCTTCAGAAATTAAATTAGTATCCCCTTGTTATATACTTAAGATTCTAGATTTTCATTCAGATTTCCGATCCAAACTGAACTGAGGTCATCAACTTCTGTTGTTATTTAAGGATTTTTTTTTTTAGTTTCCTTCAGTTATTTGCACAGGAAAATAAGAACGACAACATGCCAGAGTGTACAGAATAAAGGTAAAATGCAAAAGTGTCCTGTAGTTTCATAAAGTCCCTCCTAATCTTCTGAAAAGCCACTGAAAGAGTAAGAAAAACGAATCCACATTATAACAAAGTAAACCTTCTTAAGATTATTAAGTAGCCTCTGCACTCCTGGTGGAACATGGGTCCTGCTTCCTTCAGCTGTAAGTTCTAGCCAGCAGATGGTAGGTGCTCTAGGGCAGAAAAGCAGCAAGGTGCACCTGACAAGGGAGGATCTTAGGAGAGGATGTGTGTCTGCCTTCCCCTGGCTGGTGCACCAGCCAGTGGAGGATTTGATCCAGGAATATAGGAATGCATGGTTAGAGACCTCCAGTTGTTAGAGACTGAATACATATGAGGGCTGAGATTTTTTAAGCCAAATTCCTATTAAAAACAATAGAAATTTGGGTGTACAAATCCCTTAGTCTCTGTCCAGCCAAAGCAATTCCTCTCCCCCTGGCCTCTAGTTGCTATCCGTTGGTTAGCACTGCTCATACAATTTTTTAGAAGGATTTGTTGCACAAAGAGAGAGACTTATTGAAAACAGAAAAGAATGTGTTGTGCCTCTGTAGCCAGAATCACAGTTTAGAAATCTGTGGGCCGGATTTTCCTGAATGCTCAAAAGATACAAAACAGCTATAAACCCATCTGAACCACTTAAGCCCAAGTATATGGCTGTTTTTCATCTCCACTGATTTAAAGAAGGTATGTTTACTAATGCAACTGGCCTAGCAAGTTTCCAGAAGAGACCAAAAAAAAAACATGTTTTCATTAATTTTTTTTCTTTTTTTAAACTTTTCTTCTCCGTTATTTATTGGTTTAGAGAAACTATGATTCACTTTGGGACACCTTAATCTTATATGGGACTACAAAATATTTTCACCTGATTTTATGATTATTCTCTTTTGCTATAAATAGCCACAGAACTAGCACTCTTGAGATCCCTGTTTAACTTTCCCATTTCACTCTATAGCTAGATTGACTAAAATACAAGGAGGATAGTTACCTTCTTTTGAGCGAACAAGGTGCAATTCTTGTCTCTGTCCAAGGTGAATTTCACCCCAGGAGTACCAGCAGCTTAGTGCATATTTGTGACCAGATCCTGAACGATTTGTACAAGCAGCTCTTTTACTGGTTTCTATTTAAGTAACGTTTCAGTTTGATATTTGTGGATTTGCCAGGAATGAAGGGGGGCGGGGGGGAAGCAGCTCTTTTAAAAACCTTCTTATAGTGGCTGGAGAACAAGTCAGCTGATGAGTATGTTTATTGCTATTAAATAATTTGGGAAGCAAAGAGGAACCATTTCAGTGTTGCGAAACCTGTTACTGAATAAATCAGACTAAGTAAATTGCTGTGTTTTCATTTTTTGTTCTATTTGGTTGACAAGTATCAGGACAAGAATAATTTTCTTTCTGTAACAAACCTTTCTGAGATGAACAGAGACATCTACTTGTCAACCCAACATCCTAGGGTGTTAGCTGCCAGCCTGCCAGAAGCCCAAATCCCTGATATTACTGACACACTGCAAAGCTTCAGCTAGCAATCCAGCCATTGTCCAGTGCTGTTCATGAGCACTAATGAAACTGTCAGGTATGACCAGACCAGACTAGAAGTGACTACTGGCTCTGGGAAGGGCTGAGGCAACCAAGCACACAGGTAGTGTTCTGCCCTACCTTCCTAATGAAGGTAAAAAATAAATCATGTCAGATTGGTCAGATCATTCTGTTTTGTTCCCTGTTTATGGCCTGAAAAGAAACAGGAGATAAAATACTGAGTTTAGGAAGGTTTTGACACACACTGCACCCCTCTCCCCCAACATTTAAATCAGTAAACTAGTAGAAATGTGTTCCACAAATGATAATATGTAATGATTGGTTGAAACTGCATTGTTATTATTATACTTGAACTGTATAATTATACATTATACTTGAAAACATATACCAAGTTTGGTTTTGCAAAAGACTGCTTAAAGCCCAGTTCTATTCTGGCCCTTCATTAACAAGTAGAATGATGCATATTCTGGTACACTTTGGATTTATAGGGCATCCAGCCACGAAAAGCAGGAAAACCTTCATAGAACAGAATTCAAAGAGTTCTTGATTAACTGCATTGGCTCTGAAATCAGTAAGATGAAATGAAAAGATAAGTTCTGCACCTAGGCAGGAAAATCAAATGCAAAAGTACAAAGTGAAGAAGAGCAACCTAGCTACAGAACTGCAAAAAGATCTTAGATATAACTATGCAAAACGAAGTTAGCAGTATGATTCTCTTGCAAATAAAATGGTAGATGGCATTTGGGGATGTGTTAAAAGGAGTGTGATGGGAAGTAATTATTCCACACTTCTTGGCACTAGTGACATCTCTAATCAAAGATACAGTCCAGTTTTGGACAATATACTTCAAGATTTATGCAGACAATCTGAAGAGTCCAGAGAAAAGCAACAAAAAAAACAGGTTAGAAAATATGACCTAGGAAGAATAGCTGAAAGATCTGGGTTTGTTTAATCTAGAAAAGAGACTGAGGGAAGACATAAGTCTTCAAATATGCAAGATGCTGTTGTAAACATGACAGTGATCAACTGTTCTTCATGTCCAGCAAGGTTAGAAGAATAGTTCAACTTACCATGTGGCAAAAGATTTGTTAGCTATGAGAACAAAACTAACTAAAAACTAACAAAAACAGCCATACACCAGAACAACTCACTCAGGCTGGTCATGGAAACCTCATCACTGGAGTCCATTATGGAAAGATTAGGCAAATCGCTGTCAAAAATAGTCCTTGGCTCTGCCTCAGAACAGAGAGATGGACTGGTCTCCTGAGGTCCCTTCCATTCCTACATTTCTATGATTTACTAGGGAATATGCAGTTTCTTGCACAAGCTACTCTTTTTAGAGGTTTAAAAAGTCACGTTGACTAATATATTGCATTTAAAAATCTCTATCCTGATGCCAAATATTTCAAACTCTATTTAAAACTCTATTTACTACTGTAAAAACTATTATGTTCTAGCAGGAAAATCCAGAAGGTAGTATTCTGCAATATTATCATAACAAGGTAAAAGCCAAGTCTGTTAAAAAGGCTTTTCAAAACCTCATGTGTGACCACAGCACACAGTCAAAGAAGGCCAATGACATTTCTCTGTCAGAAGATAAGAAAACCCCAACACAGTTGGGGTTGTCACAGTCTGACAAAAGCCAATACCCAGCAGTGGCTGAAAGCTACTTAGAAACTAATTCAACAAACTGTTACAGCAGGAACTCTCTGGAGGCCACCATATCTTGACTATAAAAACTAAAATCTAAAAAGCTGATTTCTTTTAGAAGATATAACTTTCAGTTTGATATTGCTTGGGAGTGTTTATAACTGATGAACATGGTGACTTAATTGAACACATCAGACACTTGATAAGTAAAGAACCCCTGAACACTTACAGCATCACACAAGAAAAGCGAAGATTTATTGTCTGGACCAAACTGTAGTTTAGGCCTTTGCACAAGGGCATAGAAAGTATTCTCGAATTGTGAGTCCCACCAAAAAACCTGTTACAGCCCCTTTGACAAAGGAACTGCTTCATACCATCTGTATGAAATGTTTATTACAAAGAACCCAACTCCTGTCACAGGCCTAACATGACACTGAGCAAAAACAATTAAGAAAAAAAGAAAGGAAAAGAAGACTACTCCAAAAGGATGGACAAGAATAAGAAGACATGCTAAAGACAGCAGTATTATTGGCTATGGCAGGAAATAAAGGAAAGCCCTTCTTAAGGAGTATTGTGGTGACTTCACCCCACCCAACTGCAAGGAAATTCATGAAAGCATCAGGCCTTGTAGAGGTCTGGGTAGACCCAACAGTGTATTGCCTTGGGTGCAAACTGTCATAGCAATGACTGGGTTAAATTCTAGGTCAAAAATCAAGTAAAGCTAAAAATGTTTAACACTTGAGGGGCACTATCATCTCCTGTGAGCCTCCACAAAAGATTCACTGAAATAGGTACGCTGGTCTGACAAGGCATAATTCAGAAAAGCACGTAAGCTTCTGAAATCTCACCACCTTCAAAGGTATCCAAGCAATTGGTGAATGCTGTCATAGTCAGAAAGATTCTCCTGAGTTACTTCCCCTTAGAAACATATCACAAAAGTATCTGAAGACAGCCTGGAAGAACGAGAGCTACCTGCAAGGATAATTCATAAAAACAATAGCCAACAGACTGGAAGGAGCTCAGGTTTCTTGCTGAAATGTTTAATAAAAGTTTCTGCAAAAAGTCTTTCTGTTTTAGGACACTTCTACATACAGATTCTATTTTTCAGAAATCCCATTCCTACATTCCTTGCAAACCCAAAACACCCACTGACACCATTAGGCAATGCATTGGCATTAGAAATAGGGGACTGAGCCAACAGAGGTTGTGGGTAGCCAGAACTGTGCTGGAGACAGTTCGTCCCGGTTCGGTCAAACTAACTTTTGAAATCACAGCCTGTTCACAAACTGCCTATAAAAACCTCCTAGAGTCCTAGCAGACCCTGCTCCCCATTACTGCTAGCACCTCTTCAAGGAGTTGATCCACCCATGCTCAGCTCACATGGCAGTTCTTCTTCCTTCCTCAACCCTCTCAAGCTAGGACCCAAAAGTCCCTTCTCCTAACCTTAGGGAAGCAGCTATTCCAGCTTCCTGGCCCAGCCCCACTCCCATGCTCCCTGGCCCAGCCCCACTCCCATGCTCCCTGGCCCCACTCCTGGAACCAATTCATATGCAAAGGGCTACACATCCTGCCGGCAGAGAAGGGCTAGGAGGGACTGTCTTGAAAAGATTTTAAATCTTATTAATGAATACAATACCCGGAACTTCAAAGTCCTCCTGGGGAGCAGTATGGGTGTAATGGCAAGAAAGAAAAACAGATGTATCTTGAATCCTGACACTACTAAAGGCAGTGGAGGGAAACACCCACGGAGCCAGGATTTCAATCAACAATTGATTTGAGTACCCATTCTTGCAGTGGATGGAAGGAATCTGCTCAAGAAACGTAGGAAAGGAAGCTACAGATGGAAGGAAAACAGAGATTACAAAGGCAGAGGGCAAGAATTGAAAGAAAGCCAGAGTAAATTATAACAAAAGCAGCAAACATAAACTTGAACCAGTGTTAGTCAAAATGATAAAAAGCTTCTTTAGTATTTGATACTAAACAGGAGGCCTATTTAATAGGCCTCCTGTAAAGAGTCAGTGAGCACTTCAATTTCGGTTATTTATACTTAGCTAAAAGAGCCTTTTTCCTCCCTTTGCAACCCACACATATGACCATCATATAATCCAATGTATATAAAACACAGGAAGGTGCAGATTCAGAACACTTCTGCTCTCAGTCCAGCAAAGGAATTTTGACCATTAGCCTCAAGCAGATGGAGCAAATCCAGCCCTGGAAGCTAAAGTCTCTTCTTGACATGATCGGTTGCATTCATGCAGCTGATGATCTTGGGAAGATTAACCACCTCTCTGGTCCTGAGCACGTGTTATGATCTACTACATTTCTGGATTCCTTGTTTTCTTGGAATTTACAGGTCTCAGCCAGATATTTATTACTGGAATTTGTGGATGTGTAATTGCTTGGACAAACCTGAGGAAAAAGCAGTCTCCAACATAAAACTGTCTCTTCAGAAAATCCTCTTTATATGGGTTTATGCTGAAGCATAAACCATGTCACCACATGTTTGTATAATGCCTTCCATGTAGAGAGTCACAATGCTGCCACAAGTTTCATGGTGCCACTGTAAAGTAAATGACGAAAAGCTTTCCCCCCCCCCTTTTTTTTTAATTAGAGCTGCCAGTTCAAGATTAGATTGTAGAGTTGGTGTCTTGGTGTCTCTGGGCAGAGTACTGCACCAGTCTTTCCACTACAGCATACTGTTTCATCCAGTGAAGCAGACAGATAAAACCATGATTATTATTTTCTTTAATTTTCAGGCAATAATATTATTCAGAGAACAAAAGAGAAGAGGACAGAACAACTTTAGTATGACTAATAGCTTTAAATTAATCCATAACAGGTCTAAGTCTTCCTTCTGCAGAACTGCCACTGAAGTCCAAGGACCAATTCGTGATACTACTTGTAATTTTCCCAGACAGCACAGCACTGGCAAAAACCCTCCCTCAGTCTTCCCATCAGTCCCATCAGACGTTGGAAGAAGGTCAAAGACTGAACCCTCTGAACTATGGACATGCCCCACTGCAGGAAAACCCACTGTGTCCTTTTCCTCCTATCCGATGGCTCTGTAATTCAACATCCTCTGCTACTCATTCTCTCTTCTACCTCCTTAAGAGCATTAGTTTTCCTACTTCAGTATAGCCAGTGTTCCAAAGAAAAGAGCCAAGAACTCTAAACACACTCTGAATTTCTCCATTGTACTGTTTGGCATGTAAGGAAAACAACTTCTGACATTATGAGTGTTTTTCATTATGACGAGGAGAAAAGATTTGAAACTACATTTCCTATCAGGAATCACAATCTGATTTTGACAGTTCTGAAGGCAATATCATTAGCTAGCCACTACATTACTCTGACTTATGCCATCCTAATCACTACTACAAGTGGATCAAAAATAAACGAATAATCTTAAAAACATTTAAATACAAAATCTCCACCAAAAAAAACACCAAAATAAGCAAAGGTATCATCATACTCCAGCAGCCCTGTTTTCTGTGAATGCACTTTATGCTTGATTTCCCATTTCCAGAAAACTTACTTTTGAACATGTTTTTCTTCATTATAACTATTTATTCACTTACAACTGTGGGAACGTGAAATAGTTCTTTGAGCCACCTTACATTTAAAGTCTACAATGAATTGTGCAACCAGACCAGACTGTCTCTAGCTTAGCTTCTAACTTTACATTTGGATTGGAAAAAAAGTGTTTACTTCAATGTTTTGATGAATTTCACAGAATTTCCAGGACCATATAAGCAACATTCCAAAACTTTCTAATTTAAAGTCCCATTTTTGGAACTTGAAAGGGCTACAGTTAATATTCATTGCATTTACAATACTTCATCATGCAGTGGAATCTGTGTTCAACGGCATCAGAATGTGGGTTTATTTTATGAGCGCTCTTACACAGGCTAAGGCAAAATACTCAAAAAGTATTTAATAGTTGGAGAAAAAAAGGTGCCTGAATGAAGCAGTAAGTGTAGAATTTCACAATCTCCTTTGACAGCAGATCTAAATCACCTTTTGCATCTTTGATCAAATCTGAAGTAATCCCATTGATGCCAGTGGAATTAAATTGCTCTAGAAACAGCTGGTGAAGTCCTACCCCTTTTGAAATCGATGGCAAAACTCCCACTGACTTCAGATTCCATATGTGTAACTCACAGGCACAGCACTGCTCTTGGTTGGCCTACTAACCTTTGTGACTTAACACATGCTATGCTTCCCATTTGCTGTCTCTGAGGTAAGCCCTGTGTGCTGTTGAAGGTTCCTGGCCTAAGGTATCATTTTCTTTGTTTACTGTCTGGCTGCATAGATGTCTGGCACAGATTTCAAAGTACAGTAGCTCAAAAATATGCTCACTGCATATGTGCATAAATTCCATAGTGGATTGCATCACATATTCTGCATCCAAAATTAAAATCAGGTACCTAGTGCTCTCTGTATTATTCATGGCTTGCATGAAGCAGGTAGTAAAATGCAACCATATCAACAGTAAGGCTTAGTAGTATAACACCATTGACTAAAGTGGATTTATTCCAGACTGACATCAAGTAAATGAGTTCAGGATATTTTTCTTTATGTGTGCTATAAAGAAACATAAGAAATACTCTAAGAGATCAGTACGGTTCACCTAATCCAGTTCCCATGTGTGCCGGTATTCACAGCACATGCACGAAATTCTATACTGTACAGTTACCAAATTATATTTCCTCCAATTTTGCAAGGCTTGGCACAGTCAAATACTTCAAACAAATTCAAAAGCACATTAAAAAGTACTAACTTAGTCTCAACAAAACAAGTGTCTCAGAGCAAGGAGAAAATTGAAGTTCTACAAGCTTCCAGGGAGGTCACTTACTGTATTTGCCGGATTGGATTGTACTGAATTTGCTGAAGTCAGGCATTTAAGCTATATTTAGTTTACATAAGCCAGTGATACAGATTCACAGTTAAACTGCCCAGGCGAACAAATCCATGGACGGAGAAATACAGTGAACTAGATTCCAGTCTGTCTTTTATACATCCTTCTCTGTTCAGGTTCAATGGAACGTTATAATTATTCCTGCCAGCACATACACAGTTTGTCCCTTGTTTGGATTTTACTGCTGATTTTGAACTCCAGGCTACCATTACTTTACGACCACTGCCAATCACATGGAGTAAAATAGTTTGGCTACTGAGATAATAAATACTCTCTTGCTCTACCATGTGGTCCCTGCACTGCATCACAGGCCCCAGGCAGAAAGCATACATGACAGAAAGAAACACACTGAGTCCAACCCCCTGTCCAGCAGATAATCACTATTATTTTTCCTGCAATCACCATTGCTCCATGAAGTAGCCCTCTTACTGCCTTTTTCAGACCAGGGCCAAATCCCTTCTAAGAGGGGCTGAGGCAGCCATGGCAAACTGGCAGTACTGCCAGATGGAGTCACAGTCAATCCCAAGTTGTGATATACCACCAAGACTGATGCCTTGAATTTCTCACAGGTCATGGATGCTAGCCATTCAGACACAATAAGAGGCAAGTTATTGTTTGTCCCAGGCAAAACAGCACAAACTGAGAGAAACATCAAGGTCTTGGGAGGAATAAGCAATCTGCTCTGGAAAGGAGATGCTGCTTTAACATGAAAAACCTTGCCTGACCAACAAGGCTGAAATCTGCCTTTTATCTACTCCTAGTGGAATCAAACTCAAAACCATTATGCAGTCTAAACAGCATAATAAATCTTATCCAAGTCAATAACATTGACATCCCTGATCTAGAAATGTTACCTCCTCACAAGTTATTACTACTATCATTCAAGGACAGGGAAAAAAACTGCTGCAACTTTCAATAATCTCTACTAGACATCTTAAGTCTGACAAAAACACTGTATTTGTACATGAGTGTGCACACAAGCATGGATTTCTACAGGTGGGAGGGTTAATCATAAAGTGCTCAGTTTCCCATATTTTTTGATCAGCTGATCCTAGTGATGATTTCTAAAGCTTGCAGTCCAACCCTGGCTCCAAAACATAGCCAGCTTGCCCTTGCTGTTTGGCAAGAAACAGCAAAGTTGTGTTAACAGTTTCTTTCAAGAATACGTGTTAGTAACTGCCAAATGACAGTTGTAATGACCCTGATGCATTTCTCCCCTTAGGCTTTTTTGGTTAAGAACCCAGTTGCCGCCTGAGCACAAGAACTCATCCTTTGCTACCAACTCTCCTTTCACACTGAGCTTTCCCCACTGCCATCAGCAGAACAACTTGTAAGAGCAAATAAGAAACCACCTCCTATCTAACAAAAAGCTACTCCCACCTGGGATTAGATACACCAAGAGTACACATTAAGGTCTTGAATCTGAGCCTGCTGAAATCAAAGTCTTTCTATTGACTTCAACAGGCTTTTGGTCAAGTCCCAAGAGTCTATTTTTATGCATTCACTAATTTTTTCCCTTGTTTATTTAAGAACTGCTTCTCTGAAATCCAGACAGAAAGACTCTAATATTTTTGGTATTGTATCAGGGCAAGGGTTTAATCATAAGTTAAATTAAGAAGTGCCACTGTCTGCAGCCAAAAGAAAGAGGTTAACTCTGACATACCACCTGTGCACTGCCTCTCTGGCTCAGCATTGACCCTGGTTGACAGGAACATGTGCCTGAAAATTACACCCAAGGGGAAACTCATCACAACATGAACAATGACAGTAGAATGATAAACACCCACACTGCGCAAGAAAGCTGCCAAACCCTCACAGCGGCCAGGACTCCAACTGCATCTGGAAAGAAATGCACCAAAAAAAATGTATGTGTATATACATGAATATGTACGTATGTGTTTACACACAATCTCTTGCTCTGATTCATGCCTAGATCTCCATGATTCATGATGTAATAAAATGTTTGTGTAAATATATCTCTCTGCTCCCTTATAATAGAGACAAATAACATTATCAGGTTCTCTACATGCAACGGCAACAGAAAGTTATGACTTCTTATAGTGATTCAATCCTACTGATCCATTCACATATATTTTCCCCCAACAACATAGCTGATGTGTCTAGCTTTGAATATCTTGGAGTTTCTTTTAATAATTTATGATTACATGCTCCCACAAGACCATCAAAGCTGTGAGAACGCCATTAAAAAAACATATTCTGTAAGAAACTAGTCTAACTGCACTTCCTCTTAACTAATGGAAGAAACAATGGATAAATGTAACAGAGCTGATTTTCTTGCACATGTGGTCTTACGCAAGATTCCTGCTTGTGGAACTTTAAAGTTGCCAAACATCTTCAAAATCATCTGCATGGCCTCAAATCTGTTCACAGGCACAGGTAATTGCACAAGAACACAATGAATTTATGCGGAAACACTTAAACCATGAAAGATCAGATACATTCAGTGTTAAGACTCCCAGGGCAAGCCTTTCTGCAAAAGTGCTTGAAACAAAGAGGAATAACCTGATCAGGAAGACTGAAAACAATTCTTGCTTGCATCTAAACACTTCTAAACATCCATAGGCCAAGACTTGTGAAGTGAAAGTCATGGGGCAATAAAGGAATTGAAGGTACCCTGTTCCTCCGCATTAAGTGTACTTGTACCAACACAAGTTAAACTGCAAGAAATCCATTTTTTCTGTGCTTGCATGTCAATCACAAGACATATGTACCATGTACATATGAAGGAGATAAGAAAAGAAGTTGCTTCTCTGGTAGAATGTATTGATATGGATGGCTTAAGGATAAATATGTTTGCAATCTGCCTGTAAAAAATGCCTGATAAAACTCCTTCAATTTTGAAGGCCAAAGCTGACACCTCTTAGGTAGCTTTCACACCACAAGTGCCAACTCTTCTTAAGAGGTGTGAAACCCTTGATGGGGCTAGAAAGAGCTGCAGACCAGCTCAAGCAGCAGATCTTGCAGCATGCTGAGCCACTACAGTCCCTTTGCAATCCCTGGTTGGGTGCATTCTTCCTGCTCTTACCCACATGTGTGCGCTGCAGCATTTAGTCATGTAAATAAGGGAAGAAAGAGTGGTGAGGATGCATGGTTTTGTTTTTGTTTCAAAGACCGTCTGTGCCTGCAGACTTGCCAAAGCCAGATGCTGTAACTCTGCATAGTGTTACTCGGCAAGATGGGCCAGATTCTTCCAGACGCTGGGTGTGGTGGGTGCGAGGCCACCTCATTAGCTGTTTGAAGCTGCGTGGGTAGTTTCCATTGTGGTCTAGCAGCCATGCAGGACGCACCCAAATAAGCTGGGTAAACTGTATACAGGAATTAGCCCACACTAAATTCCATGCTTCCATAGCTGGATTTCTACCCATACCCCAGCTCGCTAGCTGAAGCAAGGTAGATACATCTCCAGCAAGAGCAGATGGTTGAAATATTCAGACAGGAGGCACTTCTTTCTACATGCGACCACACAGAACACTGCCTCGATGCTGGTGAAGGAGGTGGGAAACGGTTCTCTTGAAACAAAGGCGTGTTTAGCATGGAATCAGAAGAAAAAGCAGAAAAACATCAAGCTTCCATGGTTTCAACCACAAAGCAAAAAGTCCTGGAAACCCTGGCCTTAAAAAGAGCTCAACTCCCCACCTACAGAAACAGAAAATATGGAAATCCTACTAACTTACAGCATTTCCAGACCTTCCAAACACCTACCAGCAGATACCAACTGAGACCCTGAAAGTTCTATGACAGCCTTCCAGGCAGTCCAAACAGCAGGGCTGTCCAAGAACCACCAGTCTTAGGTATCTCCACAATTGGTCAATGAAGCTAATAGCCAGTTATCAGTCAAATGCCATTTTCACCGAGAAGCTGCAAGATCCAGGGAGCACGTTTCATTCCAGAAATACAATGTTTGTTGTCTCCAAAATGAAATTATCTCAGAATTTCTGGTTGGCAGGAAAACTTTGTTTTTTTCCCCAGACTAATTTGGACCAAAACCCCACAAAAAAAATTAAAGAAAACAAGATTTCCCATGAACCAGAAATTCTGCTCTTCAGCCAGTATTAAAAGGTAAAGAGTGGTAGGAAGAAAAGAAGGGAGGAATACTGTAAACCAATATAAATCTTCTTGAGATCTTTATACTGCCAAACTTGTTTTCATGTAATCAGAGATGTTGATACCAGAAGGAACAACCACAATTTCTTATCTGAACCTCTACACAAGCCCAATTCAAATTACCAAGGCTTAACAAGTTACCACATCAGCTGAGCCAATGCAGTCTTTGTGCATCCTCAGCCCTTAATTAATACACGACAATGCAGCTTAATATAATCATTTTTGTTACAGTTTCATTGCCTTTCATGTGCCACAGCCTAAAAGTATACACAGTTACTACATTTCAGCTGATATACAGTACCTCATCAATCTGCAGAAATTTGAATGTATAGCTAAGAAAACAGGCAATAATTGACTTCTACTACCATTACTTTGCTGTGCTGTTAGGAGCATCACATGAGACCAAGGGTCACAACTCTCTTACACAAGCAAAAGCAACAGCTGTTACTCTACTAGTTACTAATTAACTGATCTAATTAACTAATAATTCACTAACTACTAGTACTATTTACCCTACTCTTCCAGACTGAGCCTGTGCCTTCATATAAGAAACCCTTTCCAACAACAAAATATGCAATAAATCACTTTATCTCAGCACATCACTCCCTGTAACATAAGGAAGAGCTGTTATTCCCAGTTTACAGATTCAGAAGTGAACCATAGTAACTAGTTTAGAGTCAAACAGGCTGAGGTGTAACAAAGTCTTAAATACAACACACCTCTACATCCCTTTTACATATCCCTAACTCCTCAACTACGTGTGCTTTGAGAATACTCTTTGTCTCAGTTTCTCAAGTCAGTTGTCTGGAGAATTGGCTTATATCAGCTGGAGCCTTGCAAATAATTTCAACAGAAGGAGGAACAGGCCTGTCATCTACAGAGAAACTTAAAGGTACTGTCTCTCTTCTCTTATACTGCAAAAAGAGCAGTTAGTGATACAAGCAGCCAGTTAGAGGGAATGTATATGTATGTAAGTATTTATAAATATGTAGATATTTACACCACCTATGTTGTCAAAACAACAAACGACTTAAGCTTTATTTCTGTATCCATGGAATAACCTACAGACACATGAAACATAGCACATCTAACTTCTGCCTCTTGCCTCCTTTCTTCAACTCTGTTAACTTATCTCTTAGTCTATAACATTTCAAGTCTGCCACCGATTTGAAACTGTTGCCATTTAAAAGGATCAAATAACCAACATTACAGAAATTATTGTATCATTTTACCCTAAATAGGGATTGGGGGAAAAGGTACATGTTTCAACACTGATGTCAATATACAAGAGCACTAGCTGTCCCTCCTACACCACTGTCAAACTTAGGGATCAAATATCCCATAATTTGCCATGATTAAAGACATGTTCTCTTCCCAGCATTTGCTGCTAGTCCTGGCAAGTAATGAGACAGCAAACTTTAAATCCATAACATGACTGATAGAAATGTTGTTTTTAAAGGTTTTTAGTGTTTTAGCACTAAATATTAAGTCACTCAGAGATTGGAGTATGTATGGGATCAATTTTTCACCACATTTCATCAGTCTTTTTATACTGGAAAAACCAGTGGGGTTACTCTGGCATAAAATCAGTGCAATGGAATGGAGACTCATGCCTGTGGTCACTAACGTGATCTAGTTGTATATACAAAAGGATATGGGAAAAAAATATTAAGAAAGGGTGTCAAAGCCCAAACATGTTCTAAAATGACTTTTCAGTGTGACACTAAGCAATATCCACATTGTTTTTTTGATAAATACTTTGCTAGCATTTGTTGGACTTGGTCTATGACTCTCACTTGTCACTCATCATTTGGATTATAGAATTTATGTCCAAATCAGTAATAGAAAGTCACACCATCTTGTCACCAAACTGTGCTTGTGCCTACAACAGGCCAAACTGTGTGGCACAAAGAGGTCACATGCCATCCAAAGTTACAGATGGAAACAGATTCCAGCAAAAAGTCTGACATCATTCTAGCCATTAGGCTACACTGTCTCCATTTCAATTCTCTCGCAGACAGTTTCTTACTGAATCCAACACTATGAGTTTTGCTCTTGGTTTATGTTCTCACAATAATTATACACAGTAAATGTCAGAGAAGATTCATGGAGACCATGAGGAGATAGGCCAAGTAGTACAGAAGTTGTTTCTGTGCTAGACAAAAACTGTGAGACACAACTCACGAAGTGTTGTAGTCTGGAGAAAAATGGCTTGGCAAGTAAAAACGAAGGCCATAAACCCACAGCCTTCACTGAGAGAATTCATTTAAATCAACCAAACATGAGAAGGTCCATACTGCTGCTTGCTCCTTTGGGCTTGTTTTTCCCAGTTTAGAATCAGATCTGCCTTTGGACTCTTTCTGCCAAACTCTTGACAAGTTTCATTTTGAAAACTGACAACCACCAGGAAGCTTTTAACTGTTTTTATATTAGTCTACTTCAAACTCATTTTTATCTAGCTAGAGGCAGGGTTTAATCAATTACAGGTTTGCTCTCTAAAGCAGGCCTCAGCTCAACTTAACCACAGTTTACACTGTGGCCTACATTACTAAATTCCAATGGCATGTAACTTTTCAAGGTCTTTCTTTAGAGTGGTAACTCTGAGCTTTACATGACATACAGACAAGGGTTTAGGAAATGCCAATTGGTTACTCCTGAAAGGATTCACTGATGGACTCCACCACCACTAATGGAAAACTGCAGAATGCACTTAACCCAGAACAATGTCAGACATAAGGATTTCTCACTATCCATCACACACACACACACACAATACACACATACACGCACACAACCCTTTCATGCTTACTGGGAAGCTCCTGGAAGACCCCAAATTTGCATTCTCTGCAAACCTCCAAATTCCCTTGGATGTCATGACAATTTTGAGTTGCACAAGCATAATTCCCTCTCCAATAGGCATCTTCTGCCATAGCCACAAAAGACATGACTCTCCTACAACTATTAGCCAGAAGATTTAGCCTTTTTGAGCTCAAGTTGTTAAGCTATCCTCTGACTCTGGTAGTTCCAGGTTCAATTCCTGGTAATGATTAGGACAACAGTTATTACATGAAGAATGTAGAATCTATCTCCAAGTACTTTCAAAATTCTTAATATAGTGGAACACCTTTAGTTTGATTTTAATAGGCATAAATATATAGAGCCACATGATATTTCAAGATATGATCAGAAAAAAGCATTGAAAACTGATTTTTAATAGGAGATGCAGATTAATAATAAATGGTTATATAACACAAAATGGCACATAATATTAGGAATCATTAACTGCAATAAAAAACAGATGTCACTGTCTATAACAACTACACAAAAATCTACTTGTCTGTTACCTCTGGGATTTTTTTTAATACATATTTAATATGCATGTTAAAAATTGTAATTTCCATGGCAAAGACTAGTCAAAGAAATTTTGTGTCTGAGCTTGTAAAGTTTGATAATTTTCTAAAGTTGCCTAAGACAGAGTACATGACAGCTGCAAGCAGCTGACTCAAAGGATCACATAATATTATGTGTGTGTTTACAGCTTGTGTTTAGGAGGAAAAACACATTCAGTGAGAGAATGACATCTCTTCAAGGTTTTATACAAAAACAAAAAATCAGAGTAGGAATTAAGGCTACCTTACAAGCAAGAAGATACACAGCAATAATTGCATAACCACCCTGCCAGACTTTCTCTTTGCCACCCTCTAAAAGGCATGCTGGGAAAAGTACATCAGGTCACTCATAAATATGATTTGGTTAGTAGGAAACAAATGCTGGTAGAAAAAAAAGCACAGTGCCTATTGGCCTGTACTACCACAGGTTTCATTATTACCTTTTCTCTTGAAATTTACAGTTTTTCTTATATTATATTCTGATTATTACTATAAAAATCCTGACTATACTTCAAGTATAATATTAAACCAAATCTATCTGATTCATCGCATTGACTTGAGGGAGGTCACTGTATGAGCAGACATCCTTTCCTGCACTGAGCCTAACATAAAAACTGGTTAAAATCCCAACTCTGAAAAAAAACTCTGAAAGAGCTTAATTTGAATTCCCCCCATAGTCAGTGGCACATGCTTATCCATACGTATATGTCTGCCAGATCAGGATCCAAAAGAGTTGCATCAGGTTTCTCACTCCCCACACACACCGAGCTCTTTTTAAATCCCACTAAGCATTTAGGGAACTCCAGCTCTCAGGCTAAACAAAACATTTAAAATAATTTAAAGTATACAATCTAAACAATCCCCACCCTGTGAAAATCTTTACTACCGAAGGACACAAAATGTCTTTGAAACATTGTAAATAAGTAGAGAATTTCCTTCCCCTTGGAAAGTGATGAAGGCCACTGCACAAGCTGATTTGGACTCGTTATCAGTTCCTTTCTCCTGCTTCCACAAAAATGCATTCAACATTGTACACAAGGGTGTAATATCATATTGTAGGTCCAAGCATCCCCCTCTATTCCTGTTATGACAAACTTCTGCAGAAAGATAAATTAACAGATCTCAGCATGTAAACTGGTTACAATCTTTGTTGTCAGGAACAGTAAAAGTCTACTTTTTTAATTAAGCTTAAAATGATAATCTGAAGCAAGAGAATGACTTGACTTCTGTCTGCACAGAGAAGAAAGTGCAAGCTGTTGCAGAAAAAATAACGTTTACCGGTGATATACAAATTTTAAGAGAAACAAGTGTGAACAAACAAAAGCTGTTTCACAAAATACCATAATAGGAATATGGAAAGGAAATGCCAACATTACATTAATAAGATGCAGTTACTGGCAGGTAGTTAACTCTTTCAAAACTGGTGATGCTGAAAACCATGAGACTGGATTTCCTCATTTCCCTGCACAGTACCTTCTGTTTGGTCTATTATGGGAAAATCCCCTTTGTTTTAGTCAACTTCAAAGTTTATTTTGGTGTAAAATTCCCCTCAGATATAGCTGTGTAACCACATGACCTAAGCTGCAGTGTGGTAATGCACATTCTAGAGCGTCTTTTGCAATGCCTGCTATGTGTGTGCCAAAAGCACTTTCACTGGTAGACTATTTATTGGGAAATGAAGTAAGCTGGCCAACCATGGGTATCAATTAAAGGTAAAACACCAATAAAAGCCAACTAGAAGAGAAGACAAGCAGGGGTTTATTACAAGAGAGAGAAAGCAAACTTGATTGACAGAAGAGCAGGAAAAAGATAAAAACGTTCTCTCTAAATTAGATCTATTTAATCTAATTAGTGTATATATACATTTTGTATTTACATGTCACCACGATAATCATAGGATCTACCAAGAAACAGTTTCCACATATGAGCAGAGGCCCAAACAATACAACAGTTTTGTATGGGGCTCTGCTAGAAGACTGGCAAGGAAACGTCTTACCCAAGACTCTACCAAAACCACCAGGTAGTTTGTAACATGACCCCTGGTAGAGTCTGGACACTTACAAAGTTAGATGAGCACTGGACAGGGTTTTTTGGAGCTTAGCAGGGCCCACACGGGGCAGTTGTATGCCTACATCCCTCTGCAGACCTATCTGCTAGAATTTTACTCAAGTTCACTCAGACCACCTGAGTGTGTCACCACCTACATCAGCGACTGAGCCCTTTCAGACCACCTTCTGCTACAGTTCTCTTCACTATAAGCCCATGATTTGGGGACAAAAATTTGTGCAGGGCCATTTCTAGCCCACAGCAGAATTAAATGTTCTGGGTGTGAAGCAGTAAGGAGATAGGGATTTGAGAGGCAGAAGGCCTAGCAGGAGCAAATCTGTTACTGGTTAGAGAGTCAGTGCATCAAGTGCATTTTGAAATACTTACATATTGTATTGTTCCTTAGCTACTCCACACCATGCTTCTGTACACTGCACTATATAATCTCTCAATGCCATAGGTGGGCTGGCTATTTTTAAATTACTCTAGATGAGTTTAGGCTGATAATCATTCGTCTTTGATTTTGCTCATTTTTTACAAGAGACCTGAGCTCCGACTCAGGAATACTTCTGACCCAAAGAAAACGAAGTCGGGGTTTATATAAAATTTACAGTGAATACAAAATTAAGTCTAAGTACAAGACAAACACATTTTGATAAGTGGCTAATAAGTTAATAAATATATTATTCATCAACCCACTGGAGTTGCACATTATGGCAATTTATAATTCTCTGGAATGGCTTTTACCAGTGTATTTATAACTGTTTATACCATGTAGTCCTCACATGCGTGACAAACTCTGCAAGAGGTGTTTTTATTTGGGAAAAGCATATTAATGAAATCTTAACATAAAGTGAGTGACTGGATACATTTTAGAATCCAAGCATGAATTAAAGTACTTACCAGACCATTCTTTAAATAATTGTCAACATATTAAGCCAGCAGCAATGATCCATGCACTTCAAATAAACAATGAAGTATAGGGTTGCAATGGAAAACTATCTTTCATTGCTGTGAAAAGTGGAACCTAGTGAGCTGCACAGCACTACTACATGCTGCTAAATCCTTTTTCAGGTCAAAGAGTTTGCAGCTCAGCCTCAAAAACTGTTTGGATAACAAGGTGTCCCATTAATTCTTGCTGGCAATGGTAAGACAAGGATGTTGTTTGCAGTATCTGTGTCCTTTGTCATGCTAAATCCAAGCAAATTTCTCCTGACAGGGGCAGATGCTGGCCTCAGCTCTGCTTTCTTCTAGGGCTCTGCCCAAGTAGCTATGGAAGACCTCACCACCCTTCCTTAAGTCAAGCTCTCTCAATATTCAGACTCCACTGGCTGAGCTACTGCAAGAGAAGGGTTATGAACTCTTGCATTCCCACAACTCAATTTCAAACAGACTTTCAGTGCCAGCAGTCTTGCACAAATGCTTGTTTACATATTAGGAAAATGAACAGAGGAAAAAAATGCAGTTTCTCCTGCGTAAAATTTAACTGAACTCTACATATATCCCCAAGGTCCAACAATTCATATCCAAATATAGACTTAGGCACATAGGAATAAGGCAATTTTAATACAAAGAGAATTTCTAGAAGAGTATCGCTGGAGCTTTATTGACTAGTTAGAAACACAAGCTACATGGCCAACTTATCCTGGAAAGCATCAGACCCTTTTTCACAACTGACTGTGATCTGATTAATAAGACACAAGACTGGACACAGACAGCACATCTATACTGCATGTGCTGTCTGGGACTGAACTCTGCCATTCCTGTGTACAGATTAGGATGCTCACCTTTCTCATTGTCACTCCTCCTCTTCCTCTGAGACCAAACACCAGTTGTGTTAACAGTTTTCCCCAGTTTAATCTAACTAGCTTGACTTTGAACTGGAACAGAGCAGAGAATTGCTCATATGGCAGGCCCCAACCTTATCCGGGAGGCAACAATTTACAGCACCATCTGTCTCAATCTCTTTGCACTGAATAAAGATTCATGTACAAACCCGCCCTTGTACTCTGTCTCTCCCCTGGCCCCAGGAACTCTGGAAGGCTGCAGAATCCTCAGTAAGAAAATCCACAGCCTAGGGTCTGACATTAACTGTGTGGACAGCCAGTAAGTGACAGTGTAAACCCAGTCTGAAACTTCAGCTAAGTACAGCTACAGACACTCTCTCCATTCTGTTTCTGGATCAGATAATGAGTAGCTTCTGATTTGGGACAAAACTTTTTAATTTGCATCTCTTTCCACAACCCTCTTTGTCTGACCTGCTTGTACTTCCAACAGTTATATCTGAACTGGGACTATTTCTCACTGCGAGTGCTACATCAGTAATTCAGTGCACTGAAGAGGTTCTTTTCAGGTGCAAATTTGCCCTGCATCTTTGTCCTGGACTTGGAGTCCTGTGGCATGCACCTGAGAGCATCACTGGTACATAGAAAGCAGTTTTTGTCCTGGTGGACCCAAGAGTGATGTTGCACCCAGGACACGACCTAAGGCACCCCATTTGCAATGTATATAGTCCAGCACTGGTTCTCCTCTGCACACTTAGGTCTTAGGTGCACACCTAAGACCTGCAGCTGGTGCAATGCTTGCTGCTAGTAAAGACGCAATGAAGACATACAGTCCTAGAACCATACGGGATCACGCCCTGACAAACCCTGGTCTTTCCCTCTTTGCATTGCAAATACACCCTATGTGTTTATACAGTGCTTGGAGCATTTTGATATCATTGTCTATCACTTTTCAAAGTTGTAAAGTCCTCCAGGATCACAGAAAATCTCTGGAAAGGGGGAAAAGAGCGGGGAGTGGAGACAGAAATATAGAAAAATTACTAGTTTTAGCATATGAACTTCTTGAACCCATTGCAGAAACCCCAGATGCAAAATATGATATTGAGTTAAATTCTAGCACCCATTACTCACCGCGTTTTTGCAACATGAGTAGTCATGCATGGAATAAGATACTGCCCTGCATGAGACATTCAGCATGACCTGGCCCAAACTACATGAGGGATTTTCTGTCCCAAAAGCAAAGAAGAAAAATTGAATGAGAAAGAAAGTAGAAAAAGAAGAGGATGGCTGTGTGGAAGCTCTAAGTCGACATATTATTAGAAAGACAAAAGTATGAGTTCCCTTTACCTATACATTGAACTCTGAATTTCCTGATTTCCAAAGTAGATATACATACCATGTTCTATTCAGGCATTTGCTTAGAGATAGATGATTTTGCTGGATATTCAGTATTTTCTTTGCGCACGCACGCGTGCCGGGGGGGAGGGGGAGGGGAAGATATTTGGCTTTCTTTATCATCTTTAAGCTTACTAGAATTTCCTTCCAGCTTTGTTCTGGCTCTAGCTTAGTTTCGTCCAGGATTTTCTGTAATAAGTGTACCCTATCCAAAGTGTGGGCTAAGCAGACTTTAAAAACATGAAAGAAACAAATATACAAAATTACCTCTTGCTTTTTCATTCTCTCCTTACTTTTCCAGTGCCTCACTGTTGCACTTACATTTGCAACTTGCATCTCCACTGAGAAATGCTGGGCACATTAATTAAGGGGTAGCTCAACCAGACCAAGATCCCAGGACACTGTCTTCTGCACAGTGAATGGCACAAACTCCTCCTGTCCCTCTCCATCACAGTCACCAGCTGTTACCAGCTTCACATCTCCTATTTTCCTTCTCTGCTCTCCAAACACCCTCTCAGTCTCCTTTTTCTCTTTCCCTTGCTTCTTTTGCTCCTATATAGATAAGGACATAATTCTGCACTATCTTACTCAATCTCTCAATAATAAAACAGACACTTAAAAAGCTAAGTAGCCATGACTAATGATAAAGGAGGTAAAGCTGTAAGAACAATGCACTGAGGAAGCCAAAATGTCTATACTGGCCTAACGTAGTCTCTCTGCGGTAGCTAGAAGTGAACACTTACAAAAAACAACAACAACAACAACTAAGAACAGGGCATGCTTGGTGCAACCCCTACCCTGGAAAGCTCTCAACAATTAGTGGTTTGGGGACTTCCTGCATGGCAGTTGGCACTTGGACTATCATACTCCATAGCCATCCATGAATATCCTCAAAGATTTTTTCTGATCCTTTTATGAATTCTTTATATTTTTGGCATCCACAATGTCCTATAAAAACAGACTTCTGCTATTTGCTCCCTTTGTTGATTTAATTCTGAATTTGATCATTTTAATTGATGACCTCTCACTATTGTATTGGGAGAAATAGGGAATAATTGTTGTTTGAATCTTTCTTTGCAGAACTGATATGCTGTGTGTCCACTAGCATCCCATTTGATTGGTGATGTGTGATGCCCAGTTCATACGTCCATAAACTTTTGCTGTACATCCAATCAGTCATCACAGGCTGGTATTATCTTACACAACCAAAACAGAACAACTATCATTATATCATATCTGTTTTGTAGCTTCAAACAAGTGTTTAAGAGCTCTGGAATTTTTCACATTTTTAAAAATACCTTTTCCCAGCTAGTCACTCTGTAGTGCCAATGGCTATATAATGCAGATTAACTCATACACTTTTGGATTTAAGCCTGACGGTGAAGGCCAACCACTCAATTTTCCACAGCCCGGAGGACACACATTCACAAATGGTGGTAATATTTATAATAACACTTTGTTAAATGGCAAAAGTAAAAAGAGGGTTAATTTTGCCTTAAGCAGATCAGATGAACAAGGTAGTCACTGTAGTAGTTTTAGCCTACTTTTCAAGAGTTACTGGACAACATGTTATTTATTTATAAGCAGAACAGAGCTTGTATATAACTCAGGAAGCATGATTTTCAAGAAATTTCAACAAATCTGAATAAAAAGCCTTAGGGTCCTTTCAGGTTTTGTTGACTATTTTTCAAGAATTTGTGCATTTTATGCAGCTGCGTATCATAGGATTTCCAAAACCAGTTGATTCAGGCACACCCAAGTATTCTTGTAGGGTTCTGTTATTTTCAAAGTGTTCTATTAAACTGACAGTTATGATTTGGCCACATTCATTACTTACTTTGTTTTAACTATCTTCACATGTTTTCGTCATTATCTTGGTCTTGATACTGTTGAGCTTCCTAGTAATGTCAAGAAACTTAAAACTTGATTCTGCAAAGAATCCATTGCCCTGGTTCAAAGATTCCCATCGACCGCAGTGAATTTTGGATCAGGCTAAATGTCAGGAACTCCATCAAGATCAAAGGGAAAACCATACCTGACCTAGATGGATAACACGGTCTGTCTGAATCTTTGTGATTTTCTGCAACAATATTATATTCACATTGGATGAACTTCTGACCCCACCAACATAACTGACTAACCTTCTATGGAAGACTTCACCAATCAGGTTTCACTAATATGCCTTAAAAGTTAATCTCACTTATGCTATATTTACAATTTGAGAATGGGCTGTCTGAAAAATTATCAGAATGTATATCCCTTAAAAGTAATTATCAAAAGAAAGATGCAATGGCTGGAAAATACTGAATATTTAAACTCAAAAACTTAGGCGATCCTGTTCAATTTTTCATATATCTGATGCAATTTTCTTAATGGTTGCAGCATAATTCTAAATTACTAACAGGGCATTTGTCTTTTCCATTTCTTTTCTTTCCTCTTTTTCCTTTAAATTTGCAGCTGCAAATCAATGCAAACTCATTCAGCAATTACCCAGGAGAAAACTTCTATTTTGTAAAGTGAACATTGTGCTTTTGGGACCTCTCTGAAAACTTTTAACAATGTTCCACCCTTGGGCCTTTCCATCCTGCAATCCCTTGCTTGAAAGCTTACATTCTCACTAGCTGTCCCTTTTTAAATATGCTTTTGTAAAACTGCATTGAAGTGAAAAATGTACAAGAAGAACTCTCTTTTATTATTTTAAATAGCAAAGGTAGCTCCCCTGCGTTGATCCTGGAGTCTTATAGATTTTTTTTCTTTTTTGCCAAAAATAGCAATAAAATAGACCAATTCCCAGTTTCCTGTCTTACAGCCAACAAACTGATTACATTATTACTGGATAACATCACCTCTTTGGAATTAGGCTGCTAGCTGAGGTCTTATTATAGTAGTGAATTCACACCGCCATGGTTAGCAATGTCAGCATTTCTATTATAATAGTCTCTTCCTCCTCCTACTCTTTTTTCTCAAAGGACTGAAATTTGGACATAAAAACGAACTTAACATTGAAGCACTGACGAGACGATCCCTGTCCACAAGTCCAAGGTTTATCGTTTTAGTACATTTCTGACGAATAGCTTTGGATTTTATTAAGTACGGGCCCAATCTTGCATTCTTTCTACATTCTGAACTTGAGTGTGTATCCAGAGAACACAGCACTCATTCCCAATACCTTAAGGGCTTGAGGTTCTTAATAAACATCCTTTTAATAATCGCTTCATTTTCGGGAGCCACTGCATTTAGAATTGTGCGTACAGCTGATACAGAGTGGACCTAAAGATGTAATTTGCCAAGTCTTCACTTCAGAAATAATCACAACAGAAATGTCACGCACAAAGCACGTTTCTTAAAGGCACTGCAGGTGCTGAACTACACAGTGTAAAGGATCTCGAAAGCAATCACACAGATGCTACCTGGATCTCTGCGAGCAGGAGCGGGAAACCAGCCAAGCGCAGACTTGTGCAGCATGTTCTGGCTGGGACGCGACGCCACGGCTCCATGGAAACCACATGTGGTTAAAACTCGGCACCTGGCTTGCTGAAAGAGACAGACCATCAAAAGTGCTTCACACACCGGGGCTCGCCCTCTGCCCGGCGCTCCGACCCCTTCCCCCCCGGTTCTTTCTTGACTGGTTTTTCACTGTGTTTTATCCGCCCTAGTGAACGAAGAGGAGCTCCCCGCGCCCAGCAAGGGCGCCGAGGCCGGAGCGGCGCTGCCGCGGGGCCCAGCGCAGGGCGACCCGGGCCCTGCCCGCCGCCCCGGGCCCTCGGCAGCGGAACAACGGCCCGTTTGGGCCCCCGTGGTGCCCCGTCCGCCCCCCCCGCCCCGGAAAGACAACTACCGCCGCAGGTGGCGGCCAACAACGAGGCGGCGATTTCCAGTCGGCCTCCAGCT
>NW_020450760.1:2250525-2252449 GCF_003343035.1 Apteryx rowi | reverse complement strand
GAAAGGTAAGCGGGAGGCAGGGGCGGCGAGGCGGGGGCGCGGGGCACGGCCGCACCGGGGCGCGGCGGGGAAGGCGCTGCCCCCCGTCTTGGGGCAGGCGGCGACGGGGGCGGGAGAAGGGGCGAGAGCCCCTCCGCGCCGGGGGGGACGGGGGACACCGCTGCCGGCACCGGGGGTGCTCGTGAAGAGCAGCCCCCCCTCCCCCAAGCCCTGCCGTGTTTAAAAAAAAATAATAATAATGATTAAAAAAAACCAACAAACGGCAACCCTCTGCCCCGCGGTGCAGCGATGCGGCTCTCGGGCGAAAGGTGCATCGTCGCCCAACAACGTTATCTCCCGAAGGCCGCCGGGGAGCGGCAGGAAACCCGGGCAGCTCCTGGCAGCGGCCAGCGATGTCTCGAAAGCCGCGGGCAGGGCCAGCCCCTTTCCTCCGCCCGCCGCTGCCGCGTCCCCAAACCCCGGGGGGGGGCGCGGGGGGCATCGCCTCCGCTCGCGTTTTCCTGTCCTTGCAGCTGCCACCGTGTATTTGCCCTTGTTTCCTTGCCGTCCCGTCCCCCATGCCCGACGCCTGGCGCGGGCGGGTCCCTCGGGGCCGGACAGGTCCCCGGCGCTGAAGCACGGTGCGGAGGCGAGCAGGAACCGTGAGCCCCGGGCAGACCCCACCCCCTGCCCCGGGGGGGGCCCCGCCGTGCTTCGCCGCCGGCTTTCGGCGAGGCCGGGAGCCTCCCGCCCCGGCCGGGGGCCGCGCTGCTGCCCCGCACCGTCGGGGGCGGCCGCGGCGCTGCCCCCGGGACGCCGCTGCGGAGCCGGGGGTGTCCTCAGCATCGAGCTGGGCATGGGCTTTTGCAGGATTTCTCCGCCGGGGATGTCTAGGGGGAGCACGGAGCCCCTCGCTGCCCCGGGGCGCCCCCGCGGAGCAGGGCGTCGCCGGGCAGCAGGTGCCTCCCGGCCCCTTCGCTGCTGCCCCGCCGCATCCCCGGCAGCAGCGCCCGGGAGAGCCCAGGGACAACACCTCAATAACCGTAATAATTAAAAACAACAACAACCTCCTTCTGCTTGGCCTTAATGATCCTTTACACACATTCCCCGCCCGCTCCCTCCCCCGTCCCGCCAGTGAAGGGCACTGATTATTCGCACTCCTCTGCTTGCCGAGAGCGCAGCCTGATGAAAGGACTTTATCCTCGAGTGACTCCAGCGCTTGCTCCTCCTCCCCCCTCCTCCTCCTCTCTCCCCAGCCCGCCGGCCGCCTCGCTTCGCTCTCAGCCCTAATTGGGCTCTTGCTAATATGATTAAAGCCCAGTTAAATGTTTCTCGATAAATCTTGTCAAGAGAGAATCCCCCCCATCCCCTCCCCTCTCTCCGTTGGTTGTCAGAAGCCCGGTTACAGACAGGACATGCCCGGCTCCTGCTGTTCATACTCTGGTGGGAAGCTGGCATTTCACAATTGTTCCTTTAACAGGCTTGTTTTGGAGCCGCTCCTGGGGATTGTTCCTCTTCAGGCCGGGCTTGCTGATAAGAACCGCCCGTGGCTTTTATGTAACACTTTAGGATTTGGTCCTGATCCCAAAATCGCGCTGTTTCTTTAGCTTTTTATTTCATTTCTCCCCCCTTCCCCCCCCCTTCCCCTTTGGTGAGCTGTTAGTAGCCTGTTCCCGGAAAGGCTCTTGCTCGATCCGAGCCGGCCGGGTGCGATTGCCCCTGTAGAAGCCGCGCCGGTACCAGCGGAGCTGCGCAGGGGCGGAAGGTGCGCGCCGCGGCCGCCCGGCCGGGCACCTTCCCTGGAAAAACCCCTTCCCTGGCGCCTCCCGCTTTCGGAGACCCGCGGGAGACCGCAGCGGTCGCAGCAGCCCGGGTTCGTGCGAGCGCTCTCCCTCACCTCCACCTGCATCTGTGTTCTGGTAGTTTCACGTAATTGGGTTTGGGG
>NW_020450760.1:2180807-2249379 GCF_003343035.1 Apteryx rowi | reverse complement strand
GCCGGTGCGGGCAGGGAGCAGGCAAAGCCCCTCCGAGGCGGGCAGGGAGCGGGAGCAGAGCCTCGCCGGGGCGGGCAGGGAGCAGGCAAAGCGCCGCCGGGGCGGACGGGGAGCGCACAGAGCCCCGTCGGAGCAGACGGGAAGCGGGTGTCAGAGCCCCGTCGGGGCGGACGGGGAGCGCGGGGCTCAGCCCCGCCGGGGCAGGCAGGGAGCAGGCAGAGCCCCGCCGGGGCAGGCGGGGAGCTGCGTCCGGGGCGGAGGGAGGTTTCCTCCGTGGTAGTTCGCCCCAGCAAGGCGTCGGTCCCCCTCGACCGAGGTCTCAGCAGTGGTTTGAGGCCGGTTCCCTCTCCTCTCCGCTTTCCTCCCTCCCCCGCCCCGTCCGGGGGTCTGGGTTTGTGCAAGACCACAAGAGCTGCGGCCCCCTCGCCCCGGGGCTGTTGATTTATCCGAGGAGAGTCCCTAATAAGAAGCTGTTTGTGCTCAAGCTGGAACGCTGGAGGCTTTCTAAGAATGGCGCTTTTCTTACTCGGGCTTTTTTTTTTTTTCCATTTTATTTTATTTTTATTGGTACGTCGAACCAGTCTACAGCATTGCTGGCGTCTTTCCACCAGGTGCCTGGGGCTCAGAGGAAAATTCAAATGAGTCCTAAAATTATGAGACAATTTCCCTCCTCTCCTCCCAAATAAAAATAATAATAAAAGAAAGAATTGGTACAAAGGGATTAGGAAGGGATTCAAGCTGGAAGTAGAAAATCAGCTTCACGCCATCAGAGCAATGAGGACCCAGAAAGGCCTTCCACAGGAGGGAAGGAATCAAAGAGGCTGGAAGATGGAACTTGACTGGTTTGGGAACCACCCACGACAAGGGACTTGATCCCGTGATCCAAAACGTCCCTTCTAATCCTGTTCCTGTAAAATAATAACTTGCCTCTCTATGCACCAAAAGAATCTCAAAGCATGTTGCCCACATTAAACTATTATGCTTCATAACACTCTTGCTGTGGCTCCTTGTTCCCATTCTGGAGTAGAATTAACTGATCTGCTCCAAGCTCCAGGTGTCACACTCGGAGCTAGGAGGACTTGCTCACTCAGGACACCAAGAAATAACCACCCAGCACTGTCCTGCTTACTTAATTCTCAAAGGAGACTGATGATTTTATAATCTATGAAACGACTACCTGCAAACACAAGAGGCTGCTTTTCAAGATCCAGGAAATACCAATTCTGGATGTTATTTTAAAGCTAAGTACACAGTATCAGGAAACATACCTGGAATGAGAGTTTTTAGATTTTGGACTCTAGACGTTTGACTACTACAATTATTTAACTAAAGTCCATTTAGTCCTAGATAAGTAGCCCCTGTTACTCTCAGAAGAATCTAGCTGAGCTTACTGCAGGATTTCCTGCTCACCTGGCTTATAAAAGCAATCGTTTTCTTTCTGAGTAAATAGAGAGTACTGGCTGATGTTCGTGCTTTCGATGCAGAAAGAAAAACCTAGACTCAAATCTACTAGCTTTTCTTATGCAAATCTTCTCACAGGATTAGAAGGGAAAGTAAACAGCACTTCCAACCTTAAGATCTTTTTCTTTTTAGAGGCAGCCTGTTGTATAAATCTGAAACAGAAACTGTTTTCATTTGAAGATCAAATAGAAGTTAACTAGTGAAGCTGACAAACAGGGGCAGAATTATCTGTTTGCATTTTGGGGAAATGGATGGCTCTGGTTTTGTTTCAAGGCAAGTTACTTTTAAATAATATTTAACGAAATAATTGACCTTGATGTTTAAACTACAACTTCCTTCACGTCATTAAGCCCCCTGTTTTTTAAAAAAATGTTTAGTGTCTGAACTCTGGCGTTCATTCTGCTAATCTCCTAATAACATTTGTTTCTTGTGGAATTTTGTTTAATGAACTCATCGGTGGAAAGAGGGAAAGAGTTCAGAACAACATGAGCTTTACAGCTCATTTATATTTTCTTCTTCCTGAAAAATAGCAAAATAACATTTGCAGAATGACTTTTCAGGAATAATTTTTTAGATGGAAGGAACAAGGAGAAGTTTTGTAGTCTGAACCATAGGAGCCTTAGGACAAACTGTGGTCTTTTAACATATATTCTGACTTTTAAAATACATTGCTATCTTTCACTACAAAAAAATTATTTTATGGAATTTGTCCTCATGATAACTAGGGTCTGAGTCTGCTTTTGAAATGTGAGAAAAATGGAAATAACTCCATAAAGTGTGTCTATCATATAAAGCTTTTTAGGACAGCCTGATTCATGCTGTATCCTGCTCTTTGTTCAACTGACAAATTTCCAACTGCAGAAAGAGGCACATATCTAGGGGCTGCTATTATCTAAGCTAAATATGTACATTTTGGATCAGTTCTACTTTATTTGAACACTCACAACTTATGCTCTGGGACCTCAAGCATGAAAGGATTGGAGAGATGTGCATTTTATTAGCTATCCATCAGGCTTTGTACACAGACAAAGGTACATTTACTAGCCTCTCTGCTCTGTAAGAGAACAGAAAATTGCATGCAATATGATTTCAAATAAAAACAAACAAGCAACCAGCAACATACGCTTTCCCTTGCAAGAAAGCAGGCAAACAAACAAGGTGGGGGAAGCAAAAGCAACAAATGAACATGCAGAGTTTGGTCCGGTTTTTGTTTGGCTGTAAATGGAAAACATTGCCTCAACACTGTCGTTTTTTTTTTTTTTAAGTTACATGACCCTTGAATTACAAAACACTAGCATCTACCTGAACACTGCTGTGTACCCTGCACGTCATGTGCTCATACACAGATGAAGGCTCTTCCTTTATGCCTCCTGGCACATATTTTATGTCTCCACAGAGTTCCTCCTTTCAATACGTGACTGAATGAGGCACCAGGTTGCTTTACTCTCGATAAACGACACGTAGCTAACATTTCTAGTGATTAACAATATTTGGACTCCCTCTCCAGTGCACAAACAGTTAGCTCAATAATGATTGTGGGCCCAGGACCTAGCGAACACGCCGGTGTTACACAACTGGAGATGTGACGTTATCTGGCAATCTCAGCAGGGTCACTCTGATCATGGGACAATACGATTTCTGTGTCAGGCATCATGGTGATACAGGTTGTCTCAAACTTTGCACAAAAGTCAGAAGTGTAGGTAGGCACAAATTAAGTGGTGGGGTCAAGAGAGGGGATAGAGTAGTTTTTATTTTCCCATCTCAGCATTATCCACTGTCTCTTGCTTCCCTATTGCAGATTTGGCACCTTAGAGCATCCTGGTGCAGCCCTGAAGCTCCTGTCCTTGACCCCACATACTAGGCATTGACTGGCCAACTGGCTGTACCTGACACAGGCACAGCACCCGCATCAGGAGATGTGTGTGTGCAGGGACTGTAGCTACTCGGCAGTTACTCACTACAACCCCATGTTGTGGCTCAACACTGGCAAATGAAGGGAGGAGGCACTCCCATCCTTACAGGGCTGTTGCACATTCCCCTGTTCACATGGGCTGCCTCTACACCTGTCAAGCTCTATTTTTACCTCTTAATGCATGTGCCTAGCTTAAACCATTGCAACTACTGCTCCTCAGTTTTACAGGGAACCAGGACATGGCAACCAGGGATCGCAGTTCTGACCTGAGATGCTGCAGGAGGTGCTACAACAGAGCAGTCATCGTTGACCCATAGTCACTCGCAGTAGCTGCTGGCCCTTTTTTTTTTTTTTTTTTTTTTTTTTTTTTACGACTTATGAACTACGAGGATAACTTAATGCAATTTCTCTTCCCAATGATTTGGGTACTGTCCCTCCTGTATGTCCTACAAGACCTACAAACTATGCATTTTGTAGCATGCAACTGATACCTAGCTTTTTCCCAGCAATGTGCCCCAATGACACATTTTTCCCCAACAACCCAACACAGCCTGCAACATACTGGCAGTGACAGGAGATGGCATTTCAGTCACACTGGGTAGACACGCTTGTTCCAGCTTCTGCTATGCTGATGGTGATCTGTGAAGGATCCACCTGGTATTGCCTCAGCCCAGGGGCTAACCTGTGTCTCCTCAGCACAGACTTTGAGCAGGGAGCTGTGCAAAACCAGACTTTTCTATGAGGAGGAGTATACTCTTCTTCTCTTTCCCTTGAGGATGATTTATCTTGTGATCATGCTGGGCCTTGGGGAATGCTGTCCCCCCCAGTGCTCTTATCAACTCCCCTCACACCAGTTCAGGGAGCCAGCAACACTCACTGTGTCCTGAATTTCATTAGTCTCTCGTTGTCTTGTTTTAGAATCTTTAGTCTTAAAAATCCCACAGCACATGCAGGTACTCTTTGTACCCTCTGCTGAACTGTTTGTTACATAGCATTTCTCCACAGTGCAAAAAAGCCCCCGAATATTTCCCCCTGTATACCAGGAATTCAGTGGATTCAGTGGTTCTTGTGGAGATGGTGACAGTTAACTTGAAAAGCTCTTTGGGATCTGTCTGTAGATGACATGTTGTGCAAATTCCTGTGTCCCTGCTGCTTCCCTGAATTTAAACAGTATCTGTCTGGGTACGTTTCCTTATCCTTTCCTCCAAACACACCTGTGACTCTGATGGAGAGCCCTGGGGAAGCTGAAACCGGGATGCAAGCCCAAGCGGTGTGGATACATTTAGGATTAAGGTTGCTAACTGCTGCGGCACGTCACTTCTGCCTGCACCTTACTAAAGCAGAAAAGTCTTGTGGCTGACATGTCCTCCACTTCACTGGGTTACATGACACATGCCAGAAAATGTGTCAACCCACTCCCCAGGTCCTCGGCATTATTAGCCCAGGGAAGGAAACACAGCCAAAGAGCACGCACGCAGCTTTGACAGGTTCTGCCTAATCCACCCACAGAATGACATTTCTTATGCTAAGTGCCAGGGCGGTGGAGGGAGGCCACTGCCGGTATCAGCTGCTGGCAAGTCAGAGTTAGTTTCATGGTTATGTTTAAGAGAAAGCCTGACTTTACATCAAGAAGTCTTTGTCCCCTGTGGTGTGGCACTCAGAGAATGATATCAAAAGCCTTCCTAATTCACCCCGGGTCATTGGATTATAGGCATGGCACCGAGCTGCACTGCCTCGGGAGAGCGTGAGTCACTGTGACATCCATGACTATCCATTTATTCCACGGAAGGAAGTAATGTGCTCCAAGCATAAAACAACCAGTAGTAGATTACATCCTTCCTCGTGTCAGCTTAGCCCTGCCGGCAGCTGGGGGAGGCACCGGGGAGGCCGGAGCAGGCTGCTCATTTCCCAGTCTTGCTCCTCCACACCCCTGCCTTGGGGCAGCTGCTCTTCTCCACGCCGCGCTGGGCCGTGTGGGCAAACCACACGCGAGGGTTTTACTCAGCCAGGCCAGGAAGAGGACTTCTGGCTCGCTTGTGTGGTACGCGGGCAGAGTTACATCACATGCTGAGCCGTCGGACTCTCCTCCAGCGGGACGGGCGTATCTGATCGTGAGGATGCTGTGTGTTCTCCGTCCCTTGGCATCCCTCCCTGTAATTAGTCTATCTGTTTCTGATTTATTTATTTTCAGGCAGTTTTCTGCACCCTTGCTCCCTCACTTGGGCACATGGGGCAAACCACAGACTTGCCCTTAAACTACACAGAAAAGAAAAATCAGAAACAGACTAACCACATGAGTCAATAGCAGGGGAGAGAAAACACATGATTGGATACCGAATTTCCCTCCGGAGATCCATCTGTCTTGAGCTGTGATGTAACCGGGCTCACGTACCACATCTGCAAAGCGGGTAACACATCCCTCTGCATAACCTGACTCCCGGGGTGAAACTATGCTCACTCAGAGAAACCAAGGCACGTTTAAAAATCATTTCTAGGCAAGAAATAAAAGTTTGATCCGTGTTCACATAGCCAGAGCAATCACTTTCTAGTCTAAAGTGATTCCTGTCAGTGTTAATGTGGCTTCTTAGAATTTAGGCTTGAATTTGGCAGAAGTCTAGAAGCGAAGGAATATGCAGAACTGTTTATGAGAATCAGCATTTCTGTGTGCATGGGCCGATTCTTTCCCTTGCAGAGCTTGAATAAACACCAGCCACTGGGCTGCTGGGTAAAGTGGCAATATTAGATGGCAGTCAGACATTTCCTACAAATAAACATAACCGGGTAATGACCTATACCTCCCTGTGCCATTAAAATACATTTATTCTATTCCATAATGGTTCCTTGTTTGTCTCCCAAGAGTAGCGTCCTTGCCTGAGACAGATTATCAAGACGCTAATCAAAAATAGACGAGCAATGCCAAAAACAAGGTCCAAGCAGATGAGTACAAATAGCTTCCTGTGCATCCAAAATGCAAGAGCTGCCTGAAAAAAATATGATCCAAGTCGGTACACTTGATCTAGGCACACAGACAGAGTATACAGCTGTCATTCCTGTCCTGAACACGAGTTTTATACCCTGTGGTTCTGCAGCCCTTCAGCAGGTGAATGATAAGAAGTTGTCGTTCACGCGACAGATCAGACAATGGCGAAAGCCTCCAGACAGAACCTCTGCTCGCTCTGGCAAGGACGAATAAATCTTTCCTTCTTTTGGAATCAACAGAAATATAGATGCAGAAGCAGGACATGGACAAACGACAGAAGATAAGGTATTGCTCCAGCAAGCAGAACATCCTGTCTTCGAGACGGGTGAGTATTTCCAAACTTTCCAAAAGTTTCATTGCCCTCCAGATACATCATAGATCTGCCCCAGCCGAATGTCTCCCTGTCCCTGCTCCTTCCCCTCTTTCCCAGCAACTTTCCAGCAGTTGAGCTGTAACAGAAGCGAGCAAAATTTAGTCTTGAAAAAAGAGATAAGACAAATAAAGGGGAAAAAAAAACAAAACGGAGGATGCTGTGATTTCCACAGTCAGCCTCCCAGACACTGCCATAGCATTTTGTGTATCTGCACGAAGACTTGGCCTGTACTGGTTGATCATTAGCAGAACTTGGTGCAGCTGTATAAACAGCACATTTCTACACCTACAGGCCTTCATTCATTTCCTCCAGTGAGGTTTTTAATTTGACTGGCAGCTAGCCTATCTGGGCAGCTGATAAGGGAAGAAAAAAATCACCCTCCAGTCTTTACATCTCCATTGCCTTTCCTCTGGTTCTCATCATAGATGTGTGCAAAGAATTAAAGAGCTCTCAATACATTTGTAGCCAAATATTTACCCTAAGTGAGGTGGATTATATTTGCTTACTGTATCCATTGCCATGCTGGCATATATTCAAGACTGTCTAACTCCTTGGAGTACTATTGAATACATTGAAAAAAAACTTTGTTTATAATGAACTGTTTGCCAGTGACTGCGCAGTCTGCGTTGCCCAGGGTGTCCTAGCTCTTGAGCTCGCACACCTGCTGTTTGGGACAGCACTTTGCCTATCTTCACAACCACAGCCGCAGAGACCGTCCTGGGATGGGGCTGGTTTGCCTTAGTCTTTTGCAGGATTGTTAAGAGTGCAGTCAGATTGCCTCAGGCATCGCACTGAGAGAAAATCTAGATGAACAACGTTCAGAGGAAACATATTTGTTCAGAAAATGCAACCTGGTCTCAATCGACATGCTTTTTCTGAGAGCAAACTTTTTGACATTTTTAATGGAGACAAATTAGAATAGCATTTACATTCAAGAACATTAAAAGTATTGTTTTACATAAAGGGAAAACATGTAAGTGTTCCTTGTTTCATTTCATTTTGTTTTGAACTTTATAGTAGTCATAGAGTTAACATTTTTCCTATTAAATTGAATATTTTAATGTATTTAGAATTTTGAGGCTTTCCAGTGCGAGAATGATTTGACATTTATAGAATGCTTTCATCATTCCAAATTTTTTTTTTCTGAATTATCATTCTGTGAAAACTTCAGCATTTTTGCCTTTTTCCTCAACTGTTGGAATTTCCCATAGAATGGAAATTCTGTTTTCTGACCAACTCTGCTAAAGTCTCTTGCTCTATCAAAAAGAAAGGGGGAAGGGTGTCACAAATATACAACTGTAAACTTGTCAGAATACATTTCTCATTGTTGGCTCATATGTTGCCCTCTTTTGGTAGCTTTTGTACTGTACTACACATAAAAATTTTAACATCTGCTGTAGCAATTCTGCATCCAAAGAGAACTGAGTGCTGAGTGTTACTAAGTGACTGCGTGAGAAGAGCAATAGGTTGCAAGTTAGTCACTTGAACTAGCCTATAGACACATCCTGTCTGGAGAGAAAAAGCAATAGGGAATGCATGAAGCAGTGCAATATAAAACTGGACCCTAAAGGACAATGAGAAAGAAGCAAAAGGAGAAGGAGCTGTAGATACTCATTCAAGAGGATAATTTAACCCCATATCCTGGCTTCCAAATGAGAGGACAAATTTGACTCTCAAGCATTTGGTCAGCTGAGATTTGGAGAGTGAAGTTCTACCCTAATCATCATTCATTTGGTATTCCCTCTTGCTTTCTTCATAAACTATGCAGTGATTTTATTAAATTCTTGTGGATATTCACTAGTCAAGCCCAGAGCAGTGCCTGCTGACTTTCCAAGAATAAGGCCCTGCCAATGTCAACACTTGCATTTTCAGTATCAAATTTTTGAAAGATAAAATAAATTAGTAGTTGTTTTTTTAACAAAGTGAATTGCTAATACTAGTAATAAAATGGTGTGATACTAATTGCATTATAATTCTAGAATCATTATTTGAATGAAACACTGAAGTGTTAATTTTTCCAGAAGAGAGTTGTTGTTTTCTGTTATTTCTGAGCAAAATTTAAACATTGCTTCAGGCTGTTACTTTTTTAAAGAGTTTAAAGAGCTGGGTATTCACTTTCTCTTGACTTTCAGTAGAAATCAAGTACTAACTCCCCCCCCCCCATGCCATTCTTAGAAAACAAACTGCCCTCTACTTCAGCTAATTCTCAGTTATAAGCATAATAAATGTTTGTGCAGAAGAGATATTCCCAGGATATATGTGATACCAATTCAGCATTTCACAACCCTGTTCTTTAAAGATTAATTTTCCTTGGTTTGAAAATAAGCATAAGGAATTCAGTCTCACGGGAATTCTTTTATAAAAAGTTGCAGAGATGATTGCAGAGCTTGCAGTGGAATGGTTCGTCCCACCTTGAATTATGGAGCTTTTGTGGCAGTTCCATATAATCAGGGATTCTTGAGATAAGAAAGAGCTCCTGGCCTTTCCCACACAAAGATACAAAGCTGTACTTCAGGGGCATTCTGTGGTGCTTTATTCAATCCTACCCCAAACCCCCAGTGATTTGAATTCCCCTTGAAACACTATCTGACCGCCTTCCTATTTTCACTTTTTTAAAAAGTGCATCAAAAAGGCCTGATTTTGCTGCCTTCCTCCCTTTCAGTTAAATAACGCCAGCTAGTTTCAGCCTTTGCAGACCCTAGTTCTGTGTGTAAGGATGCAGCACAGCCTTGCAGAAAATATATATATGACAGCCGGCCGATTTCGGTGCAGCCAATGCACCTTTCAGTGCTCAAGGGCTTGTAGACTTTTATCACCTTTCCTCACCCATCCAGCCAAGCCCCACCAGCTTCACTCTAACAAAGTGCTCAAACACGTGCACCATTTTGGCTGGTGTGCAGTTCCTCTGTCAAAGCCACCTAACTGTGCTATAAAGGGAGTCATAAGTCAACACTACAGCTCATGCACATTAAGTTCAGTTTGTGCTTAAATGAGATGGGGGGGTTGAGCCTCAGACTTTCCTCCAAAGAGAGTTTTCCAGCCTTTGAACTGTTGTGGGGTTTCTTCCAGCTCCTTCCAGTCAGTCGGTGGCTAGCAGTGTTGAGCACAGAATTGAATGTAGCATCACAGAGCTTTACAAGTGGACTATTACCTCCCCACTTCATGACATACGTCTCTATGTATGTAGCCTTTGCTGCAATGCAAATTCATATCTCATTTCTATCTCGTCTGCTGCCCACTATGCCTTGAAACGCCATCAAATGGGACATGTGCATACCAGCATATCTTCTTTTCTGTTTGTTTTTTGTTTGTGAGTTGTTTGGAGGTTTTTGTACCCAGCTTTCTAATATCTGCAGGTCCTTTGATATCATTTATCTGCTGCCTCCTGTTTGCATTCCTTCCTGGTTTAGTACCATCAGCACATTTCACTATTGTGCTGTTTACCTCTGCTTTGAGATCGCCAATAGAGATATTAAATAGAACGATGTCTGTCAAAAGTCCCTGCCGTGACCCACACGACATTTCTACAAGCCATGATAACACAGCAATTGATCATTGCCCTTTGTTTACATTCTCTCTCCCATTTCAGTCCACACAGCAGTGCTTGCCTCCAAAACAATTAAAGTTCTTTTTCTCCGCGAGAATATCTGAACCAGTAGCAAATTACATATTCAGTTTCCCTATACCCACTCTTCTGCTTTTCCACCTGATCTGTTTATCTCTCCATCACTTACCATGCATGCTACCTTGCTTACTGAGGGCTGATTCAGCTCATCCTGACTGTAGCTTACAGGCTTGATCCCAAAATCTGTAATATATAGAAGGTATAATACTGTGTATTAACACAAAAGGTACATTTAATGAGCTTTATTCTTTCCAAACCCATACTGCTTACTGCTCCTGATACTATTGCCTCAGTCTTTCCTTGGGGATTAGCGGATGACTTAGCTGTATGAAATAAGATGAATTTGGCCTAAAACGTTTAAGGCATTTTCCTTGATTTATGGCTTTTGAGGCCAGAAAGGACCATTAACTCATCTTCTCGAATGTCTTCTGTGTCACAGAACACAGCAGTGCACCAGTCTCCACATACGGAGCCCAATAACTTCTGTTTGACTAACGTGTTTTCCCGCAATGCATCCAGTTTTGATATGTACACTATCGCTTTCTTAGGCACTTCGTTTCAGCAGTTCATCGCACTTGCTGCTGAAAATCCAGGCCTCACTGCTCACTTAAACTTGCCTGGCTTCAGTTTCCACCCACTGATTTTTGTAATACATTCTTCTGATTTGGGCCACTATTTTTTCTTGTTGTGAAGGTAATTATATATTGTAATCAACTCATCTTATCTTGAAAAATGAGACTAAGTATATTCTCCAGTCTGTAAGCAGCGCTTACGCCTCTTTTCTGACCCTTCTTCAGCTTTCTAGCAGGCCCCAGCAGGATAACACCTCACTGCCACACAGTCAGCATCACGCTCGACTCGGACTTCTCTGCGAACTCATTTAAAGGCGATGTTAATCCTCTTTAGCAATCCGTCAGACTGAGGCCGGGGCCCAGCTGCTTGCCCATATTAATACCAAAGCGTTTTCCAGCACCTCCCCTGCGAGACCATCCCCATTGCATAAGGGCAGCCCCCCTTAGCTGCCTGACTTGAACCTCATGGTGCTTGCAGATTGCAGCCCTCCACATTTCGACTGCTCCATCCTCATCACTTATTTAGCATTCCACCAATTTTTATTTCCTTCCTAATTTGCTAGCACTCTTTTACTAGCAATGTACTCGTTTCTAGATCATTTAGGATCATCTTCTAGACTAACAAGCTTAACATCCCTTCCTGCAGACTGACTCCAAAGCTTTCCTTCAGGAACAATTCGACGTTTATCAGGCAGCCAGTTCTTAATCTACTCAGCGGTCACTTGAACGCTGCTGTACAGCACTCATTTTTTAAGTGCCTAAAGAGAAAAGGCAAACAAGTGTATTTGAATACTGAAAAAAATAGACTAGAAATTAAATCCTGCAAAGCGTTAAAGAGCCTAATCCCCACTGTTGCCTAAACACTTATAAGCATGTGGATTTATGTGACTGGTTTTAGGCCCACAGTTATGAAACCTCACATTTTGTATATTTTTCTGTTAATATTAGTTTCTCCAAGGGCAAAACTGAGACACCATGGTAGTTGGAAGGACTGCATATTTTCCTTTCTAGATAGTCACACAGAGCTTTTCTTTTGTTTCTCTGTGTCTCTCAGGTAACTACAATTTTTCAAAAATAATTCAAAAATAATTGGCAATGGTGGTGTAAATTACTACATAATACTTGTAATATCCTTTGGTGGAGATTGTGTGGCTTTATTGACTTTAATACATAAATTCAGATACTCCTAAGTATTCCCTCATCTGTTTCTATCAATAGGATTTATTTATTTGTGTCACAGTGTTTCTTTCTTGTTAATTGCTTCAAGTTATTTTATGTAATTAAAGACAGATGGTAAAGCAAAGTTCAATATCTCATCCATTTGTTAATCAGTGGCTTATGTAGCTCTATAAATGTAGCAGGGATGTTATGATTTTGTTTTTTACATGCTGTGCTTCAAATTAAATCCTGGGACCAATTCCTAGTTACGCTGAAGCCCATGACAAAAACTGCCATTGACCAGGATCGCACAGTGGGAGACCACGGATGGGGAAAGCTCTGTCTGGTGTCTGTGCTTCACGGAGGCGCCCAGCTCTCCGTCCCTCAGCCCAGGGCTCACCACGGATCTGGACCTCAGTGGGGTCAGCAGCACATCTGTGCGGGAAACCCACAGCCAGGTCAGGACCTTAATGGAGAGGTTTGTTCCCTCACCTTGGTGGGAATCCATCTCTAATGTCAGCATTGTTTGGGTTTATGCTGTTTTGGGGAGAGGGTGGTGGGGGTTTTTTCCCCACATGCAAGGGAGCAAAACATCTGTTTCCATTAAGGACATCTTGTTCTTCAGATTAGAGAAAATCACCAAGAAAGGGAGAACAAATAAAAAGCTCCGGAGGAGAAAGAGGCCCACCACATGCTCCCCCTGCGTAGCCATGCTGACCTGATTCGCAGCGTTGCCAGAGGCCGGCGCGCAGCCTGGGGTCGCCCCGCTCCCTCGCTCACCCAGAGCTACATACGCTGCCCCCCTCCTACCTCTCCCAACTCATGAACCAGCCTATTTTCCCCCAGCTATGTTTTCCTCCAGATCTCTCCGTAAGTGCTCTCCTTACTCTGAAATGCATCTGCAGGCCGTAGCGTGCTGTCATATTTTCATGTCCTTATCGTTCCTCTTTCGTGAAGAAAAGGCTAATGGCATGCCTGCCTTGTTTGCCCGTCTGCCCCCTTTTCCAACACTAATGGCGGCAGCAAAGGCACCATAATTCACATAGCCATCAGCAGCTCTGACCAGCTCGTTTCTCCTCTGCTCGTTCCCATGTTTCAGTCCAACAAGCAATTTTGCTTTATCTGTTTTGACTCAGGACTTGCCTGCTCCTATTGTTTCTCACATTCTTGCACTTTCACCAGTGTCTGTGACTGACAGAAATGCAATTCCTCAATTAGACTCCAAGGGGTGTGCTGGGAATCGCAAGTCGGCCTAAAGATTTATGCGCTAAACCAAATTATCGTAACTGACACAATACTTCCAGCAAGCAAGTTTGGAAATATCAGAATCTCCCCCTTCCCCTCTCCTCCCCCCCTCCCCGAGAAGGCCAAATTAGAGAGCGCGAGGATTTCTCATTGCTAGCATGAGTCACGCTCACACTGAGCACATGGCTGGTGAGGTCAGCGCCAAGGGTTACTGCATTTGGACTATAGCAAAAAATGGATTCTGCTAGAAGACAGAGCAGTCAGAGGAACATGAAAAAAGAGGAGGAATGCAGAAGCCACGAAGGCCCCCAAACCACAGGCGGAGGAAGTGGAGATGGACTCATGCTTCTCGGAAGAGTAAGCAGAGACAGGTGGCATGGGACACTTTGCTCTCTTATTCACCTAACCTTTTGGCCCCTAAAATAAGTGGCTTTTTTTTCCTCCATGAATGTTCAGAAAAAAAAAAACAAAGTCACCTATTTTATTCAGGCTAGGATGGGATTTTTAAAAACATTAGGATCACTTCTCGTTCCTGGGAATATGCAGTGAGGCATATTTGAAAATAAATGGGCATTTTCTGCCAAACAGATGTCATGTATAATCCCCACTTAAAATGCAGATATTCATCTTTAAGCACATGCTTAAGTCCTAATAAAGACAGTACAACTTAAGCAAACTATAGTTTAGCGTGTGCTTAGTGGAGTGCTTGAATCGGGTCACAACCAGAGAAGGATTACCCACAGCAGTTTGTAGGATGGATCGTAGCATTGCTGAGTCTGCTACAACAGGTGCTTTTTTCTTTTTTCTTTTTTATTACTGTAAAACAAGTTTCATCCCTCAGGAAAACAGCTGTATTTGGCACCTATTGTAAGAAATGACAATGGAAACTTCCAAACTGTTTTAACCACAGGAAAAACAAAAAAAAGATCTAATGCTGATGTTGAAACACAACTTTCAGTTTTAAAGGTTGGTTGTCCTTTTTTTTTCAATTGTTAAATGCTTAAAAGCAGCAAGCAGACACACTTTACAGTCTATTGCATTGGGCTCCTTTTCAGTAGGTTGGCTCCTGCCAACAGCAGGTTCGGAACTGCCAGTTCTAATTAAAAACTTTATTTTAAAGATACATTTCACAGTTTATTCATGGCCGTAAGTGCTTCTCACCCTCAGAAATTTAAATTTCTGGACTGAGCAACTGGATACAGTTTCTTTTCCAATGCTTCCCAAGTAATGGCTTTAACTAATTGTTTCAGCAATTCGGGACTGATGTACTATGCCCGTTCAAAACACTTTCACTTAGAGTAGACTCTTTTGTACCTATTTCTTTGCCCAGGGCTTAACTGCATTTTATTTTTCTTTCTAAGGTTGTAGTGCATCAATTTAAAAATGGCCAAAGATTATACTCACTTCAAAAATTTCAGTGACAAATCTTTTTAGTAGTCCCAGTTGTAACTGAACATTCAGTTCAGACAATTGCCGTCATAAACTCTATACAAGTACCATTGCTCAGTCTGTGATTTATAAGCATATTCCATAGCAAAAAATATTTTGATAAGTAATGCCTCTCCCTGCTGTGGCCAGCTGTCTGCCTCAGAAAGGAAAGATGAGTGAAACTCTTTTCTGCCTTCTAGATTCAGTGTGAAAATACCAGCTTCGACAGCAAAATCCTCCCTGAACACGAGCACACACAAGTGTCTAAATTTTACTGGGGGTTATATCTGTGCCACCTAAGGCACACATTGAACAGAGTTTCAAAGCAGCAGAATGTAGCTTAACCTTTTGACTCGTCATGTGTTTACAGTTATTAATCAAAAAGCCGCTATGCAGAGCATGTATTTGCATCATAAAAGAGTAGTAATACAGCTAGCACTTGCTAACTTGTATCCTTTATAAGCTTTCTCAGGTTTAAAAGCTTTACTTGTCCTCTTCAATATACAAATCATTAGCTATTGCAGGGCATGTTACAAACAGCAAGTCCTTTGAATAACTTTTACATTGATGGCATCATATCAGAAAAAGTCATTGCAATTCATTAGAGCCCTATTTGCATTCTCACATTGGTATAAATACACCTCAGTCACTTAGTGAAGTCAGATGTTTGCGTTTACCAACAGGTTTTGAAGTATAACATCGGCTTAGATTCCTAAAAAGTCTCAGACTACAGCAGCATCTTAATAGATTTGTCCTTGAGACTCACCCCCGCTTTCTGATCACACAGGCCACCTCCTGGTTTTGATGGTTGAATAACAGCCCTGAGGCAAGTACAACTGTTAACATTTAAAAGTGCTAGCTGGAAAATATTTAATGCATTTTTAGCTACTTGTAACACCATTAAGCTGTTGGGAGAAGGAAAAAAAAAAGTCAATCCTATCTGACCAGTCAGCTCTCCTCAGACCTCCAGCAGACTCTCCCCTGGTCTTTGGTGATCTACAGACCACAGTTCGAGAGCCACTGGAATATAGAATGACATAATACTTAGAGCATCTGAAAGTTCATCACACCTGTATTTTTTTCCAGTAAAGAGAAGGATCTGGCTGTAATTGCAAGATAAAGAAAGAGGTATAATTTTGTCTGAGAGACATTTAACTAAACCACCAATATGTTCTCTTAATTCAAAGCAGGAATAGAGGGAACATCTCCAAATCCAAAGAATGTATTATATCATCAACTCCCTGTTTTTAAGTGGTTCCAAATCATCACAAAGATTGTGTAAGAGCAGCTGATTCCCAATATAGATATCCTTTTCTTGGGCACTAAGTCATGCCAAGACCCTGGCTGAAATTTTACAAGGAGCCTCTCTGATTATACTTTAAATAATAGCTATTAGTCATAAGGATTGGCTACCTTTCTTTTCTTTCAAAATAAGCTATAAATATACCATCATTTATTCATTTCTGAAATCATCATATTCTCCTCCAAAAGAGTTAGCTCTTAGGTTAAATTTTCAATATTTAGTAGTATAGTTGTGTGTCATGTGTTTAGGTATAAAAGTTTAGAAGTATATGTCCCGTTAGCTGCCAATAATATGAAGAGCGTGTTTGCATAGAAGTAAGCACTTAAGTCCTTTCTGCAGATTCCTGAAGGTGGGAATTTGTCCCCATTTATTTAAAAAAACTTCAATCTTGGATAAAGATAATTGATAATTACTTTTAGTCTTGCATTGGTGTAGCAGTTCCAAGGTTCAGTCATTAACTAGGACTCCAAGGTGGTAAGTGCAGTATGGACATTGAGGAAAACAATTTTCCCTGCCCCAAAGGGTTCGTAATGTAAACGCCTAATTTTAAATTCATTAATTTTGCACATCACCTTACATAACAATCACAATGCCATAAAAGAGTAAACACATGCTTGTACTTAAAGCCATGGCAGTCTCATCCCATTGTATGAAAAATAGCTCTATCATAGTGGTCCTGAGCTCATGCCAGAATAGCAGCTAATCATGGGAGAAAGATGATCTAACACTCACAGAACATGAAAATAGAAATGTGATGTTTCTGGTTCCAGCCTATTTTCTCTAGACTTGCTGGGTGATCTTGTGCGTGCTACTTAAGCTTTCGGTCCCTCAATTTACCCATCTGCAGAACAGCAATAACAGCATTTATCTGCCTCAGGAAAGTTTTGTAAGACTAAATCCATAAATCATTTAGTCTCTTACGTACTCTTAACAAGCTTTCTATGCAGCACCCGTCATAGATACTGTTGAGCAGCACTCATGGATTAATGATTTTAGCCCCATAATATGTCTGAAAAGTAGAGTTCAGTGAATATGTTGCAGAAGTAAAAGAACCATCATGTTCAAATCATTCCTATTCCTGTGCTATTTGTATTTCACCCATAATATGCAATAAAGGTAAAGTTAAATCAAGTGCATTTTGTAATTTCTCGCTTTATGAGTTTAACAAACGTATATTCAGAGAGTCAGACTGATATTTTCTATAAAAAACTTGTGGAGGAAATCCTTTTATTTTTTATTTGTGTATTATTTTCATCAGAGACATCAAATTATTTGTAAATGAACAGGGTCACAAAAATATCTTAAAAGGAGAGAAATTCTGGGAAATGCTGTGGGTGATCTTTTATCTGAAAAGAACGGAGGAATAATGTGCGATATTCATAGTATCACTCTGTGCTTGTACCTAGCAGAAAATGCTGGTATCAGACCACCAAGTTCAGCTGTCCTGTTCATTGATAAAATTGTTTGCAATATAGGAATGAATGAAGTGTCTTGAAAGTTAATAGTCTCTGATTCTCTGAGCAAGTTTCACAGTTCAGGGCACAACCAGTCTATCGGTGGCATACTTTCAGCCTGTAATCATCTGTAAAGTTACGTCCTAACAGAGATAATGAGGTCCCATTCATTGTTTGCCAAAGTGCAGCAGTTTAAGTCTTGCTTCCCTTACTCTCCTCTGATGGAAAATTAAATGTTTGAAGCTTGGACCTGATCCTACCTTCACTGGAGTCAATGCTAAGACACCACCTGATTTCAAGGGAGCAGCAACAGACATTTTGAAACTTGGAGATTGCATTAAATTCACTTATCCCTCTATTACAGAGTGGAAAGCAGGTCATGGGTCTGATGTTTGCAGTAATAACGAGGAGGCTTTAGAAACTAAATGGGATGTAGCTGATGATTTTAGCACAAATTGAACTGAAGTACTAATGATTTACCAAGCATTATTCTTATCTGTTGCACAACCAGCACATGATGATGTCCAGAAATAGCGTAACATCATCCTTCAGTAAAAGGCTCAGGGGCTGATACTCTGTTCACTCACACTGATGTAAATCAGGAGTAACTTCACCTGAGTATTATATTATGAATTACATGAGACTAAAATTAGCGAGGGGAAAATTAGGCTTACATGATCTCTGTAGGCAGTGAAAGGGAAAAAGGTTCTACCTCATCCCCGAGTCCTGTCCATCAGACATGAGGGCAGTCCCAGCCAGCTGTGCTCACAGGGAGCTCAGCATGACCACATGCGCTCATGGGGAGTTTGGCCCCAAGAGGGACCACAGCAGCACCTCATCACATACCCTGGCACAGCTTTACCCAGGTACAGCTTTATCCTGAAAAAAGCTGGGGGGTGGGAGGTCGGGTAAAAACTAGGCACACGGGACCATCCCAAGGGAAAACCACAGTGGAGATCAGACCCTTGAATTTTACTGTGACACAAATTCCCATCGCCTGGCCAGGGTACAGGGCTGCTCTCAGCCCATTCACCTTGCCAGTGAGGTGACACAGGCTTCAGCGAATATCCTGGAGATATCGTCTTTTTTTGACACCTGTCTTATCTCCCTGACAAACATAGCTGCCCTCAGCAGAGGGGCATCATCTGCTTCTGGAATCAGACCCTAATCCCCTGTATTCAGTGCAGAGTATTAAGGTAGGTTTTACTTCAGTGTGTYACCTGAGTTATTAACCTTTGGTAAAAATGCATCTTTCTTAGTCCAGTAACAGCTCCACTCCTTCTGGGCATGTCATATTCTCTGCTACAACGCTCAGTGAACGCTCAGCAGCGTGTGCACTGCCTCGCCACGTCCTCCCATCTCCCGCTGGCTCCTGCCACCCTTGTAGGACACAGCCACGGGTCACCAGTTGTCCAAATGAGGTGGCGGTGTCTCGTAAGGGCATCCCTTTGCAGGGGGACACACAGCAAGGTCAGAGATGAGTGTGCAAGGTCCCCTCCAGACACCATCTGTTGGTAAGTCAGGGAGACCTGGTCTAACACTGGGAACCAGAAACTGATCTTTGAGCCAAGCTTGGAGGCTTTACCAATGCTGGGTAACATCCTACCCTGTTCAATGAGCACTTCTCCTTACTGAGCTCACGGGACTACCAGTATTGCCATCTGGCCCTTTCTTATCTTTTTCCACTAAATCAGGACCTTGTTCTATTGAGATAGCCACAGTATTTCAAAACTGTAGCATGCTCAGAAGAAGACTCTTAATTGATTCTTCCTTTTATATGCAGTAAATGCTGTTACTTCTATAGCTGTGGGCATGCTTTCTTATGTACTAATAGCTGAAATTAAAGATGAAAGGCCCCTGTGCAAAAATCAAGGTTTTTATAATGAGCAATTCTGGTTTGTAAAGTTACGATTTCTTTTACACTGTGAATAAACTGTTCACAAGTACTATATCTTTAAGTGGTATTTTAGCTATTTTATAAGTATATGCAAATCAGCATCTTATATAGCATAGAACAATCAACTCAATCAAAGAAATGCTCAGCAAAATTGCAGCCTTATTTTCTAATGCCGGTCCACACTATAAGAAGCTTTGTTAGAAAGTAGACTTTCTTGTAAAGGGAATGCTATTTTTCAGCTAACATTGCAGACCAAATACAAGATGATGAATTCTCATACAGTAGTTTAGATTAGGAACAATAATGATAAAACTTTCTTTTTTTTTTCCTATAGTGCCTTACATCTTAGAATCTTTAAATATATTATGATAATTAAGTCTGAAAACATCACCATGATATGTGGCTTCATTTACAGATGTGTAAACTGAGACTGAAAGTGGTTACTTATGCCAGTTTGTGCCTCACCCAATCAATCAAAGAACAAAACAGCACAGAACTTTTGATGGCCTGGCTTCCACTTCACTGGTCAAACTTTTACCAGACCACGTCTCATGCCAGGAGGACCTCATGCTAACAACTTCATTGTATTTGAGAGTAGGATCCAGGGCTCTAGGCTCCATTATTGCAGTAACATTTGATCGCTTGTATTCCTGCCTATTAGTTTAGCATATACAATTATTTTTACAGCGAAATAAAATAAGTTCAGGAATTCATGTATTTTTATTATAATTATTAATCATATTATTTTCCAAGCACTTCAATTAAAATACCATTGAAAGTCTTTGTCAAAAGCCCCAGTAAGATTATTTCCCTTTTATATGGTACTGGATTATTTACTCTTAATTTTGTACATGGAACAAGTCCTGACTAGTAACTAGATGGCAGATATGGCATGTCCAGATCTCAGAAACCTGCTCACTTGACTTTGTTGCTCTGCTGAAGGTTTGGCTCTTCTCCTGATACTGCGCATGTTATCTCCATCTTTCTGTTAATGCATCAGCCAGCCTGCCTGAGTTAGTCCATAGGCAGGTTTAGTAAAATTAGGCATCCACAGATGTTAGGTTACCAAAAATGAATACCGATGCTCCCAAAATATTTCAGGGGCTTTCATTCTGCGAGGGATGACAGGCTTTACCCAGGTGAAGGGCCTTCTGCCCCAGCTCCAGTGCAGAAGCTGCAGAAGCTGGCAGAGGCCAGGTGTGGGGAGACTCCTTCTCCATAGCGTACATGAGCAAAATGAAAGTGGAAGCTTTATAGGAGTTAGCAAGTGCCTGGCTAATGCGGACAGAGCCACCTGATCCGTGGAAGTGCTGAGCAACCACAGCTCCCATCTCCTTCAGCACTTTTGCAGATCAGACCTCCAGGGTTATTTGCTTTTTGGAATAGGCCAGTTGTGGTCTACATCAGCCTGTCCTCTTGGCAGTAATGGCCCAAGCCCAAGCCACGGCTTTGGCCAGCCATGACCAGCATGGCTCCTGATAGACCATGACACGCAGTTGTTTTTAGTGTTATCAAATACTCAGCAAGAGTAAGGGCCCAGTTTTTGCAAAGTGATTGAAATTCCTCTTCTTTTTTTCTCTCTCTCCCCAGGCTCAGTAGACGGTTGTTTCTGACAAACTACAATTCCCCATATTGCCCTTGTGCAGGCTGTGCTTGGAGAAAAAAGAATCAGCTTGGTTTCAAAAGCTTTAGAGAATTTGTTTATTTTATCACTTCGTTTATCTTTCCATTGTTATTGTTCTGTCAAGTAATCGAGAGAGGAAAAAAGGCTACATCACAATTACACTCTGGTTTGACTCACACACGACTGAGAAAGATGGGTCGATGGTAGCTGTCATTTGCCGCGCCCATTCTCCCTGCTGTCCTTTAGAAGGAGCCTTTGTTCATTTTTCCTCACTCCACGGCTACTCACGGGGATGGGCCAATGTACTGGGAATCTCTTTCAAGGTGATGTTTTGCATTGTTTTCTCTTTTCCGTCAATAGGAAAGAAAAATAACTGAGCAACCCAATATAGGGTTTTTTCCTCTGACTTACAAAATACCTTTTTTTTCCCCCACAGACTTTCCAGCTGCCCTATATTATTGCCATTGACTTATGTATTTCACTCTGTGAAAAGCTCATCCTCTACCAGCCTGATTCACTGAGATATCATATAGCGTACCATTCATGCACTTCCCCAGAGAGTTTGCCCTGCAAGTTTATCATAAGGCGAGAAAATAACCTGGTTAAGACAACTGCAACTGGATTGATTTTCCAAAAATTCTTGAGTTTTCTAAAAAATCTTACTGGGACTCATTGAAATGAGTTGAAACTTTTCTACAAAAAAATGAGACAGAGGGATCTACCCAAACAAATCCAATTGCATTGCAGTTAAGATACCCAGCTGGGTACAAATCCTTCCTCTGTCTAATTTAGCATATAGATGTAGACATGGAGTTGCCACATGAGTTCCTTGGTTGCTGGTTGTTCTGCAGAATTTCTGTCCCTCTCTAGCCCTCTTTCCCCATTTTCTACCCATCTTTACCCTATTTCCACTCTTATCCTCCCCCTTCAACCAGGTCTAGTGTTAAAAAAGTGGATCTTCAACAATTCCTGACCAGCTCTAAGGACCCATACAGTGACAAGGAAGATCTCACTGTCAGAGAACTATTTGTCACACACATTAAACTTAGCTCAAAATCACATTAGTTCCTCATACTGAGCTTCAAGGGTATTTGGGATGGGCTGTGAATCTATCATCTCAACCAAAGTTAACTCATATTCACTTGGGGAGTGAGGAGACGGTGCCAGTAACATTACAGGGCTCACAAATGCAACACATCTTGTCATAACAAGTTGCTCTGGCAACATCTGCTAACAGCCCACAGAACTATGTAGCACTTAAGCCAGATGTAGCCATAATATATATATTTTTTGCACAGAGCTGTAGCTATTTGTACCTTTCCCAGACAGCAACATATAATATTTGCTCCTGGCCTCAGAAAACCCTACCATTTCTTTCAGAGAACATTTCCCATTTTCTGGCATTAGGCTACAATGCCATGCCAGGTACATCTGAAGAACAGCCTTTTTTGGAGAGGTCAAGCTCAAAATTGCGTCTAATTCCTTCAGACACTTCTGTCAACGCTCAGTCAGTGACTGATCCCAAATATCATTGCTTCTAAAGCAATGGAGCTAATTTCTTACACTAACTCCTCCCAGTTTCACCATTACTCCAAATCCTTAACAACCTAGCTTCCAATTTCATGTATTATAGTCAGCAGCAGGAAAGCTGGCCTGGCACTGCCAGGCAAGAATATGTAAATGTAATTCTAGCTTCTTATCTCATCAGTATAACCATTTCAGTGCCTCACAGTCACTGGTGGATTGGCACAGATGAACCTAGTCTCATACAAGCAGTGAGGTAATATCAGCACTGCTACTCTACCACAATGGAGTCTATTATAAAGAGGGGTAGATGATAGGGAAGGGGACCAAGAATCCCATTTTCTTGTGTACCACCAACATCCTGTCATGCATCAGAATTCTTTTACACCTTTAGCTCCTTGGAAGAGCAGTGGATGAAAGAGGTGAGCGAAAAGACAATTTCCAAAGTGAAAATTGCTTGAGAATATTCATTTTGGGATAAGGGAGCCCTGCTGGGGGTCTACAGAAGCAAAAGAGTCAACAGAGGTTAACACATGCCACAGCTGTTGCATACCCTTCCTCTGGCTCTGGTGGGTAAGCCTGGTGGGTTTTTCCACTGAAACGGCAAGGGATTTTCCTATCAGAAGGCAACTGGTATCAGCAGATCTCCCAGCTTATCTAGATGTTGCATCTCCTCCAATTTAAATGCTACATCAGTGGTTATTAAACTGCATTGCAAAGGAATAAAACTAAGGAAAACATTCTGGAGGGTGCTCTGGATTCTATTAAAGGATTGAATTTCTCACTATATTACACTTTTTCCATATGGCTGAAATCTGGAGCCACATAATACTTTGAGTACGTTCATATACTGCTAGTGGTATAATCCCAGATGGTGACAAATGACCCTGTTCCAACAGCAACGTGTAGACCTTTAAGACACTGCCGCTCAGCAACCACTCGGGATATTGCCTCCAAACAATGAATGACTGGCAGATAACATAATGTTTAACTTCTGCCTTTACTTTTGTACAAGTTTTATGGCTAAAGCTGCAGAGCTACTCATTTGTTAAATACTCAGTGTTATAACAGCGTGCAGATGACATAAAATATTCCCTTAGCCACCACCTGATGGTCTCCACTGGTCCATGGAGGTCAGCTGCGCTGCAAACAGGGTGTCACTATCTGTGTGTGAGGATATGCTCTGGCCCGCTAAAAGTGAGCTGATAACGTCTTACCCCTGCTTGGGCCCTTCAACTGCCTCTTGGGGAAGCGTGAAAGGCTGCCAAGCTCAAGATGTGCTGCATCCTGCAATTTGGCTTTCCCGAGAAGAACAAACCCTCCCCCCAATCTCACCCACGCAGTTCTTTACCCCAAGAAGAGGTCATCACACAAAAAGTAGATAGGAGGGAAAGAGACTGCGCACTTGACTATAACTGCCGAAGAGAAAAGTATAGAGTCCTCTTGAGATGTTGTGTAAAGAGAAAGCAATCTGGGCTGTCTCCATTTTACAGAAAAGACCTCTGTGCTCTTGTGGACTTCGTGGCCTGCCAGATGGAGACAGCTCCAAGTAACACTGAGCTCTTATTGCCGCAGAAAACCAAGGAGAACTATAACCCCAAGTACTGCAGGTGTAGGAGGGAATACTTGCTCAGATGATGATTCATGTCAGCATCTGAATAAATAAGGTCAGGCAGCCCAGAGATTGTTCCAGGGAAGGGGAGCTGATCTGTTTGGGGGGCAGAAAGGAGGGGCTGTTTGTCTGTTCCTTATCGTTACAGTGAAACCCTGCCCTGCTCTAAGTTTTTGCAAGAAGTAGTTCCCAGTTATTTTAATTAAGACCTCGGTTGAGCAAAACATTTAACTGGGTGTTGCCTACCTGCACTGGAATAGTTGTATCGAATACAGAAATTCTAAGGTTAGCATATGCTGCATAGTCAGTATTATGTAGCCCTTATATAATTATCTGCAGTAGTTTTAAGCAAGGCATCTTTATAACATGCCATTAAAAATAAAAAAAACACTTGCCTCAGAGGGGTGAGAAGGGATTAATTAGTTAGTACTTGTGCAGCGCTGTGAAGATACAAATCGTGGGACAGTGTTATTAGTAAGCAGAAGATGCCAATAGGAAGCAGCATTGTTAAAGGCACGAGGACTAACAATAGTTTTGTTCTCACATTTGTAAATGATTCTTCTCCTATTGAAAGGTGCTGGCCTTTCTGCCCAGGAGACTGAAACCCTCTTTCTTCACCCAAAAGAGTCTTCATGGGCAGCGCACACTTTCTCACACTCTCTCACCAGCGTTCCCCACTATTAGCTTATAGACGCTAGACAGTAGCCCATTCTCCATAGACCTTTTATTGCCTAGCCTCTACTTTGGCTGCCAGGAAGGGTGCCATTTAGACTCAATTGTTACGGTAGCTTTTATGATCTAGACGTGGTGTCTAGGATGTGAGACTTCCTAGCAATTCTGCATATGCTGCTGAGCTGCCATCAGAGGAGAACGGCTCCCAGGTGCCAACAATGTGGGCAGAATTCAAAGCAGTGACCTCCAGATGAAAGGCCCCCCATCCCCAAACCAGCCAGCTAAGCCATCCAGCCCCCGAATGCCAGCTCCTCGCTGAATGAAACTCTATTGTGATGTGTTGCTCAGAGGAGGGAGGAAAAAAAGGCAGTTTTAAAATATCTGTGGACAACGGCTGTCTAGAGCTGGTGCTGCAGACATTCAGACCTTGCTTACATAAAATTTCTATCATGCACGGTCCTCCCATCCAACTCCCTACCCCTTGCCAAGGTGCTGGAGGGAGGTCCTGTTCTTATTTATGCAGCATGAATACAAAATCAGAGAGGGCGGCAGAAACTTTACACAAAAAAGGTATGGTGCCTTTGGCACATGGAGGAATATAGCAGAGCAAGATCAGCTTACAAATTAGGGTGAAGAGCAGGATTAAAGAAATTAGAATCACTATATCCAAGTACTTCTTCAAAAAGAAGGATGACTGTAGCCCTTTAAACCCAAGGCTCACAGAGCAAAAAGGCTTCACCAGAGCAAAGCATCTTTTCTCCCTGTTTGTTATATTGCTCCCTTGGACAAGCAAAATCCTGCCTTTACACCATTGCCCTCTGCTCCTACTGCACTTAATCCCCCTTCCCTCCCTCCCCTCTGCACGGCAGCCAGCCGAGGAAGGTGATTCTGTCACCTGGAGTTAATTTATGCTGGTCTGTGCTGTGCCGTGGGGTGGGACCTTTTCACATGTCGGGATGATAGGAAAAAGAACAATAAAACAGCAGAGTATGTGTGGCGGGTGGCCGAGTCATCCTATCACCATGTATTTGTGTAGTTTCTTTTAGTGCCATCCAATCTTTCCTTCTGTCCCTAAATGGCCTGTGTTGAAAATGTCCCTGCTTGCAGTTGCTCAACTGGAATGAGGACAAATTGTTTGCAGTGGCCCCCTTCCAAATGCTTGTGCTGTAACTTTTGTCTTGACTAGTCTCTGGAGATATCTCTAGAGTTTCCTACAACTCCTCTGCACTACCCCAAAGTCGTGCCGCAGTTTCTTCCTCTACAGTTTCAACTTTGCAGCAGGAGTCTTGTTTAAAGCTCCCCCATCACATAAAAAGTGGAGCAGGCAATGCCTTAATGCTGTTATGTCACAAGTTCTCCAGGGGATTAGAAGTGAGGGGGATGGGTCTTGAGGGTGCATGAGGTTACAAAGTGGCGCTAGCAGGAGACGAGACACGCAAAGCAGAAAAAGGACAGCCGCACCAAGCAGCCTTCGCTTAGTAGGTACTAGTGTTACTAGGAATGCATTACTCTATGCAAATACATCAGCCGCTTTTGTAGGCGGAAATTCTTGGCTCCTGGATCCTCCAGACTGCTTAAATTCAGCACTGGAGGGGTGGTAAAGGTACTCTTCCCCTGCACATGCACTTGTGGATTACTCCAGGATGAGAAGGCGGCAAAAATATGAGTTAACAGAGCCTGAAGAACTAAGCCAAGAAAAGAAGGGTTTATAGTTCCAAAAACCATTGGACAAGGTTTTGCACGCAGATTCATTAATAGACATTACAGAAGAAAGGGTTCATTTCCTCTCTTCTCTCAGATGCATGACCCATTAGACATATATGTATCAATAATATTTGCCAAGCACAATTAAATTCAAAGACTATCATTTGCTTGTTTTTAACGCATGCAAAATACTAGCTATTCATCAGAAGTATGATATGCTCTTAGGAAAGAAGTGCAGAGTTAATGCTGTGAAACAGTCTCCCTTGACTCTGTTCTGCAAGAGCAGAAGAACGGGGCCACGTAAAACCTTCCCCTTTTCTCTTCCTGCACTGCACAGAAGACAAATAGAGCATCCCTGAAGCGAGCAAGGGCTGGAGATGAGGTCACTGCTGGTCCTTGCAGAGCCCCAGGCTTATGAGGTCCACAATGGGGCAGGGACACAGGTGGCCACAGGCCCCGTCGGCAACAACCAGCCCCGCGCAGCCCTGCTGCGGCCTGCTGCCCCGAGGGGCTTTCCCAGCTCAGCCTTCCCAGGCTCCCACACCGCCCCCTCAGAGGGTCCCAGCACCGCTTGCTTTACGTAGAGAGAAACGGGGCAAAAAAGGGTGGAGGCACTTAGTGAGGGCTTCTCACGGTTAAGGTCATTTAGTTTTAGAGGTTGTGCATCACATTGCAATGGCATCTCCTGCTCCATAACCGTTTTATATTTTCTTGATTTGGCAAAGAGAGGTAATCTCCACAGCAGATTCCCTCTGTTTTGCCGAGATGGTACTGTGGGTTGGAAGTGGACAGAGCAGGGTTAGATAGGGCATTCCAGACACAAGGGGTCTCTCAGCATTTTTAGGCTTAACAAACATAGGGATTTTGCTCGACTCTGCCATTATTCCAGGGATGTTAAGTATTTGCCACTTTTTTTTTTTTAACCCAGGCAGTGACAGACTGTGCCTCTGCCTTCCAGTTAGTCAGCCGAATGTTTGCTTGTGTTGCATTCTGGATCTCACAAAACACTAAAACTACTTTGTTTTTCATTAGCACTAGAGGGGAAAAATAAACAGGCTGGGCTCATGGTTTATAATTGCACATGTAATTGCTACTTTAAGACCACTATTAGCAATACAAATTAGCTCACTGCCCTTTTTATCATCTTTGCAGTGCCTCATAGAGTACATGTAAACTGTCTCATCTTCATTCATCAGCCAACCAGATTTTAATCTCAGATGTACAGAAAACAGTGCAACGTACCTCCAAAAGTGATCTGCTCTGCTTGCAAATACAGCGACCAATATTTGGAGCCATGCCTTGACATTCACCATTCAGCTAGAGGCAGAATCCATCCAGCCCAATTTTGGGGCCAAATCTTGCTGGTGTCCCACGAGCAGCTTTACCGCAAATCAGGGACCCGATGTGAGTTTTGTACCAGAGTAACATCGTGATGAGTTACTTCAAGTTTGCATTGTTTTAAGTGCCTCAAAGGATCAGTGGGAAGAGGTCTGCTGACACTAGGAGGACAGATGGGATTTGCACGTGGCATGATTGGTTTCTTCCATATAAGTAGTAGGGAAGATGAGGAGCATATTGTCACTAAAGCGCAGAGGTTATTTACAATTAAACTTCTAAATGTTGCCATCAAGCAGTGAATAGCAATGAACAACTCCAAAGCCATTCTGCTTTATTTTGGTTTCTTCTTTATTCTCCCAGAGCTCACATTTTCAAAGGGACAAAGCAGAGACACCCAGAGGAAAGGAAGTCTTATTGTAAGAAGCTGTAAAAAGAAAGGCATGGCCACAGATCATGGAATAATTTTATGTTTCACATGTTTTCTGACCCCAGGAAAGCAGCTTTAAAATGTTGCCCTGCCCCTTGATTTTAGCAGAGGCTGAAACAGATTCTGTGCTTTACAAAAAACAGGGGGAAATCCTGAAAAATTAGATCCATAACAAAATCTTGGTCACTGAGGCCAGAAGGACCCCTCGCCCACCCCTCTGCCTGTGGCAGGATTGATTTAATTATGCTATAACTATTCCTGTAGATGGGTGTCTGGCCTTGAATAACTCCAACGACAGTGATTGTCCAACGGCTCTTGGCAGCTCATCCAAATGCCAAACAGTTCTTCTACAGTTTTGCCTAATATTTAACCTAAAACTTCCCTTCTGCTTCAGCCAATTATTATTTGTCCCATCTTTGTTGACTAACGAGAATAATTGATGCTTGTCCTCTTTATAACATTCCTTTATGTTTCCTGTTATTAAGTTCTCCACACTCTTTCCTTAGGCTAAAGGTGCCAAGTTATCTTAACCTTTCCTCTTACATCCGAATGCCAAACTTCTTACCATTTCTTGCACTCCCCTGAATTCTTTAATTTGTCCACGTTTTTTTCATACAGAACTGAATGCAGTTACTCCAGTTATGCTTTAACCAGTGCCAAGCAGAGCACAATAATTACTTCAGTAACCTTACTGACCCCATCTAATAACAAAGGCAAAATGCAGCATGTAATTAAAATCTAAAAAAATAACTATTTTTAAAAGCTAATTGCCTTAACAATCAGAACATTCTACAGCTCAGAGAACACACACTAAAGAATTTAAAGGTTACTTCAAAACATCTTTTTCAATTATATTCTGCATATTGTATTCTGGGCTATGTGCAGTTTTATTCCTATTAGGAACGGGCTGTACTGCATCTCTCGCACTGCCTCCCCCTCTTTTTATTTCCTGCAGATTTAACTCCTAATGGCCCCATGGGGCCCTGCCTACACTAGGGATATTTGCTAAGGATTTCCCACTGTTGCTCGCTCCACTGGTACGGCACAGCGCAGAACTGCCACTCACTCATGTTTTTAATGCTTTAGTCGTTACTACATCTTCCAGTCTCACTAATGTCAGTGGGGCAGAGCCAATGGTGAGGCATTTGCAGGAAGTTTCCTTTACACAGACAAATTTTGTGTCTCCTTTGCCCAAGTCCATGGTGCTCTCCCTTCTTTCTAGTCACTCGCTGGTCTCCTACAAACTCCTCTGTCCTACAGCAAGCCACGCACTACGTCTTCACGTTCCTCCACACAGTGCACACCCATAGCATTTTGTAACTGCACATACTCCTGCCTTTCAATTATTGCCTCTTCAGGAACGGAAATCCTTGTTGTACCCCAGGACAAATGATACAACATTAATACCATTCTGCTGACAACAGCCATTTTTGGAAAATGAATACACGAATATCTGGAATCCCCAAAACCAAACAAATTTGGCTCAAGTAAAGGGGGTGGCAAACTCACAGGCTGCAAACCCACTTGACTAAGCAGAGGCATTTAATTAAATTGTTATTCTATTACACCGATAAGCAGAGACATGACTGTTAGGATTTGTAATAGTTTTTATTATTGTTGCTCCATAGCACCTTAGTTAAATTACAGTTGTTCTGTTAGAAAACATGTCTGTGAACACCTCCAGGTACAAAGGACAGGACAATATTCCTAGCAAAGTAAAAATCTGATTAGTAGTGCAATATTACAAGGCAGATAGGACAAAAAGAAATTGGGTTAAAATTGCAATAAAGAAGATTCAGGCTTGATCTCAGGAAAACCTTCTAGCAGTGAAGCACTGGGTACATTGTCTGGGGAAGGAGTGAAGTCTCCAGTTTCATGTAGTACCTTCAGGTAAAATTTAAATGAACAGCTGACAGGAACGATATAGATATCATTGATCCTACCTTGATCCAAACAGATGGTAAAGGATCTGTTGAGGACTCTTTCAGCTCTTTTTCTATGATTCTACTTTGCTTTTAATTTCTAAAAAATGAAGTAAAATTCTGCTCTCATTTACATGCATCAAGCCTTTCATGTTCTATAAGGTTGCATATTTACAAGTGAGGTCAGAATTTGGCTGCCTGTAATAACACATCATACCATGCCAGAAATTGCTCCATAACAACGAAAGAGCAAAGTACCTTGTTATATAACTCATGTCCCTTAACCAATAGATAAAATACAAGGCAAAATAATCACTGCCTTTTATAGTGAGACCTTATGCAAGTGTGTGTGTAGGACCTTGTGATACAGCTAGGTGCAGTAACACCTCAGTACATCTTCCACCTAGAGAAAAGATAGCACTGGAGGAATGAATGAAAGGAAGCAGAAATACCACCTGTAAATTTATAGTTTGTCACCAGGAATTAGTTGGAATCCAGGAAAACACAAACTTACAAGACCCAATACGTTTGCATGGTTCTTTGGTACTTAGGTATTTTCTGCCTTCTTTATTTATTACTATGCTCTGGATAGAGATTAAATATCATGGCTCAGTGTTTGGGGTTTTTCCCCACTTTCCTTGAAATAAGATTTGCACACATTTTTATAACTAGATTAAAAAGCTGCCAAGTGACTTTTTAAACAATTCTCAATGCTTGAAGAAGAGTTGTTCATAACCTCTTATATATGAATACTTCCCTGGAGGCACATGAGGAACCAGTCCCCTGTCCCACACAAATACAGCTTTATCCTCTTTGTCCAGAAGCAGAAGAGCACTTCTGATTAAAATGTGCCAGGACACAAAATTCCCTTTGTATTCCACTAACAAATTCTGCAATAAGATTCAATTTAAAGCCCACTTAGGTCAGCTGAAGGCTTGCCATTGCCTCAATGAGTTTTGGGACAGGCCCTTAAGAGACAAGTCTTTGGGGTAGGAAAGCCTCCCTATACACTCCAGGTCTTAGGGAGACCACTGAGGTCAGCAGAGGTTTATTGACCTCAGCAGATCACCGAGATCAGCAGATGTTCAATGGGAAAGACTTTTTTGCTGATCCAAAGCCATCAGTGAAATGAGTAAGAAGGTGGGAAGACATTAAGCAGAGGGTGTCCTCTGTCAGTGTTACGACTGGAAAAGCCAAACCAGGCATCCCTATTCAGCCCTGCTGGGCTTTAAAAGTGACTAAAGAGGTCAGCACTCCCCCATGGTCCAGTAATGGTTGCATGATGTGGTTTCTATTTTTAAAATAAATTTGAGATTCCATCCCTAATTCACCCCACATCTAACAAAATGTGGTGGGTTTTTTTAAATGATGTCCAAATCAATATTATAAAAGAAGTAAATATTTCCCTTGGCAAGAAAATATAAAATATCTCATTCTCTTAACATGCGAGTTGCATATTTACAAAGCGTAAAATGTCCCACATTTCCATAATATTTTAGTAGCATGAAACATTTTTAGCTGTGATTCTTTAAACAAAGCTTGAGTTACTGTCTGCAGTGCCCTGAAGCTATATATCGTAGTCTTCACAAAACAAAACCCATAGAGCAGCAACCATATTAAGGTTTAACACTTACAGACACTGAAGGTTTAGCACTTGGCAAACCAAAATTCCCCTCTGACCTGAAGAGGTGCAGATTGTGACCCGAGAATTAAGAGCTGTGTTAAGCAGCCAAGCTGTCTCCCTAAAGACAAGACAAAAATAGCAAGAGACTAGCTGAGCCATTGGGCTGACATATGTCAGGTGCGTCTGAACCTGCCGTTGCCTGTTCAGGACATGACAAAAGACGAGTAGTCGGGTCCCAATTCGGTGTCGATCAGCAGCCATATGGTGCTGAGTCTGACCTAGCCCACCCTTTCTGGGGAAAGCCGCCTAGGCAGAAGGATTTTCCGAGGCGCTCAACACCCCACCGGCTCCCAGGGAACAGGAACTTTTAAGTTATCATGCTACGAAAAACACCAGAACAGAATATTTTGTTTTGTCCCTATCTGGAAACAGAAAGTTTCTTGTATGAGATAGAGGAGGAGAGACAAAGCTGAACTACTCATCTGCGTATTCCTAGCCCAGAGGCTCCGGCAGTTTCCGATGTCCTCTCGCCCTGCCGCTCTCTCTCCCAGGGCTCCTCCCGAAAGCAGGTGCCACAGTCCTGAAAAGCCTCAGGACAAAGGGAAAGAGAGGGAGGAGGGCAAATTAAAATGTGAAACAAAGTTTTGGAACTAAAAGTTTAAAGATAGAACGCCCAAGTCGTGGGGACCTGGCAAGGTTTGCAAGGCAGAGGAGAAGCTGATATGGGAAAGACATAAAGGTCAGCAGAAAAAAGGCTCCAAACATCAGAGATGAAGCGAAGGCATGCAGGGAGAAGAGGGGAGTGTGAAACAGCTGCCTGGGGGAGCTTAAAATGGATGCTCAGCATGCTGAAAACACTCTAATTTTGCCATAGCAGACCTGCTCGTGCCAAATTCCTGCACAGAACAATCTCAAGGACGTGAGACCATTTTTCATGAAGAAGGAAAAAAACAAAAACAAAAAAAACAAACAAACACAGCCTGTTTCAAGCAAACACATAAGATTGACCTGGATATCATCATCTTACTTCTCTTGCTTTCTTCACTGCCAGCCGTATTTAGCTTGTAAATACACAGGTAGTCTTTTTCAAGTCTTTATTTTTAAAGACATTTTTATGTCTTTAAAAAATATTTTTTACAAGTTGATCAATACAAAGCTATCTCCACAAAGTTACTACACAATTGCTGCCGGATTAAAATAGGTCATTTCTCCATTTACTGGGGGAGTAAATTGCCAAATATTGTTACAGGGAACACTCAGCTATAAGGAACTTTTATTCAGGGTCCCAAGTTGCTCATTACAGAGAGGTGCATATATACACATATATATGTTAAATTAGGCAACAGAAGAATCCCGTTCTGCACAAGACCTGCTTACAAAGCAGAATTTCCAGTCTGGAGGGAATTCTGCTATTTCAACTTTCATTTCCGTCCTAAAACAGGCCAAGAAATCAAAATATCAATGAAATAAATTGGTGGAACTCAAAGTTCAGAATAATTTAAGTTTGGAAATGTCTAGAAACAATCTGTTGATGCTTCCAGTTCCAAATAAAATGGTCCCAAGCTGAAAAGCCCTGGAATATGATCCTCTTCTCAGATGGATACAAATCAAGAATAATTCTGCTAGAAATCTGTGAGGTTACACTGGTATAAACCTTCACACGGGTAATGAAAAGACCCAGAACTACAAGCATTTTATAAAGCTAAGTGCTTTGGAAAGGCCTAAGCCCTCAAGCTTCAGGGCATAAAGCAAACTGAGAATTAGGAGGAAAGCTTCATGGATCATCCCTGTGTTACGACGGCGAAGGCCAGGCAGTCGCACGGCCTTGAGAACTGCAGCTGATGGCTGTGCAGGCTGAACGCAGGAATAGCTCTGTTGTTTAGCAAAAGCTGGAATTAGAGACCACGCTGCACGCTGGCTAGTCCATACAACTTGGGACTGGCTGGGTCCAGGCTGTCTAAAGGGCTTTCCATGAGGACATGGCAGAGATCTGCTCTGCAGCTCTCTGCGAGCACTGGGGAGGCGCGATGGGAAATGCTGGCTGTCAGAAGCAGCCAGACGAGCGCCGGGAACACCATCCCGTGAAAGCAGAGACAAACTGTCTGCACAGCGTGCCGAGTGCAGAGGGCTTGGACCCGGGAGCAAAGAAACCCTCTTTGGACACTTGACTCCTCTCCAGGAATTTAGATGTATTCGTTGTGAGTCACACAAGGCGTCATGGAAGGAACGCGTGCTTCCATTAGCAATTTCTTCTTCACTGAAGACAACTCAAAAAAACTCATCCGATGGGATTAACAGCGTGAATAGCAGGACTATGTAGATGCAATTGTTTTCTTGTTTGATTGCTGCTGCTGTTTGTTTTTGCTGTTTGTTTTTTAAACAAGATTTTTTCAAAAGTCCATAGCCTTCAGGGCGCAAGCTAATCTTTAACCTCCTGCTTGGTTTTCCTGAACAAGCTGGCAATGACCATTGCTGGAAAGCAGCTGCTGTGTGGAAAAAAATATGGACGCTCCTGTGCAAAACTGGTGCCGCAGGAGAATCAGGGACCGCTCTGGTTCTGGGCAAGGTAGGCAGCTCTCTAGGTCACCAGACAGCCAACACCAGCAAAATGACCAGCAATTTTTGCCAAAAAAAGCAGAAAGTGAGGCTGGCTGTTGCTGCCATTCCTTCCGAGGGCAGGGGCAGGTGTATAAGGAGGTCCTATCTGGTTTCCAGGCCATCTGAAGACTGCTCCCATACCTGGAGCAGCAGAATTACAGCGATGAGCAGCTGTCGTCTAGTTAAGGTCAGGCCTCAACTCTGACGCATGATAAAAATTTTGCATCCTGTAAAGCTCATGAATGCACAGAGCTGGGTTTCCAAATTAGGAGGGTGTGTTAACTTGTCCCAAATCTAGTCAGTTGAACCTTTGAACATGACTACAGCTGGTGTTTGTAGAAGCTAGGTAAGGCAAGAGACTAAAGCCCTCAAAGTTCTTCATCTGCAGATATTTACTTTGGGCCCAGTTCTTAGACTAACTTATAGATCACATTTTTTAAAAAGCTGAGATCACCATCTTATCCATTGAAATAGTCTAATGCTGTAAGTATTGCACCATAAAGAAAATGCTGTAAGGATTACACCATAAAGAAAAAGCAAATACTTGGGGAAAAAATCAATGGTCTGACTTTAAATTTGAATTTTTTAAGGGATTTAAAAAATATATCCAAATAGCAAAAGAGCCAAAATTGTATTTTCCAGAGAAATTAAGATCCCAGTCCAGGAAAGAACACAGAATACAGGGAACCCAGGATCTGCTAATTAACTTCATAACAAAGCTGAGTGAAACAACCAAATATCTTGAAGAACGTAACCTCGATGTGATTTGCCTCCAACTAGAAAAATCAGTCATCACTTGAGCTAGCAAATGCAAAGGCAGTATCAGTCAAAAAGACTTCCATACAATGACCTGCGTCACTCATTCCAGACTCGTTTTCTGTCACCACCTCGGTAGCCAACCTCCTCAGCTGCAACCATTTTACAGGCTTCTCTAGCCCTCATAGGGATTTCTAAGAAGTCAAGGACACCAGAATTGCAACAAAAACAACAACCAAAAAAAAAAAAAAAAACCAAATTTCACATTATAGAAATCTCCCACAAAACATAGCCACCTTTTTCCACAGAAGTCTGCCAAAACTTTCCAAGCCTCAGACCAGTGCCTCAGCTATAAGATCTTTTCTTCTCTCTAGAATAGGAGATAGCAACAATTACAGGAATTATTGAGAAAGTTGGAAAATTTATAAAGAATGAAAAAATTTGCAATCAGGACCAAAAAAAAAAAGTCTGACTTCAGAATTACCTAAATGGAACCAAAATGCAGGGCAACTGTATCGGCTCAAAAAAAAAAAAAAAAAAAGGAGGCCTGATCCAACCTCCCACCCAAAACTTAACCACAGTGTCTGGACTCAGAGTCAGGTTATTTTCCCATAGTATCAACACTGTGACTAGAACAAGGAACAACCATGACTGTCAAAAGAAGCCACTTATTTTCATTCAGCTTCCAGTACAGCTTTCAGAGTAAAGTGACAGTTGCACTTTAATAAAATCTTCTGATCTTTTTGATGTTTAACTGAATGGAATCATCACATCTTCAGAGCTGTGCACAATGAGAACATAAATTCTGACTGCTCGTTGCTGGAGAGATTGCTTGCTATTTTTATTCTGGTTATTTTCTGCTTCAGAAGAAAACTGAATTCACTCTGTCAGAACCAACAGAAGTATTGTTTAAAGGTATGGCAAGATATACATAAAAAATATTCACTTGATGGAATACATACAATAGTCATTACAATAGCCTGATGAGTTCCAGAAGTGGCCTTGACATTATACAGCAAAGGCAACCATACTACTAGATATGCTTTGCCAAAACTGCAGGACTGTTTCAGAGGTAGATTGCAAGAAACAAAAACAGCTGACAAAAAAACATAAGGGCAAGAAAAGTATGAGGTGTGCATGGAGCAAATGGAGATAGTGTTAAAGGACGAGTGCAATACAAACCAGATAGTGTGTTAGTAAACAGTGCAGGTTCTCTTGCAGGTTTGCATGGCAAAGTCTCTAAGCTGTGTTGTGTCTTCCTGAGCCGTGATGTACAAACCACTGCTGGCCAACAAGTCTTTGGTGGCTGCCCGCCATCAGCTGGCTGAGTATTGTCTTTCTTGCCCCAGATGTTACATCACACTGGGGATGTATTTAATGGATGTCAGACTAAACCAAGCTACTGCTATTGTTGCTACAGAGACGTTTACAGAACTGCGCATGGGAAATGAATCAGATTAATGGAAAGTAAAAATTTATTTCATCCCTTCACCTATACAGAGATACAGAGCAGTCCATATTAAAAAAAAAAAAAAAGGTCTCTTATGACTGTTCAAATATTTGCATTTGCAAAATTTGTACCAGCAAGCTTGAGCAGTCAACTGGAGACTAAACTATGGCTGATATATCAGTCAACACAGTATTTAAAAAGAGTTCACAAAGGAAAAAAGTAATTTTGACTCCTGGCTTAGAGAAATTCCTGGCAAAGGAAGAACCTATGCTTGACCCCCAAACAACCAAACACTCATTCACTGTGTATGGAAATTATTCTGCCACCATTTTACTGCTCCAGCAGAGGTGGTGCATGGTCCTTTTGAAGCCTTGGCTCTTTTCAAATGCTATTATTTTAAACATTTTAGCACAAGGAATTTCATGGAGCTGGCAATTATGGAACAAGAGTGCAGAGTGGGGAATGTCGCTTTGAAATCATTTAACTCCATTCATTTCCTTTTCAAGCGCAATAGAAAGCAGATGGAGCAGCAAGGGCCAACATGCCACAGAAATCCCCAGGCCTCAGCCAGCTTTTTCCTCCCTGGGACTAACAAGGGGGTCACCAAATCCACCTAGTGTTATTATCATTTAAGAAAACCACACACTAGAATTCAGCCAGGGTCCTGGTCTTTGGAGTAAGCGCCTCACTCTAAGGTTTCTGTTACACATTGAATATTAGACCTGAATTGCCAGCAAGGTCAACAGGGACCACAAAGCTCACGCCGTAAGAACGATGCAGGGAAGCCAGAGGCCAGAGGCACAGCAGGAATGCTAAGGAAATGCTAAGTGGTTTGGGAAAGAGAAGCCGTGGTAGAGAGAAGGAGGCCTCCAAACAGTCATTCGATATGAAAGAAAGGCTGTTACCAGAAGAAAGCTTTGCCGTATGCAGCAAGAGTGGGACTAGAAGTAATAAATTTGATTTGCAGCAAAGATATATTGAAGTCAGAAGTCAGGAAAAAAAAAAGAATTTAAATGCAAAGGGAGTGAAGCATTACAGCCTCTGTGAGTAGTCAATGCTGCATCTCTGGAGGTGTCTAAGAAGAGTTACACACATTTCCGCCAGGGACAATCTAGCTAAGTGTGATCTTGCCTCAGAGCATGGGGAGGACTTCCAGGGATCCTCTCCAGCACAACAACTCTTAGATAATTTAATAGAGCCTGTTACAGCTTGCATTTCATGTCTCTTATGCAGAGAAAGAGGGATTCCCCAAAGGAAAGTAATGTGTTATGTAAGAAACAGATCCAAATGTTGGAGTTGCAGCAGTGTCTAACAGAGAAACTGGTGATCAGGGACTTAAGAGGCCCAGTTCCAAATCCTGTTAAAATAACAGAAAGCCTCTGGAGTGTTATTTCACTTTCTGTGTCTCTCTTTGCATTGTTACAAGTATCCAGGACATGTAATGCAGAGGACCCACGTCCCACTGCCCAGGGTTGTTTGCACTAACAGCAACTGGAGAGAACGCCAAACCTGTGCCTATCCACAGCCCTTTGAGCCTACCCATGCACTGCTCTGGTTTGACCCACACCTTGTGCTCAACTCTGGTTTGTCCCACTGCTCTAGCAAACACACATTAGAAGCAAGCCATGCTCTAAGCTTGCTGGCAGGCTTTGTCCAACGTGCATGCGGCAACATCCTGACCATCACTGCTCCCACAGCTTTCACCACTGCTGAAGCTGTTCCTCATGCTCATCCTTACAGTCCTTGCTGCTATTTCACGCCTGACAACAAATCTGCCTCACTCTTTAAGCAAACAGTCACTTGCTGAAGTCATTGTGTCAGATGGGCAGAACTGTTCCTCAGGGAACTCTAAGACATAGACAAGACTGATACCAAAGATAAGGACACCCATTTCAGGTTGATGGCACTGGTGTGGGATGCAGCATCACCTGCCACGCTAGACTCTTCATGCCGTAGAGAAGATGCTGGGGGCCTGGAGACTATTTCCCACTAGAAGACTAGTTTGTACTACGCACCTAGAATGACTGACAAGTGAGACAAAATTCCTGCGTGCATCAGGCCAAGTTCAAGGCTCCCTGCAGTGCCTACCCTAAAATACCAGCATTTCCCCTTCTAGAAACCCATAGTGACTGAGAAGACTGTTGTCATCACTTTGTAGAGTTTTACCACCCCCAGCTCTCACCAGTTGCTGCCAACCCTTTCAAGGTTGGGTATGGCCACCATGGGCATGATCATGATAAAGGTCTGTGAAATTAGACAGCTTGTCTGCCCATGAAAAGCTGCACTGAAAATATAAGTGAGGTAGTACAGGAGCTCGCCCTGTGTGGACTCTTCAGGTGTCCAGGCAAACTAATGAAATTCAGTGGTATCCTCTACAAATACCTCAAATGAAGAGACTACCAGTCTTCCCTTCTCTAAGCCCTAAGCAGACTAGAGGGAGCCACTGGCTATACCAGACACCTGCAAAAGAGCAGTTATCAGAAGCTCTGCTCTGTACCACCAGAGCCACGCTGGAGCTCTCTTCCCACCTCAGATATTGACAACCAAATGCTTTTCGGCAGCTGGGCAAACTCTGCTTACCAGCTCCTACTGTGAGTCATGCACCATATCAAGACAAGCATGGATCTTACAGCCCACATGCTCTCAGTAGAGCATCTGTTTAGCTGGTTGACCACAGGATGACAAACCTGGGGAGACAGACTGGACATCTGTGCCCCCACTACTGTTCAGGTCATTGCTACCTGTTTCCTCTTGCATGACCTGTGCCAAGTCACCAACAAGCCCCTCCATCTAGGATGGTCACAGCAGAATCAGGCCTCTGAATTTCTGTTTGTCCATGCACAGCACATACCCATCCAGAGAAGTGTGAGAGGGCATCTGAGCTCTGGGGTAGCACCATCATAGTCAGAACACCAGAGGAGCATGACAACAAGGCTTCTGGCCTTACCCTTGCAAAAGGAAAATAACAGACCTTACTCGTCTCTCCTTTGCCCCCCCCTTTCCCTGAGCAGGCCGCACTGGCAGTGCCCGTCTCACCCTCTTTCCCCACATACCCCCCCCACACAGTGTCCCTTTCTGGCAACACTGCTCCCCACACAGGATATATACAGGTTTCTTTCCACCTTTGCTCCAGCCATCAGGAGCTTAATTCCCTATCTAGATCGAGGAGGTAGCTTTAGGGCCCAGGTGTACTGATATGACCTTGAATCAACAGTTAACACTGTGGCTCTTCTGCTTGCTTCCTCCCACTTACTCATCTACTTCTTTAAATTGAGTCCACACATCATCCCTCTATTTTTTAACCATCACTACACAGAGACTTGCCCACCCAGCAGAAAGGTCTGTCTACAACTTCTGTGACTGGTGGGAAGAGATATACAACAGGCCCTGGACATCCCAACAACACAGTGCTATTGCACACCAGCCATACTATCAAAATACATTAGTTTGCATATAAAAGCCTAACTGGCAGTAAGTATGAAAAAAATAAAATCAGACTTGCTTACCAGCTCATCCACAATTGTGTCATGATAAGGTCTGCATGATCAGCCTGCATGGCTGGTCACAGAAGGGTTGAAGTTGGAAAGGGACCTCTGGAGATCATCTAGTCCACCCCCCCCTGCTCAAGCAGGGTCACCTAGAGCACATTTCCAAGGATTGTGTCCAGACGGCTTTTGAATATCTCCTGGTGCCTCAGCTGCTGCTCTCCAGCAGCTAAGCCAAGAGCTGCACAAGGGCCTTGGTGCCAGAAGGGTGCAGGGTACCAGTGGCAGCATAAGGGGGGTCAATGAGAGTCATCAGTCCTTCTCCTATGCAGTTGCTTTCTGCTTGCAGGACAGCATCTCCTCTTTCACCTGGAAGTAAAAAGTCTCCATCCAGTTCACTGCTGGCATCAGGCCAGCATTTTCATAGCCTTCAGGTGTCTCTCCTACACCAGACAAACGTCCTTGGTGAGGAGGCTCACTGCCTTCTGGCCTGTGCCTCTGTGTTGTGGGCTTGTCAGTGGGGGCAGGCCTGAGCGTGACTGGGGTGCAAATCTTCTTGCTGAGCAGAAGGGTCAGCCTGGTCAGTCTGGGAGCCAAGCAAGGCCTGAGCATGCAGCCCCAGCACCCTATACCTTCCCCCATGTGGTGCCGGAGCACCTGGAGAAGCCCAGGCCAAGGAGTGAGGGTGTTGCCAGGGTGCACCTGGACAGGGAAGGGTGGCTGGTAGGAAGAGGAGGCCAGAAGGCTTGCTCACAACATGGCTGCGTGGAGGCCAGTGTGCTTGCTGTGCAGAGTGGTGCCCCAGACACAGCTGCACTGTCATCTGAAACCCAGAGCCTGTGCTCATTAGAAGTGCTGATCTGTGCTGCCGCCTGCCCTGCTGCTGCAAGGGCTGGAGCTCACCAGAAAAACCTTCCAGGTTGTCCTCGCAGTGGTGCCAGTGGCCCTGGGGACACTTCTGGCAGAGAAGAGGGAGCTTGGAAGAATGGGTCCTCCCACAGGTCCTCCTCTCAGATGTTGTGGGCTGATGTCCCAGAGGAGATACAGGGCTTTCCTAGCCTTAGGCCCTCAGGGGTGCTCTGTGACCAAAAAGCTAATATGAGCATTGGTGCTGTGCTGCACCAGACCTTTCGTTCACATGCTGGGTTTTGTATAAAGGCTCTGAAGGGGCTTTCTGAAGTGCAAATGGTCTATGTGGTGCTTCAGGTAACACCTGCCAGGCCACCCCCTGGCAAACAGGCAGTGAAATGAACCCCAAGAAAACCTTCCTTTGCCCCAAGCCAACTTCAGCCACACAGAGATCAGGATCCCCAGTAAGGCATCTCTTGGCCCTGAGATCCAGAGGTTTTCTTTTTCTTGGCTATCATCCCGAGTCACCGATAGGACTGCATCACAGCCTGACAAGTGGTATCTTTACAGTTAGCTGCCAAGGGTACATGGGAGGGCACGTGCTGGTGTTTGAGAGAGTCTGGCCTCCCAGGATAGTCCCTGGGAGGACCGTGCTGGATGGAAGGAGTCAAACTTTGCATTTTCTTCTTCACTGTGTCTCTGGAGAGGTCCCAGGAGCAAACTACCCTCTCAGATTTCATTTTTAAGGGAGCCAGTTGGTTCAAAGGGGAGTCTAGAAGCAATCTGGTAAAAGGAAACAGGGAGTTAGCTGGCAATGTAGATTCACCCTCCCTCCACTGCCTCATCTACGAAACTAGATTAACAACATGATCTTATTAAAGAGGAAGAGCTGTTGAGAGGGTTAAAAAGAGCCAGGATATTTGAACTCTAAGAGAAATATGAAAAATCTTTTTCAAACATGAATATTTATTAAGAGGCATAGGCAAAAATCACATTGCATGAGCTTTTTAATATGAACAGAGTGCTTGGCAAATTAATATATAGAACACTACTACACTGGTAACTCAAATAAGAATGGGACCTAATAGGATTTTCCCATCCCCAATTCCTCTGAACCCAAGAAAGGCTGATTAAAAAGTTGTGAATGTGCAGGAGGTGGCTTCTGAGAGAATAAAAAGTATTTCCGTGCTCTGAAAAATAAGCTTTGAGGATGTGACAAAAGTGAAAAATTGCTTCAGCTGTGCTTCTTCTCCACATGGTTTGGACGAGCTGCCCCAGCTGAAGCTGTTTCTTGTGCCCCCATCTAAACCAGGAATGTATATTTGTCGTATCTTGCTTCATTTGCACATGGATTCTGCTCCGGTGGCTTTCCTCGCAGCTCTCTTACCTGGTCCTGGGCCCCGCTGCATCCACGCACACATGGCAAGATCCTGCGCTGCTGTGCTTAGAGACAATGGGCAACACTGGCAGGATACACACCGGAAAGGAGTCCCCGTCCCAGGCAGCTCCCAGGCATCATCTCAGCAGGCTGTTTAAGACAAGCATGCAGGGAGGGCACAGAGAAATGGTGAAGGGGAAAGTGAGTGCTCAGTAAGAAGGCTCAGCCAGCTGTGCTAACCATCTCCTGAAAATCCCTTGGAAAATTATGTAGAAAAGCAAGATTCACAAAGCCAAAGGAGCACGTGTGTTCTTGGGGGCATGTGTGTGCACACACGTGCGTATGGAGGTGTGTGGAGGGTTTGGATGAGCAAGTACGGTCGTGTGAATAGCAATAATCTGGTCCCATTTCAACCTCTTATAAAAAGTAAAGCAGGTGATGAAATACAAGGGTCTGTATGTGGGAGCTCCCATAACAGAATGACTGCATAGACTCAGCATAACTCTTCACATTTAATGAAGGTATTTGATTAGACAGAGATAGATATACGTTTAGTAATACAGCAGACAGCCCTAAACAGTCCTCAGTAAACTGTTTAGTTTACTCATGTGAAATGCCAACATCCTGGACTAAACATCTCTTCAGAAGTGATTGAATCCTTAACAGTCATGGCAAGATCCCTTCATTTGCAACTGTTCTTGGTGGGTAAGGAATATTTCCCTGCCATTGTTACTCTCCGTGGCAGCGCCCATAATGTACCAGCTGCTTTCCAAGCAGATCATTCTCCAAAGAGCCACATGAATGTGGATGAAAAATGATTTTCTTCTATAGCACAAATTACTCATCGTAGGCTTCAAAGTTCAATAGGCACAAAAGTGAGTGGAACTAGAGTTAAACAAACCAAGGACTACACGGTTCAAGGGATATAAGGGCAATCCCCTTACTGTGAGCAACAGTTATCCTCTGGACAAGATTTTTAATGCTGAAAAGCATGTTTGACCTTGAATTCGTATTTGAATTTAAAAGAAAACACAGAGGTATTCTGTGTTAGCACTAACAATTTTATTTTTTTATTACTGTTACAGCTTTTGTGGACAGTAAAATCATCGAATACTTTTCAGAATAAAAAGTAATAAGTGAAAGCTTAGAGATTTAGAGAATAATACTTCAGGAATTTTGTCTCAAATAACCAGGTCTTTTATTTTTGTTGGTGCACCTAGAGTGTGCACCAGAAAGAACAGTGGAGTTCTGTCAAATAAAAAGAAATATCTTTTTCATTAGGATTGTATTTATCATACTTTCAAAGGTTCTACAAATCAATGCCCCTATTTGTCATTGTAATTTAATACAATAAAAGCTGTCAAAACTGCTCACTTTACTTGCTAGTGACAAATTTACTGAAGTTTTGCAGCACAAGCCAAATAACACAGCACCAGCTCCTCCGGCTTTTATTTCACTCTGCTCTAGGCAGAGTTCCTACTGATTTCTGTGCAAGTTTTGCCTGAGTAAGGACTGAAAGTTTCAATTTTGAACATCAGACTGTTTTAGCAACAAAGAGTCAGAGAAATCCCCTTTACAAACCACACTGGGTGACTGAAATGGTACCGCTTGTGAATTTTATCTCTGAAATGCCAAGCTTATTTCCTACAGATTATTGCAAAACACAGACTACGTCCTTGATGAAATTCCCTTGAGGTCCCTGAGGTCACCCCCAGGATTAAACACTGCCTGACCTTTGGCGTACAATGCTCTGAAGCATTGTATTCTGACGCCTACTATGCCTTTGGAGATATTCGTCTGTTCCACTAAAAACAAAGATTTTAGATCTCATCCCTCTGGGGAAGAGCTTTGATGAAGCAACTCTCTGTTATTACCTTGTCCAGAAACGCTACAAGACCACACTGTATCCTTCTGGTAATAGGGACAAAACAGATAAAGCTATCACTCAAGGGCAGATGAGTAATGGCTACATTTGCCATCATTTAAAAAGATGTTTTGATGCATTACATACTGGAAACCTATGTTGGGATCTGCATGTTAGAAATGAGTAGAGTGTTGGGTCGTGTGAGAGACATTTGGGAGGGTGGTTAGAGCAAAGGACTAGAGTCAGCTGCTCTTTTTAATCTTACCCATGCTACTGAGTTGCCTTCAGATTTGGAGAAGTCTTTTTTGGTAAAGTCTATAAACTAGGGTTCTTCATCTAACTGCTCTGTGACTTCCTTTCCACATCTGTGACAAGGAGATTGTAGCAGCTTATCATGTCCAAGCACTTTTAGTGCCTCAGATAAAAACTGCTAAGCATTAGCAGCTGTAGTGGCCATTTTTACTACTTTTGAACATGTGCCCAAAGAGCATTCGATGAGGATGTGTTCTACATTTGTAAATAAATACATGTCTGTGTAGATATTGGGACTTAGTAAGACCAGAGAACATGAAAAAGAAAATGAAATCTACTAATGACTGTAGCTCCTCTGGCCGGAGCCTTTATGGCAGCTGCGTGGATGTGCTCCTCCCTGAGTTTCACTCAGGCAATTATTTCTAACTTGGCATCCAGAAGTCAGTCCTGGCTTCCAACCTGAAAAGAAGCAGAGAGTTAGGCTAACACACACCAGCCTCCTTCAAGCATTCATGGTATTGTGCATGTGATAAAGGGTTGGATAAAACAGAGGCAAAAGTCTGCTATCTTCCAAGGCTCAGGAAAATAAACCGCAAAGGCAATTCAACAAAGTCCTCTTTGTTCCTGAATAGAAGCAACAAATGAAATGAATCTGGTGGAAGAAGGAAGAAAAGAAAGAGGTCTGCTGCAGGGAGAAAGTACAGAAGACATCTCTTTGCCGGCTCCTCTAACAGAGCGAGTGCCTGATTATCACATGGGCCTCACAAAGGCTGGAATTAAAAGAGGCTGACTCTGCTGTCACATCGCTTAAGCTGCACCGAGGTCAAAGGAATTCGGACTATCCGAGGTCAGTCACACCTGGCCCAGGAAGTAGGATTCTCCTTTTCTGAGCAACAATTGCTCAGGTTGACAACAGATACCCGGAGCCATCCTTTTACACCAGACCCCACAAAGTGCAGGATACAGTTATGAGAGCTCTGAGAAGAACAGAGGCACAATGAAGGCAGTCAGCTGGTCACTAGAAACAAGTATAGCGGGCAAAACACACAAGAGAAGTCACCATCTCTGTTGTCCCCTAAAAGACCAAGAAAAAATTAGTAAGTCTGAAATACTGGCCCACAAGTATCACAAAATCCAAATGCAAACAGGTGTCAATGACATGACTGTAGGGCAGCCCGTATTTGCAGGCTTACATATTTCTTCTATACATCACTTCATGAGTTGTGTCCCAGACAGAGACCTCTCCTCACAGATTGTCAGTGATGCCAGAGCTATTGAAGAATGTCCCTGTGCTAAAAATAGCACCTATTCTCTCCAGTGCCCTCTGTCCCCTTTCAGCTTCCACTTCACATGGTTCAGCTCCAAGAGAGGAGCACTGACCTCATCTCACCAGGAATATCAAACATCTCCACAGCTCCTATGAACCTTTTGCTAAGAGTATAAAAAGGGGAAATGTACATATCAGCTGTGTAGTCACTCATGCGGTGGATATGTTTGGATACATCTTGAGATTCTTTGAGTTTGAAAGCAAAACTGATATTCATCTCCTTCAGTGTGCAGGCACAGAAAGGCAGCGTTTTTTTTCTAATGACTGCAATAGCCTTTGAATCAAGTCCACAGGATACCAATATATCAATCTTCACTATCATCGTTGCTTTTGCATATAACCAAGCGCCAGGCTCCTGCACGCTTGGTGTTTCACAGCACAGATTAAGGAAATGTCTCTGCCTGGCAGACTCATACTCACCTTTGTATCCTGATTTGAGAATCAGTATTTTCCATCTTTGGGTTATTTGTGGTGATGACACCAAGTTTTTAAAATAGTTTATATAAATAAAGTCTGTGTCCCTGTCATTCCTCAAATCCTAACACTGGGGCTTCCTGGTAAACAAACCGAATCTACTGTAATACAGACAGAGGGAACAGAAGGGAGTTTTCAAGCTTCACTCTCTCACACCTCTTTGTGGACAGCGAACTCACTAAGACAAATGCTGAGAGCCAGCCAAAGAGGGAAAACTGCAGCTGCCTGCAGGACCCTCACAGGACCTTCACAGATATGCCCAAGCTGATAGTGCAGAATGAATCTGAGAAAACAAGTCCTTAGATAATCTCGGTTCTCCTTTACAACCTGCTAATGACTATGTATTTACTCATCCTTGAGGAAAGAGCCTCTACTGCAGCTTATGAAAACCAGAGAGATTCCCATTGTCCTCAGTAAGACCTGGATCAGAAAGTGGCATTGAAAACTCCAGAAGCAGTATCTGAACTTCATCATTTGACAGCTTTTAGACTGGAGCTGGCATTCAGTGTCCAGCGTGCTGAAATAGCAAGAACTGCCTTTTTTATTCAGTACAGTGCTTTCAGACCAGTTCTAGTGCCTTTTTTCTGCTCTGTCACAAAACTTGAGACAGCACTGGTACTGTGTGTCCCTTCAAAGGTCTGAATCAGCTTACAGAAGGACATGCTGGTGTGTGTGTGTTTAGGCCTGGTGAAGGACAACTGTCTCTTCTGATGCTACCCTGGTCCTAGAGGAAGCAACACAGAGTGAACTGCCAAAGGCAGCACCCTCAATGCTAGTGAAGGGAATGAGTAAATCATCAGTCAGGGGGATTTGGGCTTTCTGATGCAGGTGGCGTCCTGTGTGCTTTTTGGTGGGGAGGAAGATGAGGAACAGGTACTCCAATCACATACAGCCAGGGGGAAGTGCGGGACTTGTGCTCAGGGACCTGGAAATGTTCACTCCTGACCTCCTGGTCACTGAAAAGGCTGCAATCCACCAAAAAGTAGGGCTTTCTGTCAAGTGTTCTCCAATGAAAATGTTCTGGTTTTCTCCATGAGGAAGTTTATTCTTGTATCTCTAAAGTGAGGAGGAGTAATGGGGAGTTCTCTTTCTGTGTGTTGTCACCAACTCCTCATCTCTGCATGTCTTGCTGTTAACTTATCCACCCAATGCAATAAAGCAGCCTTGGTCTTTCACACCAACTTAAAGAAAATAATCAATAGAGTTTTTAAACCATGTCTGGACTGACTGCAGATTTCAACTAAGTTCAGTAGTAAAAGGAAATCCTAGTAGTTCTCCTTCCCCACAGCCAGCCTTGCCCAATGTCTAGTGTTAAAATAAATTATGTTTTTCAGTGTGTAGGATGAAATCACAGCAGGATATCTCAGCAGGATGAGTTTTTCAAGCACTTTGACTTACATTAGGCAGCAAACTTTTGCTTCCATACAAGGAAGGATTTTAAAATTAGATAACCAAGATGATATTGGGGATACATCACTTGGGGCTGTGATTCATGTTCTGTGTAGCTCTGCTTAGTGCTAAGTATATCACTTTCTCTAACACCCCTTAACTGGGACTTTGACAGAACTATTTTTTTTCTTCCAAATGATATATAATCAAATTCACTTCTACAACTTCTTTTTCAGTCATCTCTGTCCATTGTTCTTTTATCCCAAGTATTCCTTGGCATGCTTTAAGAACTACTGAAGTATTTAATAGCTGTTTAAAAGTAACAGCTATAACTACTTAGACTAGACATAAATAGGAGAGACTAAATGGGTCATTACCTTCACAAGTGTTTACGGAGAAGGATTTAAAAGAAACAAGATTATGGATCTAAATGTTCCATTATTCTCAGTGTTTTAAGGGAGAAAGCAGAGTAGGTTTACAAAGTTAAGTACAGGATAAGAATACTCTGAGTCCAATAAAAAGATGAGGGTGCTATTAGAGAGAAATGCAAGTTGCTCAGCCCTTTGAAAAGTCAAGCTACTTATGGAGCTGCTTAGATAGGGATTCTTGACTCTAACATCCCAATTATGAACATTTTGTTTGTGATTCTTAATCTCAAAATGATGCTAGTTGTGAACAAGAAAGAATGTATTTTCCATTAAGATGGAGAGAAGGTATAAGATGGAGCGTCTCTGTTCCTCTGCGGCCTGTCCAAGATCTTAAGTCAATGGAAATCTTCCCATTGAGTTCAATGTGCTCTGGTTCACATCCTTATAGAGCTTGCTTTGTTGTCAAGTCCATTCCTTCTCCCCTCTGTGTTGCTCAGTTTGCTTTCTGCTGGTGTTAAAATCTTTTTTTTCCAAACATTGTTAATAAATCTGTATAATCTTTGGCCTCTAGCTGAGTCTTTCTTCTATGGCATACTGTTGCACTTTATGCATGACTACGTGGTTGAGGGTTGCTCTGGAAATTACTCATAAAAATGAATTGCCTGGTAATACCACAATTGTCAATATGTGTAGGTTGCAGCATCCCCCCTGTGGGCCATTGTAGAAGATCATAAAATCTCATTTCCAGGAAAGTTTCAAAACTTTTATTTTCTAAGGAACATTAATTATCAGAGTCCAGATGACCTGTCCCATTTCTCTGTTCATTTCCTCTCTTTTTTTCCTCATCAGACATAGTAGTTTGGAGGCAACTGGCAACAGATCACATGTCAGGCTCCTGGTTTTATGCGTCTGGTTTCATATCAATGTCAGCTAAAGTGTTTAAAAACAGCAAGATTCATGAGCCTAATGTCCAAACCAATGTTTTTGTGTGATCATTTCTCCATTGTTAAACTTTTGTAACAAGAGCTGATTTATGAGTCTGACACTTATGCAGACATATGCTTTGGCATTCTACAGAATTCTTCCCGAGACTCATGCCCTCCAGTACTGCTTGTTGACCTCTCCTTCAGACACAGGACTCTGAGGGATCACCACAACGGCCAAACCACTCTGGACCTACATGGTTGTGAAAACATTAGTCATATGCCCATCAGAGTTTACAGTGATGCATTTTTCACTGAAAAATTATATTCTGTTGAGAATGAAACTTTTTGCAGGTACCTACCAGTTCTTGTGAAGCTGCTATCTGGGAAGGCTTTTCATGCCCAGGATGAGACTCAAAATACATCAAAGAGTGAGAAAACTGTCACATCTCCCAGCTAATCATCCTGTGATCAAGGCACTGACTGGTGACATGGGAGTCCAAACTTCAAGTTTCTGTTCTGCAAGATGCCTGAGTGTCAGAATCCTGCACCTCAGGCAAGCTTTCTGGCCACTAAGCTATTGGCTATTCTGAAGAACAGCTTCCTCAGTCTCTCCTGTTGCACCTGTTTCACTTTGTATAAATAATTAAACATTAATTGGAACAAGGACTTGAATTTAGACTGCCCATTGGACTATCATAGTAGTTTTTCTGCAGGCCAATGAGTATGTAACTATTTGTACAAAGCAGATAAACTGCAGAGCAACAGAAGCAGCTGAGGGATCCCGCAAACTCAAAAAAAGCCCAAACACTTGTAGAAGATCATTTAGTAGACTACAAAACACCTGATTCTCAGTCCTTGACCTGAATGAGGCAGAACAAGGACTACTAGATGTTTTAAGGAGGGCTTTGTCAAGTCAACTCCAAAGGTTGTGTTTCCATCCCATTTTGGAAAGAGATATTTTAAAGTCAAACATTTTTTTTTCTGAAATGGAAATATAGTTTCTGTAGCTATATGATCCTCTAACAAATCCTCTGCATTAGAATGGTGATATTAAGTGTCTTTGGCATCATGATAGCATGATTCTTACAGTCTCTGAAACATCTGCCCCGCACATGAAGAAGGACCTCACTATTCCCAGTCTGAGTCTAGGGAGTTGTTCCTCTGACATTCTTCTCAGCTTTGCTGCCATTCTTAAAATGAAGAGTTGTGTCTATTACTTACTTACTATCTTTGTATGACAAGTACGACATTTAGGCAATCAGAAAATTTCAGTGATTAGTGTAAGATTACCATAAAAGACAATATAAAAGGAAAGCAAGAACTAGGGGTGCTAAGTCCTAATCCTCTTACCTACCCACTATAAAATGTTCCATAGTAACTTTGATGTTTATGTTTGATGGTCAAATACAAGAACCAAAATCCATGCTTTAGACAGATTCACCTCTCTGTGAGCAGTTTTGATGCCAACAAGTTGGTATTCCCATAGACCATGCAAGGTTCTGCTTTTTCTTTAATGTCATATAGTACTTCATTTTCATAAGCACTCCCTTAAATTCAGTTAAGAGTTAACCAACTAAAATATACAAGTATGCGGGAGGTTTTATGAAGAACTGCAACTTCAAAAGGAGCTGGTTTAGGAGTCATGACCTTATTTTTTGCAATAACTTATGCATCATGAACTTACGTAATTGGCAGCAGATAACATATCACACTCTCAGTTTTATGTCCTTGGTTTGACAACAGTGTCAATTGAAGTATTTGCTAACTGCAGAACTAATGCAGCCTCATAGCTAAAAATGTTTTCATTCCAAAATTGATGTTTGTAGCAAATCATTTCTCCTTTATTGTTCTTTTTTAATATTACTAAGTTCAGTATCAGAAATGGATAGGGTATTCAGATAATTTTGAACACCATAAGTATGTTTCTGAATACTATTTATCCTAGTGAAATGGAAATATCTGAGAAAAAGAAATACATATTTTTGTAATTCTAATGTCCTCAGAAAGCACAAAAGCACACACAGCTATTGTTACTTTGGTCTGCTCTCCTTGTTTGTCAGCAAATTCACCTGTTGCAAAGTACGTGAGCTTTCTGAACTGCTCTTCAATGTCTGGGCCCTAGATCCAAAGTCCCAGAGATGATGTGGCTGAAATCTCAAACTGCTGCTGACCTGTGGAGTTAGGTGCACGCATGAAATGGATTCAGAGCTTTAAATCTTTAGTTGCTATGCTATCCTTTGAGCAGGAGTCTACGGTTAGATAAATTACTTGGGAAATGGGTGACCTGGAGTTTAAAACACTTTAGTGAGGCAGGTTTGAGCCTACTTCTTCCTTTTCCTAGAGACTGCATTAAGCACCAGACTAGAGGCAAGGCTGGACTGGTCCTTCCTGTTGAAAATGGTCATCTGTACCATCCACCGAGAAGGTCAATCCTCTTGTGACACTGACATCTTCAGAAGCTACCACAACAAAAAATGCATAAGATAACAAACGTAAGAAAGGGAGGGGTTTAAAAGGACCCTTAGGGGATTAAGGTACTTAACATCCATTTAAATTCAATGGCAAAGAGGTCCTAATTTCCTGAGGCTCTTTTGAGTGATTTGAGGCTTAGGAGTGGGAGTTGTTTGGTTTTGGGCTGTGAAATGTGTATTTGTTGGGGGAGCAGTTACGTTTCAAGACACTTAACACACAATAATGTATATCATGGAGGGAGAAAATGGCTGCAGTTTTATTAAGTAGTATCCTACTGCCCCACCTGATACAACAGGACACTTTTTAATAAATGCAGACTATAGATATCATCATTGTGGCTGTCTGCTTCTTCTCCAAAGCATAAGCCAAAAGCGACATACGCCTGATGAGATTACATTTTCCTCAACACACTTAGTTGTCTGCTCGATCAAACTACAAATGAATGGCAGGAAACAATCATGTGCTGCCAAGTTAGTAGAGTATTTGCTATTATGTCTCATCTGAACCTGAATTTAAACTGACTTGAAGAGAACCACTCCCTTGTGTCTTGAAATCTGGCTAATGACAGATTATCGTCAGCAATGTAGATTGTTTGGAGAAATCTGTAGAGGCCATGTTTGAATCAATTTTATTGAAAACCTTCAGTGTCTGGGAGAGTAAATTGACATTGGTGAAACTCCCTGATGTAACTAAACTAGAAGTTATAAACTGCAGCCAGGGCAGAGAAATAATTTATAGGGAATAGTAGAAGGATGAACAGAAAATTGAAATTGGAAAAACTGAAACTGATATGTTGAGGAAAAAGGGACACATATTCATCAGGTGGAAAAATGTAAGGAGATGCAATACTGAAAGAAACCTCAGGAATAGCAGGAAGGATTGCAGCATCACAGAGCAAGAAAACAAAGCTCTTTGGAGCTATATATACGAAGGTTGCCAGACCAGAACAAATACAACGGTACTTTGGACTCATAGGAAATTTGGCTTGAAGGGATCTCATAAACTATCCAAATCCATTCCCGTTTCTCAACACGGGAACAATTGTATCTATCTATTTGCCAAAATCTGTTCTGTTAGCCTTTTCTTAAAAACCTCTCATTGTGGATTTTATTCAGCTTCCATGGTGCTTCATTGCCCTTATCATTGGAAACATTTTCCTGAGGTCTGACTCAAATCCACCTTGCTGATATTTAAATGCAAGAATGCTGCACTCAGCTCTGGACAACACACTCCCGGAAAGATATGGATTGTATCTGCATTAGTATTTTAGTTCAGATCAGGAGTTCACGTTTAAAGTCCCCACATTATCCCTACTTATTGCTCTGGTTCACACAACAAAGCAGTCTCAGACTCGCAGACTTTCAGACAAAGGTGTGTTCCAGGAGGGCATCTAATGAATTCCAGCAATAGACATCTGGTTTGCAGGACCAATCTAGACCTATTCCAAAATAAAAACCTTAACACATGCATAATTGTGGATGTTAGGCCTTCAGCTCCAAGAGCTTTACTCTATAGCTCCTGTTTTACATTCACTCCACACTCGTACTGGGCCACACTCCTTGGTAATGTAGACATAGCTCCTGGCAAACTTCAATCAAAAAGCTGTGATGGGCTAGAAGAATGGATTTATTCAGGAAGAGCAGGCCAGGTACACAAACAGGGCACAAGGAGTTTTATAGCCATCATTTGCTCTGGTCCCCATGACACAAAACAGCCATGGTCATGCAGCTTGTGCAGCCATTTCTTTTATCTCAGACCACGCCAGGCTGGTCAGCTCAAGGACAGAAAGGTGAATTATAATGGCCAACAATTATATAAACTTTAAGAATGGAAGATTTTAATTTGGTAACTCAGAATATAACCAAGAATGAGATGTAATGAAGATAAGAAACAAAAAATAAATAAATAATTTCAGAAGACAATGTACTGGCATGACACCTTTTAAACAATGGAGCAGTCTCCCAGACTCTTCTCAGTAACGGATCCTATTTGCTCGGTACTTTTATAACCAGATTGGCAAATGCTAGTAAACAGCCTGCAGGACATTATCTTGCTCTGGCAAGGGTTTGGGCTGGATGATCATTTCCATCTAAGCTTCCTCTCAGTTCCGACTAAAGTTTTGGAAGCAGGATCTCTTTCTTGCTTTGCGTTTGCCATATGAAACCCATGTATAAGTTGGAGCTCCTAGGTACAACACTTAGTATCAACAAATGTCAGTTAGAACTCTTGGGATCTGAGGCAAATCTCTTCAGAGATGACCGATATATCTCCACTGATTTTGAGGACCCTCAAAACAAACTTTTGATACTCACAAAATGGACGCATGTCTACAAATGTGTGAGAACATGGAGCCTCTCCCCTCTTGGTACTCCAAGATAGCAAGCAGCAATCCCGCATTGGCCTCAAAATTGTACGGCTCTGGTAACAGGTTACTTCACTTGAGCCAGTATTTCCTGCTAAACAGTGGCATGCTGCACAGTGTTATAGCTTGTGGATTCAAGCTGCCTTGTACCTTGACGGTCTGGTATGTGGTCAGCACAAGTTTGCATCTTTCTGCACCTGCTCTTGCAGACATGCCTTTAGTTAACCTCTATGTGAATAGGCAAAAATCAAAATATCAGAACAATTTCTCCCTTTTTTGGCTCATTCCATGTGCCTTATCTCTTTAATACCTGTCATTAGACTGTCAGAACATTGAGGCTTGAATCACCTTATTTTAATGTCTTAAAAAGAATCAAGCACCTTGTCCCAAAAAAGTGCAACAGAGACCAAGAGAACTGCACTGAACTCACAGTGAGGGCTTAAAGAGTTTTGCAAGTTCTTTGGGGTTGAGGTGTCCTGTTGAAGTATCTATAATGTTGAACCCTTCTCTAAAAAATTGTTTTTTAAAAATGTCCCAGTTTAGCCATCCATAAATGGAGTCATCTAAGCCTTACAAGTCATTTTGAAAAATCACAGCCACATTCTTAAACAGAGAGGCCACATTTTCATTTTAGCAATATGGATGTAAATCAGAATCCCTCTTCCTCTCTTTCTCTAAATCAAAGAGCAATGCCTTTTAGAGGACTGTATATTGTACCCCTTCAGCGCACACACAGGCATACTAAAACCAAGACCACCAGTAGCAAATGCAGAATTATTTATTACCATATGAAAGATCAGTACACACAATATAGAGCAAATAGAAAAAAAATTAGAAAATGAGTTTTAAAATTAAGATTACAGAGCAGAAATAACAGAAAAAGCACTTAAACATATTGCTGCCCCAAGCGGGTGAGAATTTCAATGGAAAATAACAACCAAATGTTTCCAAAGCCAACCACAGAAATCAAATGAATTTCAACTTAAACTCATTTTATTCTGAAGATTTTGTTATTACAGACGCACACATGCATGTAGTATTCATGGTTATTTCTCAAAAATTAAGCTCTTCTGGGCTCAAATTTGTGTAACACCAAAAAAGGGTTTTAAAAAGAGAAATTCCTCTATTCTGTGAAACTGTTTCTGGGAACTTTCCTGGAAATCCCAGCAAGACAAGCCAAAGAAAATTATCTATGGGGAATTGTGATTGTTGCAGCAAATATGCGCTTATACTATGATTCACTTAATTAAGCCCTTCAACTGAATAACGGAATAGAAAACAAGGGACATGCTGAAGAATAGTAACCAATCTATAACAAGACCATACCAGTTATTAACTATACGTTACGCAAATGTAAACGCAAATCAGCAGCAAAGTCAGACTGCACTTACGGCTTTCAATAAATGCTTTAAAGCAGCATTTGTCAATGGTGTTAATTTTTAATTATATGACTAGTGACAACACTATATACCACCCAAGATTTCAGCATGCTGGGAAAATCTAGTTTCTCTTTTGAAGTTAAATTTCAAAAAAACAATAATTTCTGAAGGATATTAATGGGGAGAGAATGGAAGAAGAAATGCACATGCAGTGGAGAAGTTAAAATAAAAAAATAGATGTGTAATAGACATATTAAACATCCAGATTACAAAACTTGGGTGGCTATTCATTTCTATTTCACTTTAAATGAACAGTAATGTGTGAAAACTGTATTAGGAAAATATGTACTGTTCTCTCATAAGTGATACTGCTGTTTTCAAACAACAAATGCACTGTTAACACATTCATTTGTATTGTCCTGTATAAGTAATAGTCAAAATTTGTTATGAACTTGTGGTTATTGAGTGAAGTTCATTGATAGCCTCAGTGAATTCCTCTTGGACAAGCACATAAGAAACTCAACAACTATGGTTCTGTGGCTATTAACGGAATTGTCTTCCAAGAGGCCCATAATTACATCTGGGTGAAGACTGGTCTCCAGGAGTCCACAAGTAGATGTACATCTACCCATGCTTATTATGGTACACTGTGGAGCAGTGCCACTTTGGCAAAATGGTATTAAATACCAAGAAGAATGTGTAACAGGAGGAAGTGCAAGACTCAGAGATGGAGACTGAGATGGTGTTAAAGTAAGAAATGATGCTAATAACCTTAATGAAAGCCTGCAACACGGAAGAAAAGGGAAGCACATGTTTTACATCAGTTTCTGATACACCATTCATAACACCATCACAGTTAAATCATGTCATCCCAGATCAAGTCTTTCAACACTTTTTTAAAAAGTGTGTTATCTCCCAGAAGCTATTGCCTTGAAAATTCTCCTTAAATCAACCTTGAGTGCCTCAGCTTTCACAAAGTTTCCCATGACATTTTGATGTTCAAGTTATGTATGATACTTGTTCAGCTGAACAAATACAATGCATTTCATTTTTCCCATTAAAAAAAAAAAACACATATTTAAAAGAGAAAAGTTGCATTTTGGGCAGCTGCACATGTCCAGGTACAGGTACAACAAGCCAAATCCTGGGGCAGTTTTACACAGCTCAGCTAGAGCAGAAGATGAAATACGAACTTGCATTCCACTCTTTAAATGCAGTCCGAGACATGCTGCATTGCAATGACTTCTCTGTCTTATGTTAGGTACAAGGGAGTGACTTCACCCCTAACACACAACAACGTATCTGAACAGGCAGAAAGCTGCTAGTAAATCCCTTTAGTACTGTCACCCTGCATGCTCTTTGGGACCAAGTGAACCGGTCCTGAACTCCAGCATTACATCGTTCATTCCTTGAATGGCAAAAAAGCATCTAGAATTAAGAAGTAGGATATCCAAGTAATATACAGTAGATAATGAATTCTGCAGTCCTTACTTAGACAAACAATTTCCTCACATCACCTTTCCCAGAAAGTGGAGGCTGCAATACAATATACAGTGCTAAATTAAACCTTACACAAACATTACTGATATGTACAGATATATACTGCTTCAAGTGCTTACTCATCGCATGCAATACAAGAAAACGGCAAGTTACTGGGGGCCAGGGGCAAGCATTACAAGAGCATTTTTCAGCTATTCAGAGTTGTGAATCCAAGGCAGTGTGTTGTTAAATTGAATGTCTCTATATGAAAGAGCTACAGTTATGGAACAGGATGGCAATGAGCACTGCACTTTATTTATCATCTTTTTTTATTATTAAGATGTTCATTGCAAGGAAATATACTTAAGCAACTTTAATTCTCTGCTAACAAGCTCTCTATATGGAGAAAAGGTTAATTTCAAAACTTTTTGGAAAGAGCATTCTAACTTGCTACAGTGCCCATAGCTGGGAAGAAGCATCTAGTCAAGCATAGCCTACAACAGTACTCATATCAGGCCACTTTGGGGTACTTCTGCCCAAGTGTTTAACTGACTACATCTTGCTTTCCTAGGGGAAAAACAATGTACAGTGCTCCAAATAAATAATTTTTATATAGAGAAAGGAGGATAGATATTTTGTAAAGTGTTTCCCTGACTGATTATAAATCAAAAATGTGAAAAAGTTCCAAATTACTTCAAAAGTACTTCATTAAATTGTGTTGGCTGCATCACCACCTGCTACTAGCATGTGCTCCAATTTGATCATCTCTTGTCAAAGGTCAAATGGCCAAAGTGATGGTAGCATCCCCAGTTAAGCAACATCTATATCGACAGCCAAAATGAGATACTGCTCCCTGAAAACAAGGGCAGGACCCATTCCCGTTTTCTTTATACATCTGCTTTTTCAGTTTGGTTCCCCCTTAAAATAGGGCTGAAAATACCCATGGAGCCTGCTAGGCCTAAGCTTGGGTGTTTCTTGATTAGGGGCAACTATTAGCACCAAAATATTCACATGAAACCACACATCTAGGATCCTCCCCTTCTTGCTTCTTAATTGTCACCATGACAATGTCAACACTTAAATCACCACCACTGAACATATGCGAGATGTGGCCCAGTTTACATCTCTTAGAGTTGTTATCTAGACTGCTCTCAGACACACTATTGCATTTGGCTCAGATTTCTTAGGCTTTCTTCACAGCCACAGAGCTAGAGCATTACATTAGCAGAGAGAGGGGATGGGAATAACCAGGCGAAGAGAGGCCGTTACAAAGCAAGGTGAGATTCTGGAGACCGAGGTATGAATAGGACCCTGTGGCCACACACCAGCTCAAGGAAGACTCTGAGAGCTCCAGCCCTGCAAAGAAATTGGCTGCTTCAGTGACGCCCTGCGCATACGCAGGCCCTGCTGAAGCCAGCACGACTCTGTCAGCACCACTCCCAGCACCAAATGCTGGCGCAGTCCTGTTCCACTTCAACAAGAATTTTAACCAAAAATTCCAGTGACATTAGGCAAGATCAGAATCGTTGTTGCCTTGAATGCCCTTATGGCATAGAGAAGATAGTAACATAGTGCCCAGTTCTTTGGGCAGTAGAACAAAACTGCTTTAAATGCCTGCTCCAAAGCTGCTGTCGTACAGGGACAGATGTCATGCCAACAAGCAAGTGCTTGGTGCATTATCTCTCTGGCATCTCACCCGAGAAAGAGGAGCGTGTTTTACCCCAATAATTGGGATTGTCTGTAAATAGGAAACACAGTTACAGTAGAATTAAGCAAGGCAGCATATTCCTAATAATGGAAATGTAGCACCTTTAGTATTGTAACACCTTTAATATTATGATATAGTATGAATATTAATTTAGCCTTAAGAGCAACTCTTTCATAAGCATGGAGGTATTTTTAATCAATGCTTATTGGCTTTTTTTTTAAGATGATTACAGTAGTTACAGAATTATTACATTTTAAAGGTATGTTTCTAATTACATTCTGGCAGGTCCTTAGCTGGAAATAATACCAGAGCTATTTTGATACCAAAAGCTGTGGCATTTTATATCAGCTATGGTTATCTGCTGTCAGCAGTCATCATTACAAGCATATGGTCAGCAGTGGTGACTTTGAAAACCTGGGTGCAAAAACTGGGAACGAGCTAATGAAATTTCTGGGTGTACAGAACAGGATTGGAATATTTCACTGGAAGAACTGAATGACTTCAAGGACTGAAGTAGTACAAACAGGATGAAATCCAGTATTACCTAGCTCAGTTTCATGAAGTTGGCAGCAAAAATGTTATCTATAAACTGGGCACTTACCAGATGCATGTGGGAGAGGAGAAAACTGCTGTTTCAGTCAGTTTCAGGATTAGCATGAGCCCCTAAAGAGATGCAGCTACGGTAAACAAGAATTACGATCCAAAAACACATGGGATATTTCCAGCAGAAGGGGATGCGGTGGTCATACGTCATTGGAATACTGTGTAAAATTTAGGTCACCACTTTCAAGGACAGACACAGCTGTGCTCCATATGGGGGAGATCCACAGCCACAGCCCTGTCACATGGCCCCAGAGCATGTGCCTGGGCTCCCACATTTGTGTCTGGGAAATCCCATGCCATGCACCACATGAACAGGAAATCCAGTGTGTGGGAAACATGCACTGTACAGATGGCCAGTGAGTGCACAATAAGTCCGATGCATTCGCAATGTGCTGGGCTCATCAGGACAAGTTGACTCTGCAGTGCATTGCACAGGGAGGCTGATCTAGCTGGGAGGCTCCACAGCTTCTGTACGTAAGCTTTTCATTTTATCTTTGGGTTTCAAGGAGGTCCAACATGTATTGCACAGCACCAATCAAATAACATAGCACATGTAACATATACCCAGTGTATCCCTGACATGTCACACTCATTGACCAAGCGCTCGGCTGTCAAACTGCAAATGTATTTGTCTGTGACTTCCAGACGTCAACCAGCCTGATTAGAACGACTGTGCTGAACAAGTGACCATATGCTGTACCAAGCAGTGCTAATGCAAGAAAAAGAAGGAGAGGGTACCGCCATGTCTAGTTCTCCAATTAATCTTTTCCTATATGATGCAGAAAAATGGACTTACATGAAACAGGTGCAGAAGAGAGCTTCTAAGAGGATCAGGGAAATGGAAAGCCCATCTCATGAGAAGAGACTATGAGCATATCTGAATAAACAGGTGCAGACGGATGTAAACTCCTTTGTCCTTACTCTCAGTTGACCTATTCCTGGTCCAGAATCCATAGAGACTGTATTAGCACGGTGCTAATGAAGTCTTCAGCAGAACTTACTAGCTGAGGCTTAGCATTACACTGACATAGTCCTATAGGTGCCAGGAGAGGGGCAATCTGCACTTCAGCTCACCCAGAACATAAGCAGAACATCAGCCTGAAGCTGCCTGCCCCACTGGTACTGCTGTGCCCCATACAAGCCTGGCGTGTTAGCCCCAGCGGAAAAGTGCCCATAGGGCTGCCCTCTGAAAAGACACTGAAAGGGGAGGAAGAAAAAGGGGAGGAAGAAAAGGGAAGAAAGGGGAGGAAGAAAAATTGGCTCAGCAAAAAGACAATGTTGGCATAGGAACAAATGGGTGTAAATCGGCCATAGACACTTTTAAGCTGGAAATTAGAATAACTGTTCTAAACATTATGGCAATGAGATCCTGGGAGAACCTACAAGTAATGGGGGCAAAAATGTAACTAATTTTAAGGTGATACTTGATATGTTTCTGAACAGAATTCTATACTACAGAGATATCTGAAATACTCCTAGACATCCTATAAGATCCCACCCTGCAAAACTCCATTAGCTGTGAACTGCAAACTGAAACCCAATTGAAATCAGAAATTTAATTAAATTCAGCTCCGCTGAGCCTGCTGCTGACAGTCATTATGCTGGTAAAAAGTGACAGCTGCTTCCATTGGCAGTCCAATGTCAATGACTGTTACAGCAGGCCAAGGAATAGACACAGGCTACGACTACCCTAGGACCACAGCATTTTGTAGAAGGTATTTATAAGAAAGAATTCAGAACCTTTTATATATATATATATATATATATATATATATATATAAAAAATATATATATATGCTTTCATCAGCTAAGATACTTTACTGCTACTTTAATTTATGTTTTGCTGCTGTCTTTCATTTTTTTGGCTCAGTGGGAGCATAATGCCAATTAAAATCAGTTAAGAAAGAAAATGTCAGTTTTTCCAAATACAACATAATTGTTCTTAAAAAAATGTTCCCTCAGTATCTAGTAAATCCAGGGTTTGTTTGTTTGCCATAAATATTTCAAAACTCTTTCCCCCTTCTATGAGTAGACTTAGATCACTTTGATCCCTCTTATTCACAATTAATAATACATACTTCTAGCTCTGTAAAAATGTATGATTCTCATATAAAAGGGGTTGTGAATACCTTTTGTAAATAAGTACCATTTTCTTGTTTTAAGAAGTTTGAACTTGGTTTCAGGTAAGGACTAGCAGCAAGAGATTAGTATCCCCACAAAACCAATGTTATTAACATGTCAACAATAAAAGTATAGTTGGATTCTGGGAAGCAGGTTTGCATATATGTTAATATTCAGAGGCAATTTGTGGTCCTTCATTTAAGTTTCACAGAGGATGGTGGACCGCTCAAGGTATCGGAAATAATTCATGCGCTGAGAAGAGTGAATTGGAACCCAAAATTTAATATCTAGGTTTAAAGTATCCATTTAATCTTTGGTTGGTTTTTGTGCCAGAGCTTCAGGTGGAAATGATGGGCCATATGAAATGATGAGCTACATCACATAGCTATGCTTGTCACAGTTTTTCCCTGTGAAGATACTGTATTGCTTAGTCTAAGAATAACTTTAAAATTCACAGAAAGTAAGAACTGTTGAGCAGCTAAAAATAAAAAGTCACAGGAGGACGCTCTATTAGGCATAAACATTGAGACCCTTCGAATCAACTTCAGCTACTGAGCTAACCTAAACATTTTGGGTGAAATCCTGATCCCAGTGAATTCAGAATTATTTGTGGTGAGAACTAATGTTTCTCCTTTTATTTCTGTTTTCCTGCTAATGAGTATCAGATACAACATTGCAAGACTATTCTGTAAACAAAGTGCAAAATTAATCATTTTCAGAGGAACATTTTATTCACAGAAGGCTATGCAGGGAAGGAATTAAGCCTAAGTAAATAAACAATGAAGGTAAATCAGAATATACAGAAAAAGTGAAAAGACCATCAGAAGATGCAATTAAAAAAAATTACTGGATATATTACAGCATAAAGCAAAATATACCGTTTATGAGGAAAACTCAAGGATTGAGTAAAATGCTGAGTAATTTCATCTGAGCATTAAATTACTTGCAGTTTCCTGCATAGAAGGAAAAATCAGAACAGAGATTCAGTCCCTTCTTATGCCAAAGATCTTTTCCTCATCCAAGAACAGAGAAGCTAGCAGGTTTATGCAATTTTATGTCAATTAAAATTTTCCATATAAACAATGTATAACTAACTGACTTCCACTTCCAATACTTTCTGGGCAAAGGTTTAGAAAGAAATACTGCATTGCAATTTAAAATAACCAAATTGCATCTATTTTGGAAAAAGTAAAGAATTACATGCAGTTCACATGTGTCAAAATCTTTCTGTCTGACTGCAGAGGTCTATTATTAGAATGTGTCAAACCTGTCCAGAAACCAGCCATATTTCTTTCTACTATTGATAAACAAGCCTTGAATTAAATTAGGAGATTAAGAGGTGTATTCCATCCAATTCTTATGTATGTTTAGTCATTAATCCAAAACAACATTGCCAAACCCTGACCACAGAAATAGTAAAAATAAATACCAAAGGTCTGGGAAGAGAAATCCTGAGGTCACAAAGAGAAGGTAACTAGAAGGGAGTATCCTGGAAATTCAGACTTATAAATCATCAAGGGCTGAAAGAAACAAATTTCAGAAGTTGCATAATGCCATTTTACATGGCTAAAAATAATAGAGTCATGGTGCAAATGCCAGGAAAAAAAATCACTGAAAAACTTCACAACTATTTATGTTCAAAGAAAAGTCCTGAAGAAGGCAAGTTATTTGAAGAGAGCATGAGAACACAGTAATGTTGCGTTCTAGCTTTGTTTGGAAGGTCACTTGTTTAAAACAGGTCTGTCAAAACGATCGTTTATACAGAACTGGAGCACGTTATGTATGTAATATGCATTTTAGTGATGCTGGGGATAAAAGGTGGATCATCTCAATTCTATATTCAAAAGTGGGCTGATACTCCTGTCTTTGTAGCGTGAACTATTCCATTCTTTTTAAATTATTTGTTCTTCAGCTCTACAGCGTATTCAAAAAATGTTAAACCATAGCTGGGAAAACCCTTATATTGTAGAAAAAGATTATCCTATACATGATCCCTAAAGACTTTTCTTGCATAAATGTTTTTCTAAATGCTGTTTTTCCTGCTGTCCCCTCTGAGTCTGTTACGGATTGAAAATTCAAATGTTTATGTCAATTCAGGCAAGACACATGCAACAGTCTGAAAACTTGAGCCATTTAAAGGCTATTATTTTAAAATTCTTTATATTCTATTGCACTTCTTAAGGAAAGCGAGGTGATGAAAATCACTTCCTGAGTCTTCAGCTCTCCTTTTGTCTGTTATCGTACTACATGGCTCGAGTAAAATCCTGATCACTATGAAGGCACTGGGAGTTTGCCACTGATCATTTGAGGCTTTCACCACACAAGTATCTGGGCTCTAGGAATCAGCCTGTAACGAAGAATGCCAGGCAGCAGTGAGATTTCTCCACAGAAAGGAAGCTCAGAAGAGTTTCCTTCGCCCCCAACAAAGCCTGGACCCAGTCAGTCCACTCAAAAGTAACCTCATAACATTTTGAGAAAAGATCATTGTCATGCTGCCATTTAAAAGAAGAAAACTAACTTTAGTTATAAGCCTGCTAGTCTCATCTTTCTAAATGGTGTATTGAAATTTGCTTAGTGGAAACATACTCTTTGTCATAAAACACTGCACATGGCACATTTTGGTAGAATCTTTTTAGCAGAGATTTAGATTCAAGCAAATTGCATCTCCTCATCCTTCTCTGAATTGCACCTGAAGCCAGTGTGAAAAATATAATGGAAGAGGCATTTTCTCTCTCTGCCAATGACTTCATCTGTATTCAATGTGTATAAAGTTGCCACTTAAGTATAACTCTGTGGGGTTCCACTTCTGGACTAGACTGTTGTCTTTGCTGCAGAGCAAACCATTCAGATAACTATAATTATACTGTACTACCAGGGGGTCTAGCCTGAGCTCTTGAGCCACAACAGCTTTTGAGCAGATCTCTTGATGGGTAGCAGAGATGTGTTTGGCACAAAGGTTTCTGGATAATCTGATTTCCTATTGCTGGAGGAAGTGTGTTAGCAGCTGCTGCTGAAGCTGGCATTGCTGGCTCACCCGAGAAGGCAGCTGTGCACCCCATTCAACTCCATCCCCCGGTGACACGCTGGAACCTTGCAACAGCCACTGTCATCTCCTGTACATCTCCCAAACTCCTCTGCTACACAAAAGCTGATACTACATACATTTTCCTTGCAGTGAAGCTTATTCAAGAGGTTTCTGCTCTTAACACATTCTCACTATGCAACTCCACCCAGGTGCGGTTTGATAATATTATTAAGACAGTCTAATGGGCCAGTTCTGTTACCCCAGCCTTGGCTTCAGCTTGCAGCCGTTTCCCTTGTGCCTTCTCAGCATTGCACCTGTGATCTCTGGTTTTGTCATGAGACAGTCTAGGGAGCTAACCTGGCAGGAAATAAATCATTTCTGTAGAGCTAAGTTTTTCTGCCCCCCTTAGTTCCCTAAACCAGTTTCACCATGGGATCACAAAAGACCCAGTGCAAGCAGAAGTGAGAAAGCAGTAACAGGCTAGAAAATCGTCCCTTTTGGCATCATTTAGTGCTGTAATTGAGCTGCACCGTAAACAAAACAAACAAACAAAAAAAACCCCACCTCTCTCCTTCTTTTCAACCCAGACCCTTTTGGTCATCTAGTTTCTACTGCAGATTCACATGCTGCTAGAACAACAGGGGCAGTAATAAGCAGTAGCGTGGAAGTAGATGCAGAAATCTGTTAGCACTTCTGGGGAACTCTACACTGGATCATGCTGTTATTTCTTGTGGCCGTTAGCCAAATAAAGTTTTGATAGGTGGCTCGCAAACTCAAGAAAATGTGAGTTGCCACTTCCTCAGAGTCAGAGCTCAGTGTTGCACTAGAAGACAAATAGTTCTAGAACCAATCCTCCCTCCAAATCAGTCAATTCCCCCCAAATTCAATCCATAATCAGCAGCAAGTGAAAAGGAAAAGAAAAAGCTTCAGTGCAGAGAACCTCTTGGTCTTATACGACACATTAGTCATATATTCAAAGATGTGAATGCCAAGGTGGGGTAGGAGAATCAAAGCTAATGGCTCTGCTGGTGATTTTATAGACCAGTCTGGAGTATGACCCTTTTTTTCTTTCGATCCGCAGAGCTACTCAAAGCGTTGGTTAGCTGCTTGACTTTGCACGTTTTTTCTCTCTCCAGGCACGCACATTTGAAACCAGCTCAAGTCGCATATAAAAAAAACAGGACGCAGGAGGAAAAAAAAAAAACCAGGAGTGATCTAGAAGTGGTGAAAGATTAATAGGGATGTAGGTCCAGAAACAGCAAGACCCATGCATAGACTCCAGCGTAGAGTAACTTCTTTCCAGAGGTGTCATTAAGAGTAAACAATTGTAAATGGAGTTTATCCACTTCAGATTTCAGCAATATAACATTTACCCACTTCTTACAGATACCAGACAGGTGAGTAATTTACCACTGCACTACTACACTTCTCTGTAGTCACTGGACACAGGTAGACACTTATAGGATGAGAAATTGTTTAGCTATTATTTCAGGGCCCAATCCAAACTTCAGTGAAGTCTTTTAATCCCTTCACATAAAGTTCTATTCTAACATTAACTACATGTAACTAAAATGATATGAGATGTGGATTTCTTCCAAAATATATTTAGTTTCCTGTCAGAAACTATTGACTGCCTCTGCACAGGAAATTATAAAATAGAAAATAAACATGTAAATATACCATTTCAACACATTCTCTACATCAAAGCAGACCTGATGTTTTTAATTTCAGCTTTTTAAGGTTTTATTTTTATAAGTCGCTGGATTTATTTTGTAGCTCCTGTTTACAAAAAGAACTTTAACAAAGTTATAAATTACATTTATCAAATCAAAAAAAACTAGAACTATAAAGTTCTCAAAAGGGGAAATAATGTAAACCTTTTATCTGCATCTGTGCGCGCACACACACACACACACACACACATGCACGTATATATGTAAAGCTAGTGACTGCTGAACCACAGACCACATGCAGAAGAGTAAAAACCACCCACAACCAGATGTGCCACTGTAAAACTCATATTTTAGAATATATTCCATGAACTTTTTGGTGCTCAGGAAGGCACAAGTTCCCACGCTATTAAGAGCAACATAGATTCCTAGAAAGACCTTTATGTATCTAAAAATAATAGAAGGTCCATTTCTAATTGGAAGGTATGACCCTTACGAAGTTCAGAGATGGTTTACCATGACAAAACCAAAAATCACAGGTGCAATGCTGAGAAGGCACAAAGGAAATGGCTGCAAGCTGAAGCCAAGGCTGGGGTAACAGAACTGGCCCATTAGACTGTCTTAATATTATCAAACCGCACCTGGGTGGAGTTGCATAGTGAGAATGTGTTAAGAGTATGTTAAGAGATGGTTTACCAGAGTGAAAACACAATTTTGAAAAATGTCACATAATAAAGAAGTGAGAATAGCAGTGACACATCACTTCAAACTTTCCTAGAACCAAAAGGGCTACAGAAACAAGTCAATCCTTTTCCACTTGGTTTTGTATAAATATAAATGAATGTTGTACTTAGAGTGAATGCATCAGTATATGACTTGTAGAGCCATGCAGACCCACTGTTTCATTATGAAACAGCAGCCTCAGGTTACATTTGAAGTCTATAGTAGGTAGTAGTAGTGTAGCAGAGGGCTATTGAACAAAATGCTTCAGTTCTCTGCTCTACCCACAGCTGAATAGGAAACTCCAATTCAAAAGTTTCTCTCAAGCTACAAAAATAAAGCAAAGTTTTTTCCACAGAACAGAGGAAAAGTCATTTCCAAGGTATCTATTCAGCTACAAATATTCTATATAAGACTAACCAGTTTGTTACCTCAGAGTATCTCTCACTGATCTAGTAGAGCAAAGTTTGTTGATATTCAGGGTTGCAAACCCATCTGTTTACTCAGGCTTTTGTCTGTCAGCATAGTTTGAAGAGGTCACTTTGAGAGATCAATTTTTTTTCCTGGGGGTTTCTTTAGAGCTACCACAATTTGTTACTGCGTCTGTTTAGAGGCTTTAATTTGTGTTTTTCAGGATTGCATAACTGCACAGAGAGGTGGTGAGAGGCCCACATGAAGAGTTCAAAATAAGTTTGACAATATAGTAAATATCTACTCAGTAATTTTCCCTGAACTGAGAACCATGGAATGCCAAAAAGCTATTAATCAGGCTAGTGTATGAGCATGTCCTTTAAAAGGAATAGAGCATATATTTCCATTCAGATACTACTGCCCTGAATTCACTTCACTTACTGTTGACACACACTAAAGATGACCCACCAAGGGGGCTACAAAATAAGTGCCTAATTAGATTGTTCTAAAACAGTCTATTCTGAACCAGATAAATAAAAATTAAAATGAGATTAATTTTGCCTTGTATCCGGAGTTCTCATAAATTACATAAAAATGAATTAAGCTTTCCAGACTCCCATGAGGGGGCTAAGTATTAATTCTCTCATTTTATGGAGGTTAGATGTGAGGTGCAGAGACATGCACAGTCTCCCAGTGGGGGCTGCACCCGATGGGAGCTGCAGGTGCTCACAACCTCAGAGGATCAGCAGCCAGGTATCCGTAGTTGGCCAAACAAAAACGGGGCGCTCGGAACGGATAAACACTTCGCACGCTTGGGTCATGCACCCCAAAGCTGGCATGGCCAGCACCTGTGTGAGCAGCAGCTACAGCAGCTCAGGAATGTGCCAGTCACATTTGCACAGCAGAAGGCAGCCTTCAGCATTTCGGGCAACGCTAATGCTCCTTTCTGAAGAAGTGATGTGTGCACTGCAAGTTGTGATCAGAGGATCAACTCAGTGGCAAGGCTTGAGCAGAGCTGGCAGTTTTGGTCTAGCACTGCGTCTCTACAGATACACCCCAGCTAGATTTAAGCTGCTCCTCTCAGGTACCGGTCTCAGTCTACTGCAGCAACAAGGGTTTTCAGGCCATAAATTCCTCCTGATGGGGTGAAGACTCAAGGTGGCTGCCCTGCGCTCAGCTCTGCACACAAGGACCTTGCTACTGATGCACAGGCTGGAGAACCCAAACTGGCTCTCGCATGTCCACGCTGTGGACACTACATAGGCCTATCTGACCTTGTCCATGAAGCGGCGCTTCCCCAATCTGTTCAAGGGTTTTGCTGGGCATACTCACATGAGAAGCTTTATTTCTATTGTATTTATCTTTCACTTGACAACAGCAAAAAAAAAAAAAAATTGCTGCCTCCTCCTGGATCGTTTTAAGTGTGCATCCAGCGGACGCGCACTGACTCACGGCTCATCTCGAGGTAGCGGGATCCCTAGCGCGACCCGAGGACACCGCGGTGGCAGCGTCCTCCTGCCGCCGCCGCCGCCTCCCCCGGCCCAGGGTCGCCCACTGCTCACACCGTTCACCCGCGGGACCGCGCGGAGTCCTGCTCCGCGGGGCGGCAGAGCCCGGTCGCGGCCGAACTTCCCGACCGGCGCCGGCGGCC